>NC_132999.1:53500003-53803033 GCF_048564905.1 Vicugna pacos
CAGTGGCTTCTCTGAGGGCTTAGATGGGAGATGGGGAAAAGGAAGAGGGGAAGGTTGAAGGGGGTGGGGGCTGAGGCAGCATCTTCATATCCTGGGCCCGGAGCTCTCAGCCACATAGAAACACAGGCAAACACCCAGCTGGGCCGCTGTAGAGTTGGGCAAAGTTTGCCTCATTTCCTCTTCCCCTCCCCTCCCTTCCCTCCTTCAGCTCCCCCACCCACTTCTTACACATCCAGTCCTCCGAGGAGCAGCTGGTTCCCTCCCCTGACTGTTGCTCTCTCCTCCTGGATCTATACGTTTGGCACCTAGAGCAGTTTCCTGAATCTGAGGCAGGGCTGGTGGAGAAGCCAGCAAGAGTGCTCCCCTGCCTCCTCTATCCCTGTACAGCTCAGGCACCCAAAGGCCCTTCCCCCAAGGCTCCAGACAAGAAAGCAAAGGGTGTCCTGGGACCACGTGTGCCCACTCACTCAATGTGGGAATAACTAAAGCTTTTGGCAGCCAAGTATAATCACAATAGGGCAAAGAGTTATGGTTCCCTGCTGGCCTGCCAGGCCTATCAGAGACTTCAATAAGCAGTCTTGTTCCTGTCCCCTGCCCTGTCTTGACTCACCCCAGCTCAGCTCAGCCCAGCCTAGCAGGTGCTAGGAGAACATGGATAACTGGCTGATTATGGTCCTTGGTACCTTCAAAGCCCTTCACCTATCCGTAGCTGTATATGGGGACAGTGCCTTTTGCAAACCCAGCTGTATGGAGCTTGAGAATCAGCAGTAGCTCTAGAATTCCTTATAAAAGGGACTTGAGGTGGTTGTCTGGATAGAAGGGGAGAGGGGGGCCTGGGAATTTGCGTAGAGCTCAGTTATAGATCAACAATATCAACAGCTTTTGCTGAATATGCTTTAATCTCCACTTTACATAAAATTAAGAAAAGCTAATTGCCCAGCTCAGAGAATAGGAATATCCAAGGAAAATGTTTTGAGTGGTGGTAGAGATGATCAAGGGTCCAAAGCCCTCTCCAACCATCCCCCCACCCCCCGGACTTTGCTCTGTAAAGAGAACCACCTAGAAGCTCTGTGTTGGAGCTCAGATACTACTCACTCACGTATTCATTCAATGAACAGTTACTCATGATAATAGCGAACGCTGATTTAGTTCTTTCCATGCATATGCCAGGGCCTGTGCTGAATGCATGATTTGGATTATTTCACAAAATTTATAAAACAAGGTAGATACTGGCAATATTATTGCTCATATTTTACTGATGAGGACGCTTGAGCTCCTGGAGATCGGAAGTGGATCTCAAATCTGAATTTGTTGGGCTCTCTTCCATCCCAGAACTCATGGGGAGCTGGTACAGTGGACGTGCAAGGGGTGCAGGCCTTGGCATCAGATGAATCAGCTTAAATTCTCCTTCTGCCTCTTATGACCAGCGGTTTACTTAGGCAAGTTAGCTCATCACTCTGTGCCCTCTTCCTTCCTTTACGCAATGAGACAACACTGGTATCTATGGTGAGCGTGGTGACCAGAGTCATATTCAGCTCAGGAAGATTTCCCATTTCTTTTGTTTTGATTCTTTTGCGAGGAGAGACCTCCTGGTGAGCTACCAATTACTGTGCTCCGTCTCCCTGGGAGATCTAGGCACTTGACACAGGAGATTAAAAAACTGGGAGAAAACTATCTTTGTAATGTCTAGACGATAGCAAATGAATAACATAGTGACTGTGTAAGGAACTCATAGCAAATCAACAAGAAAAAAGATGGGAAGTTCTATAGAAAGATGGACGCTGGTTATGAATAGGCAGTTTACAAAAGGGAAGTGCAAATGGCCAGAAAGTATTTGCTCAACCTTTTTATAGCCACAGAAAAAATTAAGACAATGTAAGGTCACTTTACATCCATTAAAGTGGCAAAAAGAAAAAAAAAGGGTAAGATGAAGCTATGTGTTGGCAAAGATGAGGGGAGACTGGAACCCTCAGATACTCCTGCTGGGATTTCAAAGTAGTTTTCTGGAGAGCAGTCTACAGGACCTGATGAAATTATGTATACGTTTACCTTGAGATTGATTCGCTGATCCTAGCCCTAGGTAAACAGAAAAACTCTCACATATATCCATTAAGGGATTTGTATGATGATGTTTTCTGAAAAGTTTTACTTTTAAGTCTTTCATCTGGAATTAATATTTTTTGTAGTTTTTCTTTTTCTTTTTTTAAGTCTTTTTTCTTGGTTTTCTTTAGTGGAGGTACGGGGAATTGAACACAAGACCTCATGCATGCTAAGCAGGCACTCTACCACTGAGCTATATCACTCCGCCACAGGAATTAATTTTTATTAATTCTGGTGTGAGGTCGAGGTCCAATTTATTTTTTTCCCTATATGGATATCCAGTGATGCCTGCATCGTTGATTGGATACTCCTTCCTTTCCCCCAAGATCCACAGTGCCAGCTATGTTAAATTTCAGTTCTGTAGGTGAGTGGGGATGGTTTTGGACTCTCTATTGTGTTCCACTGGTGAATTTTTTCACTCCTACACCCATACCATACCTGCCTTTATTATAACTGTATAATAAGTAATGATTTCTGGAGGCCAAAAATCCTCATCTTCGCCTCACCGCAACCTTTGGGCTTTTGCTCTTCTGTATGTATTTTACAGTCAATTTTTCAATATCCACTGAAAACTCTCTTATCTAGCCTCTGAAGGAATTTGTAAAAGGTTGGAATAATCAATTATTTGATGTTTTGGAAGAATTTTCCTGTAGAACCATCTTTTTTTTTTTAAGAAAAAAGTTAAACTATCAATTCAAGTTCTTTAAATATTGTAGAGCTATTTGGATTTCCTATTGCTTCTTGCTTCAGTTTTAGTGAACCAGTTGTGTGTGTGTGTGTATGTGTGTGCTTAAAACTTTTGTCAATTTCATCCAAATTTTCAGAATTGCTGGCATAAAGTTGTATATGTTATTCCATTATTATCTTTGAAATTTCTGATATTATCAATATTGCCTGTGACTTAGCACATGGTTGATCTTCGTGAATGTCCCATAGGTACAGGAAAGTTTGTGTATTTTAGGTTTGTTGGGCAGAAAGTTCTACATGATGTTTGGGACTTATTAATCATGCTCTTCAAAAAACTATACCTTTATTATTTGTGTCTAATTGATTTATCAGTTTTGGAGAGAGGTTTGTTAAAATCTCTAACTACAATTATTCAATATGTGTATTCATTATGTATATTTCTGTGTATTTCTATCAGTTGTTGCTTTTTAATTTTTAAAGCTATATTGTTAAGTGCAAATGTATTTGTGATTATATCCTTTTTATTTATTGTTTATTTATATATAATGTCTCTTTTGTTTCTCATGATTTAAAAAACCCTGTATCTTTTTTTCCTTATATTAATGTTAACATTCTAGGAATCCCCTTTACTTTAGGAGTTTATTTTAGGAGTCTATGGTGCCATAGACCCCTTTGACAGCCTGGTGAGGACTATAAACCTCTTTTCAAAATAGTATGTTAAATGCTTAGAATTACAAAGCAAACTAGTTGTATTGAAATACAGTTACCAGAATGGTTAAAATATTCGTGTACTTTTAAATTAATGCATTAAATAACAAGCTCTAACAGTAGGCCTAATAACTACTGTGATTTGAATGTCATGATAGGAGTAAAAGGTATTTTGGGATACTGCAATAAAGTGATGTGAAAATATTTATGATTGGTATTGGTGACAAAGTCACAGGTACTGCTAGTATTTCTGTGATTTTTTGGTCTAACTTTATAAATGATTGTTTTTTTAATTAGAGGTTAATTTTGGTTAGAGGTTAGTGAAAATAAAGGCATATTTTTTCCTTCCAAGTTCATAGACTCCCTGAATCCTATCCAAAGACTCAGTTGGAGGTCATGGGCCCCAAGATAAGAACACTTGCCTTGTTTTTCAATCTTTCGGTTCTTTGTTGTAAGTGAGTGTGTTATAAATAACGTATTATTGGCTTGAAAAAAACTCTTCTAAAAGTCTCTGTCTTTTGATCAGGTACTTCAATCCATTTATACTTACTGTAATTATTGTTAGATTTTTCCCCTGCCATCTTATTTACTATATTGATATCAGTTAGAATGAAGTTTGACTTATAGACAACTCCAAATAATAGTGGCTTAATTAAGATATAATTTTATCTCTCTTTTAGTTTAGGACTCCATAGTCATCAGGAATCCAGTTTCCACCTTCTGAGTTGTAGCTTGCATCTTCAGGTTCATCTTATGATTCAAGATTGCTGCTGGAGCTTTAGCCCTCACAAACGCATTCCAGGCAGCAGGAAGGAAGAACAGTGGAAGAATAAAAAGGTGCACCTCCACCTACCTTTCTTTAGCCAGAACTTAGTTATGTAGTCTCCTCTAGCAGCAAAAGAAACTGGAAAATGCTTTCTTCTGGCTGGGTATATTGATGAGCTGAATAACATCAGAGTTATTTTACTAAGGGAGAAGAGGATGGTGGGCATTTAGTGACTATTAGCAGTCTCTACTTTAGTCTCCCCACCACACTGAGTGGCTGTCAACAGCCATGGCTCTGAACCTTCAATATGGTACCCGACCTGGAGAGGACCGGCCTGCCATCTGGTGGCCGGTTGGTTACATTGGATTCCTTTAACTACGCAAGTAGCATAGATTTGCCCTCACTGGAATAGACATTTATTCTGGCTATAGTTTTACATTCTCTGCTGGCCATGCTTCTGCCAGCAACATCATTAGTGGATTTATTGAATGTCTTATTCATAATCATCATAGCAATAGTATTGCTTCTGACCAGAGACCTCATTTTTCAGCAAAAGAAGTCAAGAAATTGGCCCTGGTGTTGTCACATATTCTTTATTATTATTATTTCTTTTCTGTGAGGCAGGTAATTAGGTGTACTTATTTATTTTTAGAGGAGGTACTGGGGATTGAACCCAGGACCTTGTATATGATAAGCATGTGCTCAACCACTGGAGCTATATACCCTCCCCCGCCACATACTCTTCTCACCAGAATCATCTGGCTTTATGGGTTGGTGACCTGGCCTGCTGGGACTTGGTTAATATCAGCTATGGAAGACCACCTTGTACAAATCTGAGGTGCTGGCCCAAGTTGGCATATGCTCTGAATCAGCACCCAACACATGTTGATTATTCTCTCCTTTCCAGAATCCACGGATTAGGGAATCTTGGGCTGGATAACTTACACATTTTTTGCTCTTCTTCCCTAAGGTCTACTAGTTTAGAGGTCTTGGTATGCAAAGGAAGAATGTTTCCACCAGGGCACCATGGAGGTCCCAGTGATTTGGACATTGAAACTGACATCTGGCCAGTTCAGACTTCTCACGCTCTGGATGAACAGGGGAAAAAATGTGAATGGGTGGGGTGGTTCTCTGTTGGCTGGAGTGATTGATTCTGGTTATCAAAGGGGGAAATACATTTGCTGTTGCATGATGGGAACATGGAGAAGTGTGTCTCTGGATCCTGTGAAATCTTCTAGGGTGCCTTCTAATTCCACAGCTGATGGTAAAAATTCATGGAAGATGCCAGCAACCCAGTATGAGCAGGTCAGCCATGGGCTCAGCTGACTCCTGAATGAAGCTTGGGTGATCCCACCAGGTAAAAACCTTTGACCTCACAAGGTCCTTGCTGAAGGCAAAGGAAAAATGGAATGGAGAGTAGAGGAAAGGTGTTATAAATGCCTCATGACCCGTGACAGGAATGAGAATGAGAGCATTTACCTCTATAGTCTTCCTTCCTTGCTATGCCATTCATATATTTATTAATGGTTCTAGTTGTCTCTTTCTTCTTCTACTATTTTGTGTAAGGTGGTTTGTTGGTGGCAGACTTTACAATCCAGTGCATAGATTACAGAATATCAAGATGGGATTGTAGCTGGAGAGTAAGTGAACACACCCAGGCTCCCTGGAGTGAGAGCTGGGTGCGGTTACTGCTGGGGCTTTGGAATTTTTTTTCTTAAGGAAAGGAGGAGGCAGCTGACCTTGTTAGTTTGTGATTATCATCAGAAACCAGAGGTACATCATTTCTAACACGCATCTTTAACTCTTTAAAAAAACTGTAATGAAGAACAACTTATCCCCCAATTTTTCACAGATGAATGTTAACGCATTGGAGAGCGCCAATATTTATTTAATGGGGGCACAGTTAACTTGTTTTTCTATAGACCTTGGAATCACATTTCTACTACCTTCCCTGTGTATACAGGCAATAATTCAACACATATTTATTGAGTAGCTACTATGTGCCAAGCTCTATTCTATAGTCTTGAAATGCATCAGTGACCAGCAGACAAGAATCCCTGCTCTCGTGGAGCTTACCTTCCAGCAGGGGAGAAAGGTAATAAAAATGACCATAATACATGCATGTACCATATAGTATGTGAGAAGGTGATACGGCCTATAGAAAAAAGAATAAGCAGAATGGGGTCAGGGGAACAGGCAATACCCAAGAAGGAAGAAGCAGGTCTTGGTATTGAATCTGACCATCAGGGTAAACCTCAATGAGAAGTAGACACTTGAAGCAGGTGAAGGAGTGAGCCAGTATCTCACAAATATCTAGGGAAGGGAATTCCCAGCAAAAGGACTGGCCACAGGGAGGGCCCTAAAGCCTGAAGCAAGCCTGGGACTTTTTCACTTCTTTATGCACCTTTCTTCCCCCTTGAATTTCTCAAATTTCTGCTTCTGTAAAATTATACAAACGAGTACATACTTTTTAACCATGACCTACCATACTTAATTAAGTACCAGGCGAGTCTTGGCCATTACATCTTGAAGCCGGAAGCCTGTACCCAGCAGCACAGTGGGCTGAATACTACTCATTGGCACTTGATGTCCATTCTGACTCCTCCTATGGTCTGCCTCGTATTGCAGAGGCTAAATGACTAAAAATGAATTTTCCTGCCTTTGCAGCTAGGGTCTGGATGGGATATAGTTTCTGCCAATGAGATTCACCCATATGAGATATCGAACCCTCCCTCACATGGGACTGAGCTCTCTCCCTGTTGACACCATAGCTGGTGAGTTCTGACCAGTGCAACTATGTAGCTGAACTCTATGTTCCGGAATCCACTCACCAGCTTCATTGGTGTGGGACAGCTGGGCAATGGCGGCGGAGGTGTGGTGACCTTGGCAGCTATTGTGGTATGACCTGGAAACCAAGGGGACCCGTGACTTCCACCACTCCAGCCTTCCTGATGATTTTGTAAGCATCAGTTCCCTCTATTAAATTCCTTTCTGCTTGAAATACCTAGATAGGTTTTTAATTTCTAAATCCTGGGTAATAGAGTTTTGCAACATCTGGCTACCTTTTTTCTAATATGCCTTTTATTGCTTGTGGTACATTTTGGAGTGCCCCGGACCCTCGTTTCTGCAAAGACTGTGAACGACTTTTAGATACTTCATTCATCTTTAAAACACAATGTGCCTATGACAAGTCTTTTACACTTCTGTGTCAGATGAATTAGAGTATTCTGATATTGCAGGAGAGCTGTCCACAAACTGTTACTTTTTTCACTTCTTATCTATGAGAATGAGGATTATTTTTCTTTTTTTTTCAAGTTTTTTTTTGGGGGGAGCAGGTAATTAGGTCTATTTATTTATTTTTTTAATGGAGGTACTGGGGATTGAACCCAGGACCTCACACATGCTGAGCATGCACTCTACCTCTTGAGCTATGTCCTCCCCCCAGGACTGATATGGATACTGATACTGCTCATTCATATAAAACAGAGGAATCAGATGGATATTGTAAGACTGAAATATCAGCCATGACCTCCAACTCCAGATTTCAAAACAGTTACAACAGCCTCATTGTTCTCCATGATTGACTTTAGAATAAATTTAAAAGTTTGAACCAAAAAGGACACAGGCACTAATAAAGTACAGTTAGCCCTCTGTATCTGCGGGTTCCTCATTCGGGGATTCAACCAACTGTGGATTGAATGAAAATATCAAAAAAAAAAAAAATTCCAGAAAGTTCCAGAAAGCAAATCTTGAATTTGCCACTTGCCAGCATCTATTTTAACAATGTAGCATTTACATTGTGTTAGGTATTGCACATAATCTAGAGATGTGTGTAAGTTACATGCAAACACTATGCCATTTTATATGAGGGATTTGAGTATCCATGATTTTGGTATGTTGTTGAGGGGAGTGAGTGGGTAGGGGGTAGGAGGTGAGGGTCGGGGAAGTGGTCCTGGAACCAATGCCCTGCAGATCCCGAGGGACAAGGGTACTGCTTTTTTGTGTTTTATGTGTCAGAGATACACTTTTAGTTTTAAAATAGTGTTCACTGCTAAAACACATGGGAACCAGTGGACCAGCTGTGTGACCTTCACCATTCCTTAACCTCTCTGAGCCTCATTTTCCTCATCTGTAAAATGGGGGTGACAATAGCACCTCCCCCACAGGATTGTTGTGAGGATTACATGAGATAATGCAGGTGAGGCCCTTAGGACAAAGCTAATGCACAGTGAACGTTCAGTAAGTGTCAACTGCTATTATGATTGTTGTTGTTAATGATGATGATTTTTTACTTATTATAAACCTTGGGACTCTGAGACCTACTTGGCTGAGATCTTCCTCTCCCACCTGCTCCTTCTGTGAATCGCTATCCTTCCTAGCCTGACGACCAGGGACAATAGCCCCCATGCTCCAAACATTCCAGGGGAGCTCCCAGGCCAGTCCTTTCCCTACTCAGAGCCTGGGGACAGAGGAGTGAGGGCAGAGCTGGTGGGGGAGGCACAACTTCTTCTGGAACTCTCTGCAGAGTGGCATACTCCGGGTAGCACCAGCCACTTGCAGATTAATTTTTAACATGGCCCAGGGGAGTCCAAAGGGCTGAGTTCCCACCTCTGAGATCATGAGATCCCATTCCCTTCCAGGGGTCCCTGGGTGGGGGAGGCAGCAGAGGCTCCCTCCGTGGTGACCCTCCGGGCAGCTCTGACCAAGGTCAGCCAGGATGTGAGTCTGCAGTGCTTCCCTCCCCTCGCAGGTCCTGGCTGCAAGGACACAGGGGAGGAGGAGGAGGAGTCTGTCTGTGTGGGGAAGGGGCAGCAGGAAAAGCCCCAGAGAGGAAGCGACACTGCAGTTGCATCTTGAAGGATAAGTAGTTCCCCAATGAGCTGAGTGGGGAAGGGCATTCCAAGACGAGGGAACAGCTTGAACAGTGGCTCAGAGATGCTGTCCGCTTCAGTTTCTCTATAATGATTAATGGTAAAATCTTTACATGGGCCTGTTCTGGGGCCTGCAGAGGAGGATGATGGGGAGGGTATTCTCAGAGATGGCCAGGCCCAGATAAAACACATCCTGGATGATTGACTGGATAGGGCAGCGGTGAAAAGGGGGACATCAGAGTTTGACGAGTGCAGGTCAAGTTTGAGGCCCTGAGCTGAGCACTGTAACACATCTGCCATCCTCACAGCCCCCCTGAAAGGAAGGAGGGCTGCCCATTGTACAGATGAGGAAGTTGAGGCTCTGAGCAGTGGAATCTGTTGCACAGGGTCCTTCAGCAAGCAGGAGAGTGGTAGAACAAAGATTTGATTCGAGATTTTTAAGACCCTAAATGCCATTCAGGGAGAAGACAGGAGGTTAAACAGAACAGACAAAAACGGGCAGCTGCGTTTTCCTCCTGTGTCTGCGCAGCTCAGTGGAGGCTGGGCCATTCATTCCCACAGCAAGCCCGGGTTCTTCAAAGAAAAGGGCCTCCTGCTCTCCCTGGGGTGGGGCTCTGGGGGTGAGTTAGGAGGCGTGCAGAGAGCTCCTTTGATATACCAGCTACAGGCTGGGCACTCAAAGGGCCCAGGACACACCGTGCCCGCCTGCCCTCAGCCCCCACGCTCGGGGAGACCACATTCTCCTGGTTTTCCTTCTACTTCTCTGCCGTCTCCATCCTTAGCTTTCTCTCCGCTCAGACACCAAGCACGGTGGGGTCTCTGCCTTGGTCTACATTCATTCCTCCCCTCTCCCAGGGGAGTCCATTCCAGAATCATGACTAGAAATGCCATCTAGGATCATCCCTTCCAGACTTACACGCCTTGCTTTTGGAACTAGTCTCTCATCTCCAGCTGCCCACTTGGACTCTTGGCTTGGATGTTTATTAGCATCTTAATTTGAGGAGATCTAAAACAAAATGTCCTCACCCAACCCCCAACCTGTCCCTGCTCCCACCCTGGTCTGTCTATGCCTCAGTTAAAAGTATGATCAGTCACCCAGTTACTCAGGCCACAAACCTAGAAGTGCCCCTTTTTTTGTTGTTGTTATCACTTTTGTTTGTATTTTTGCAGGGGAGGTGGTAATCAGGTTTATTTATTTTTTAAATGGAGGCACTGGGGATTGAACCCAGAACCTCTACCACTGAGCTATACCCTCCCCCATAGAAGTTCCCCCTTGATGCCTCTCTTTCTTGTGTCCCCCATTCACTCTCTCACCAGGCTCTGGCTCTACCTTCAAAATAAGTTTTGAATCCAGCCACTCCTCCCCATCTTCACCACCTCAGTCCTAGTCTAAGGCACCAGCAGTTCACAGCTAGACCTCTCATTGGTTCTCCCGCTTCCTCTCTTATTCCCTCTCCCAATTCCATCTTGTAAAAAGTGGCCTGCATGAGCTTTTAATGATACAAACATCCCAGAAGTTTCCACAACTTGGAATGGAACCCAAAGCCTTCACGATGGCTCACGCAGCCCCTCCCAGCTCTCTGGCCTCCAGCCCTGCCAGTCTCCGTCACCCGCCAGCCACATCCAACACACCAAGGGCGTTCTCATCACAGGATCTTTGCACAGGTTGTTCTCGCTCCTGGATGTCCCTTCCTGGGGGCCTTCAAACTGCATCTGCTTTAAGAAACTTTCCTGCTGCATTGCCCCTGTCACTGGGTCCTGTCACCTTACTTAACTTTCCTTCTGAGTGCTTCTTGCTGTCTGATGACATTAGTTATGGGTTGACTGTCTGTCTGTGCAGAATGATGGATGTCTATGTTATCTCCTGGGTACCTAGACCATGCCTGACACACAGCAGAGGTTCAGAAGAAAACATATGTGGAAGGAAAAGAGGAAGGCCCCAAAGTACAGTTCAGGGCAAACACTGGGACCCCAGGAAAGACCCAAGAGTCCATAAGAGTTGCCACAGTCATGGTTACTTAACCTTAAGTAACTGCCTGCTGAAGTCAGCTGGTCTCTGTCTGAAATTCCTTTCTTTCCCCGTTCAAGCGCGGTCAGGCTAAAGTCCACCCAAGGCAGCCCTTAACCTCCCAGTCTGCAGCCAGCACAGGCAGATTTAAGGTAACCTCACAGAATTCTCCAGTGTCAATTCGCTTCACACTTGGATAACTGAGAAGCCAACAGGGAGAATTCGTGAAACAAAGAAACTTGGCTCCACAGTATAATAATAATAATAATAAAGACTACATTTTTTTGAGCTATTATTTCATGCCAAACAAGATTTTAAATGCTTTCCATGCATTTTCTCGTTCAGTGCTCAGAGACATGCCTTGAGGCTGTTGTATTAGTTACCCACAGCTGTGTAACAAACCGTCTTAACACAGAGTGTTTTAAAGGAACAACCATTTTGTTTGCTCACAATTCTGTGGGCCAGGACTTTAGGCTGGACTCAGCTGGGCAGTTCTTCTGCTGATCTTGCCTGGGGTCACTCATGTGCAATCATCCAAGACAACAACTGGGACCAAATGGTTTAAGATGGCCTCACTTACATGTCTGGAGGTGGATGCTGACTGTCACTGGGCCAAGTGTCTCCAGTGGTCTGACTTGGCCTTATTCCAAGGGATGGCAGAGTTCCAGGACAGCAAGCCCCAACGTGCAGCTTTTTTAAAGCCTTTGCTTGATTCACATTTGCTGATGTCCCATGACCAGAGGAAATCACATGGCTTCCCAGAGTCAATGTGAAAGGGACTACACAAGGGAGAGATTATTCATCAGAGGACATTATTGAATGATCTACCACTGAAGTTAGTTCTTTATTATCCGTGCTTTACAGGTGAGGGCACAGAAGGTCAGAAAGGGCAAGAAACATATTCCAAGACTTATGGCTACTAAGAGGCAAGTGGAATGTAAATCCTTGGCTCACAAACCTCAGGACCTCCACTGCCTTGCAAAGGCAATTCAGTCCCCACCATGCAGAACCAAATCCCCACTGAGGGAAATAACAAGATGTCAAGTTCATCTTCACCAGGTCCCAGGTACACTTCTTTTATTACAGTCTGTCAAAATCACATCAGCTTAAGTCATTGAACCTCTGCTCCTCAGGCTGCTCACCTGTAAAATGGGTCTAGTAACAGAGCTCTCTTTTCTTATCATTTTGTTTGATGTCTTTTCTTGCTCTACTGGAATGGAAGCCCTGTGAAGGCTGGGCTTTTTGTCTGCTTTGTTCACTGCTCTATCCCCAAAGCCTAGAACTATGCCTGGAATATAGTAGGTGGGCAATACTCTTTATTGAGTGAATAAATGGATGGATGGGTGAATGAAGGATTAGGAGTAGGATGGGTGGGAGAAGATGAGGGAAGAATAGAGCCATGGCTTTGAGAAATTGTGGGGAAAAAAAATCGGAAAGCCACTGGCTTCTCTTCTCTGCCTGAAATGGTTTACAAGCCACCTCCTTGGTCTTTAAGCCCCATGGTGAAACTCCTCATCCCAGATGTGATGGCTAATCAAGTGGGGCAAGGGGGTGGCCTCTCACTGGGGATGCCCAGTTTTCAGGGGCCCGGACCCCTTCCATCTTGTGGCTCTGCCCTCCTTAGTCCTCAGTGTCCTCTCCACTCAGCCGGCAAGTGGGGAAAGCAAAAACAAGGCTTGCTCGGTACAGGGCTTGTGGGCCAGGCCTGAAAGAGGCTCCCATTCCATTGGCTAGAAGGTAGTCATGTGGCCGCACCGAGCAGCCAGGGAGGCTGGGAAACATGCAGCCATGCCTCTGGAGGAAGAGGGTACGGCTTTGGTGAGCCTCTAGCCAGTCTGCCACGGCTATTTCTAGCCCAGAGATTTCATAACCTTGGAATTTTCCATCTTGTGTGGCGCCAGGGGAGGGCAAGGCACCCACTTTCCTTACCTCACTCTACTTTTCCTTTTTTCTTTACCATTCAGAACTTATTCACTTATTATGTTTCTTATTTATTGTTGGCCTCCTCTCACTAGGACGTGGGTGCTACAAGGGCCAAGATCTTTGCGTGTTTTGTTCACTGTTATCTCCTCAGGGCCCAGGACAGGACCTGGCATGCAGAAGGCACTCAATATTTATCAAAAGAAAGTCAAAGGGATGTGGAGTATGGTCCCCTGGCCTGCAGCCCGGTCCTGAGAACACAGCAAGCCCTGGATAGATGGTCAGTCTCTCCTCCACCTCTGGGAGACCCACGGCGGGGCAGCTGGGTCTCCCCAGGGCCATACTCGGTAAACCCCCTGCTGCAGGCCAGCAGCCCTCCTCCCTGTCACAGTCCCATGTCCAAGACGCCTGATCCCCTTCCGGCCAAGAGGCTTTCTTCTTCAGAGAAGAGGCCACTGTGGCCAAGCCACTTGGACCCCGTCCTATCCTCATGTCCAGGGCCCCCTGTATCAGTCCATTTTGCCACTCAGAACCTGATTTTTTTTTTCATGTAACATACATGAGGGAGACTAGTTTCTCTTTTCCAGTTTTAGGGGACAAACATGCTGGTTACGTGGCAACTTCAGAGTGTCCAAGGTATACAGCCATCCAGCGTCTGTAGCTTTCCTGGGCCTCATTTTCGAGAGGAGGGGATAAAGTCCAGAGAGGTAAAAGATTTGGCCAAGGTTGCCCAGTGTTCTGGTGAATGAGAACTCCCGGGCAGCACCGCACATCACACTCCCAGGGGACAAGGTGTCTAGGTCCCCTGCCTGGCTCTTCCTCTTCCCTGGGCAAGGCACCAGGAATGCCTGTGGGCAGGAGAATGGGCAGCCAGGGCACAGGGAGATAAGAAGAGGTGGCTTGGGGCAGGGAGGGGAGGGGAGATGAGGAGAGATGACTCTGAGTGCCAGCTGGAAGTGCACAGTGGGCTTGGGGACCAAGCGGAGAGGAAGGTGGAGGCGGCAGAGAGGGGTGGTGGCCCGAGGGCTCAGAGAGGGGCTCTGATCCTGACTTGAAGGTGAAGAAAAGACATCGTCCAGACTTATCACCTTTTAATCCTTACAGTAGCCCTGCCCCCTCCCAACCTCTGTGGTTGCCAGCAGCCAGAACTCTCTCCAGGAGCCGGGGCCACCAGCCTCTGCAGTCCAGACACCACTTGGTGCAGAGGAAGCATCACTGGACCAGCAGTCAGGAGACTTGGGCTCTCGCAATTCAAATCATTACTAAGCTCCTACTATGTGCTAGGCACTGTCCTCCGCCAGCAAGGTGTCTGCCTCATGGGACTTCTGTCCTAATAGGGGAGACTGCTGATGCAGAGGCAAACATGCACATGACGGAGATCGTGTCAGATGACGACAAGCACTGGGAAGACAGCAAGCAGGATAATGGGATAGATGCTGGCTGGCTGGGTCAATGTAAGTTTAAGTTGTGGGGGAGGGTGGAAACCAGGAGGACCCCTCTGAAGACGAGGTGACATTTGAGCTGAGATTCATGTGTGCAAAGGTGGCAGCCATGGAAAAATCTGAGGGAGGTGCAGTTACTCCGTGGGAAGTGGCGAGTGCAAAGGCCCTGAGGCAGAAATGAGCTTGTGTTTGGACAAATCTAACTGGTGAGAGGGGCAAGAGGATGAGTATTGAAAAAGACCCTTTCTCTTTGTCATCTCTGTGGGATTTGAGTACATTTTATCTCTTTTTTTGACTCCTAAATTTTGGACATCTGTAAGTTTAAACAAATCTTTCTTGGCCCTATTTCCAATTTTTAATAGCTTTTTAAAAATATTTTATTTATTATTGTATTATTTAATTATTTTATTTTGGCGGGGGGAGGTTATTATTTTTAGAGGCAGTCCTGGGGACTGAACTCAGGATCTCAGGCATGCTAGGTATGCACTCTACCATTTGAGCTATACCCTCCCCCTTAATGGTTTTTGTACAGAGGACAGAATATTAGACTGGGAGTCAGAAGACCTAAATTATGGTCCTAAATTTTCCAGTAGCAAGTGGTGTGACCTTGGATAAATCTTTTTCATCCTGAAACCTGGAGATTGGGCTACAAACTCTAAGGACCCTTCCGGCTGAGATATCCCATCCCCAGGAATTCATGTTAACTCTTCTTGATCCAGTTTGTTTCCAGCCCACACGTGGATCCGCTCAGCAAACATCTGCTCACTTCTTCCGGGAAGCATAGGCTGCAGATCAGCACACAGCAGACATTTATCTGATGCTTTTAAAAGCCTGAGACAAGCTGAACATACATTAGCAGGGATGGCCAAATCCACCGTGCTGCTATTAATAGAAGCTTGAGTTAGACTGAAACCCACAGGGCCAGAGGGAAGCGCATGATGTAGATGATAAAGCTGGCTGTAGGATGTGTTAGAGAATAACTCCATTTTTGTAAAAACCAAACGACAATCTCAGCGTGTGTCTGTGTGGGTTTGTTTATGTTCACAAGTCAGGAGAAAGGTGGGAGAGAATAAACTGCAGTCGGTAACATTTGTTATCTAGGTGTGTGGGCGCGCATGTGTGGGGGAGTGCGCTTCCCTTAAAGCCAGCGGCACTTTCCAGGACCCATCCTGCCATCTGGGCCTGTTTATCAATAAGATTTTGGCAGAGGTGTGATTTGATGCCAATCTCCAATTTGTGTCCTTTGCAGACTGAGGGAGGTGGAGAGGGACAGAAGTGGGCAGTGTCCACTCTGATCATCTCGAATGTCCCTCTCCCCTCCTGGCAACGGCACCTCTATTTCAAAGGTTGCTGAGTGATCACAGTCTGAGGCTGGCTTCGGTGGCAGGAGACACACCGGAGCTGTCCGGGGCCTGTGAGTTCCAAGATCACAGGCGTGGTTATAACATGGCCCGTCCCTGTTCTCGTACTAGGGCTTCAGAGGCATCTTGGGCTGCAAGGGTCTTCCGGGGCCTCCCTGGCCATACCTCTGACAGCAGATGGAATGCAGCCAGCCATCCCTCAAGGCTACCCTGCAAGGCGGTTTATGTGTGTGGGGAGCTTATTATTTGAGCTCCAGAAGTTGCTCCCTAGTCATGGTGTGCTCCCCTCCAGGGAATCCCTGCAGCTGTCTATTTTAAGCCTCCCTGCTGCCGTCTGGACTCATTTCTTTGCAGTGGGCTGCTTCCCCCAAGCAGGAGCCCTTCAGCCTGGATGTTGTGGAGTTGCCTCACTCCAGCTTTCCTGTCTGCGAATCAGTAAGGAAGCACCCTGCTCTTTGTATGGTTCTTGATGCTTTTCAAAGCCCTCTCACGTTCCATCTCATTTGAATGGCCCCTTACAGTAATCCCCCAAAGTGGAAATGGCTGGGAGTTTTGCCTCTTTATTACAGAAAAAAAGGAGACTCAGAGCCATTAGGTGACTTGTCCATGTCCCAGAATGAATAACAGGCAGTTTCAAGCCTTTGACTCCAAGCCCAGCCTGCTCAGCCCACACTTCATCATCAGAACTGCCCCTTCCCCATTGAAGGCTTCCTGAGAGATTGGCTTAGGCAGCCAGATTGACACCTGATGAGACGACTCCCTCATGGTATGTGAGTGGTCCAGGGTGGGTTTGTGATCTGAGGTGACCGCCTAGAACCTGGGCTGCATTCATCAGCCTTGTGCCCTAGCACTTGAACGAAGGCCGGGGACTGGTTAGTCTGAGGCATATGGACTCTGGGTCAGAAGCAGGTGCTGATTGGAAGACATGGAGGGACAGACCCTGTGAGCCAGGAAGGAGGCAGGTCCACAGAGGGAAGACAGGGAAGGTAGGTGAGGGGCCGCACGGATGGAAGACCAGGTGACCCCAGAGAGAAAGGGCCTGGGGACTTTGGGATCCCGTGAGCAGGCTGGCTGGCCCACAATGGGGCGCAGTACAAACCCTGAAGCCTTTCAATGATCCCCCTTTTCTAGAGATGGGGACCTGATGAAAACAGAGATGGCAGGGCTAGGGCTTTCTTGGATGCAAGCAACAGAAGGCCCACTTCTCACAGGCCTAAGCAAAAAGTGCAACTTACTGGTTCAGGGCACTGAAAACTCTGGGGGCGGACTTGGGGAGGCCTAGTGGGATCCAGGGGCTCAAGTGGTGCCATGGGACTTAGTCTTACTCTGTGGCCTGCTTTGCTTTTCACTGCAGGCCTCTCAGGCTCTCTCTCCTCATGGTGGCAAGATAGCTGCCAGCAACACTAGACATGCTCCCTACCTCTCAGCAACTCTGGCAGATTGTGAGTATCTCTCTTTCCAAGGTTTGCAACAAAAGTCCCAGAACTAAGTTCCACTGGTTCTGACCATGTCACATGCCCATTCCAGAACCAATTGCTGGGGCTAAGGATATGGGATATTCTCATTGATCAAGCCTGGATCACACATCCTCCTCTGGAGCCCATGCATGTAAAGTCAGCTGCACCAGAAGCCCAGGGACCAAGAGCGGAGAATGATGGTTTCACCAGGAGCATCAGGGCAGTGGGTCTCCAGAAGAGTGTGTTAGTCAAGGTACACTGTGTGCTGCAATAAACAGCACCCAGCTGGTCAGCGGCTAAAACAATGACATTTCATTTCTTGCTCCTATTGGTGGCAGTCTGGGGCTCTATTTCATGTGGTCATTCAGGGACCCAGGCTGGTAGAGGCTCTGTCATCCTCAACACATAGCTTCAAGGATGCCCCCGGGTGATGACATCCAGCAGGCCGGCAGGAGAAAAAAGCAAAGGTTTTATTTTGTTCGTTCCAGGTCCAGGAGTGACATGCATCAATTGTATGGGTCAGAACTCAGCCACATCTCTGTGCAGGGGAGAATGGGAGAGTTTCGTTGTACCCAGGAGGAAAGGGGAAGCAGTTTCCACCATAAAGGGGGAATGGATGAGTGCTGGGCTGGTGAAAGCGAGATCGACCTGAGCTTTCGAGTACAGTCCAAGTCCCTTAGCCTCTGTCAAGCGTTCCCAGCACAAAGCAGTACTGGCCCAGTCTTCCTGGCTGCGGTCTCCTTCATGATGGCTTCAACTCCACTGTCCCCCTTAATCCCTTGCTTGCCCAGCCTCCTGTCCTCTCTTAAGTTGAATGGTGATGAGGCTCAGTTATTCTGGATCAGCTGACAAACCCTATGTGCTCTATGGACAGGCAGGCAGTTGAGCAAAGCGGGGGAGAGGGCAGTTCTGGCTCAGAGATACACCAGATCTGTGTGTCAGCCCCCTCAGCCCTTTGCAGCTGCCCTTGACTGGTCCCTATGTCAGCATCACCTTCCACTTCTCCACAGCCTGTAGCTAAGGACAGACAGGGACTGGAGGGAAGCTGACCCATCACTCCCAAAGGACTGGCATCCCAGCTTTCTGAAGACCTTGGCTGGGAAGGCTGTGTGCCAACATGGCGGCCGGCAGGAGCTAATTGTCCCCTCATTCATTCACTTACTCATTTACCTCTGCATGCTTACTGTGTGTCTGACACTGTGCCAGGTGCCAAGGCAAAAAGGACATACAAAAGCATAAGGTATTAGATCTAATCTAGTGTTAAGGCGATCAGGCTTGTGTTGGTTGAACAACTGGAGATGAAAATGAGACAAACTGTGGTGGAATCTTCTACCATGATTTAGAGAGAGCCACCCCAGGGCGTGAACAAGCAGTATATTCAGTGTCTCAGAGTCCAGGCACCTGTTCTCCTCATCCCAGAGCTCCAGGTTGGATAATAATAAACATAATAGAAGCAGCTACAACTTATTATGTGCATTGGGCACTGTGCTAAATGGATTGTTCAAGTACAAAGCTTTCATTTTCCCAAAAAGTGTATAAAATCTAGACTCACCCACCCCTGTTTTTTTACAGATGGAAAATCAAGGCTCCGAAAGCCTTCAGAAACCTGCTCCAAGTTATAAAGCCGTCAAGTGGCAGCTCTGGGACTGGCCATCAGGTCTATCTGATGCCCAAGCCCAGGTTCAACCTGTGTGTTAAATTAGAGATGGCATCTGGATGGTCCTCCCGCTGCCCAGACAGCGCACCTGGAGGCTAGCTGGCCTGTGCCAGGAGCTGCTCTGTATTGTGAGTGGAGTGGCAGCCTTGTGCTGGGACTGGACGAGATCAGAGAGTGAGAAGGCCCAGTCCTGAGGCTCTGGAGCTGAGAGCAGACCCTCAGAGGGACAGAGGCTTCAGTTTCTTCCCCTGGCCTCATCTCTCGGGCTGCTGTTTTTCTCCCCAAGAACAGCCATCCATCTGAGCAGGGCGTCTGAGGATAGTTCTCCTTCAGCATCTCCAGGCGGAAGCTTGGCAGAGGAAACACATCTCCACCCACTTGATTTCCTATCCCATGATGGTTCTTCCATCTGGCTCATTCATTCATGTGTTCATTCAACAGATGAATATTGAGCTTCATCCTCTGCCCTGCGTGGTCCAGGCACTGAAGGGAGGCAAATACAAATCAGTATGAGAGACAAGACATTTACACACAAACAAGAATCCTGGCTGTAACCTGATGAGGACGGAGAGCGAAGCACAGGCCACATCTTGTGTTAGACTGAGGTGAGGGATCACCCCCAGATCTGGCCGGAGCAGGGGACAGAGTGTGCATTTTTTTTCCTTTTTCAGTTTCATTAGGTAAAATTGATACATTTGACTGCACATAAACAACATAGTGCATAAATACATGTACACAATATACTGCACGTATTTTTGAAAATTTACATGTATGTACTGTTCATTGTTTCTAAGAACAGTTTAGGGCTTTAGCTTTTTAAAAAATATATTTCTAAAATATATATACTTCTATTGAAGTATAGTCAGTTTACAATGTTGTGTCAATTTCTGGTGCACAGCACAATTCTTCAGTCATATAGGAACATACATATATTCGTTTTCATATTCTTCTCACCGTAAGTTACTACAAGATATTGAATATGGTAGAGCTTTAGCTTTTTAAACTTACATAGCTATCAAAGGAATAAAGCCAACCACAAAACAAGAATCAACAGAATGCAGTCATCCAATCATAAAGGACAGTCAAGTGTGCTTACACATATTCAAGAAATCAATCATTTAAGTTATAAATAATAAGTAATTCATTTGTATCCTTTTTCTTTTAAGATTTCACATATAAGTGATATCATCTGGCATTTTTCTTTCTCTTTCGGGAGGGGTGTGTATTAAGGAAAGTTTTGAGGACATGGAATTTCTGCTGGGCCTTGAAGAAAGAGTACGATGAAAATGTGCAGCCCAAGGTGGGGTGGAGGGGAGGGCGTAGCTCAGTGGAAGAGTGCGTGCTTAGCATGCACGAGGTCCTGGGTTCAATACCCCAGTACAGCCATTAAAAAATAAATAAATAAAAGTAAATACATAAATAAACCTAATTACAGGAAAATATGCAGCCCGAGGGAAGGACATTCCAGGGATGGACATTCTGGGTGGTGAGAACAGCATGAGCACACGCCTAGGAGTGGGAGCACGTGGCAATGTCTGGGACCTGGAAGCACATCCATGTGTGGAAGAGCAGGGGGAGTCGGGGTGGCACTGGCAGGCGGGCCAGCCGGCTTTCTTCTGTGAGCCGTGTGCTGTGGTATCGTCACCCCAGTCACAGCCCAGCTCCTCTGGCATGGGATCAGGAGAGCGGGAAATAAGGACCTAGGGTCCTGGGAAGAGGCCATCCACTCTGCCCACATTGTGCTTGGCTGCCTGGTGTTCTTGGAAAGCCCTCCATTGCCACGTTCATACTCCAGCGTTAGTTCTCAGGCCCAGACAGCCCAACAGACATAAGACACACGCAGCATGGAGGGTAGAAGAAAAATTTAAAGGGCATCTCACCCAGTGTTTAAAACTCAAGTGGAATCCCAGAAACCCCAAAGAGGAAGAAGGTACTCCAGTTAAAACAGGTTGCTGGGGGGGCCTCCTCATCCCGTCTCCCCATCACTCCCCACAGCAGATCCTGGGGCACCTCTGGGAAATCTAGGGCTCAGAGAACTCCCCATTTTTATTTTACAGGTGGGGAATTTGATGCTGGAAAAGAGACACAGGGGCACCAGATGGGTTTTTTAAAAAAAAGTTTTTGTAGTTTTTGGGGGGGTGGGTGTGATAATTAGGTTTATTTTTTTATTTTTAAATTTTTATTTATTTATTTGTTTTGGAGGGGGAAGGTAATTAGGTTTATTTCTTTATTGATTTTATGGGAGATACTGGGGATTGAACCTAGGACCTTGTACATGCTAAGCATGCGCTCTACCTCTTGAGCTATATACCTCCCCCCTGTTTATTTTTTTTAATGGAGGTACTGGGGACTAAGCACATACTCTACCACTGAGCTATACCTCCTCCACCAACTCCTCCCACCCCCTAGGGCTCTTTTGATCTTGTGCCTTATATCAGAGGAGACAGTCTATGTCAGTGCAGAGATGGAGGGGTGTGGTTTCCCAGGATGCACCCTCCCTTGGTAGAAAAGATGCCTGGGGCCTGGTGGCTGGAGCTGCCTGGAACAACCCACTCTGTGGCCCAGGCTCACCTGTGGCTTATCTCCTCCTCAAGCCACTGAGGGAGGAAAGTTGGACCAGGTCCTTCCTCCATGATAGACGTTGAGAATGGAGATGTGGCCAGTAGGACATATTATTGTTCTTCACATGTGCTGGGCATTTGATTATTTGCCAAAGCTTTTTCACAGACATCATTATATTTAATTCTGTTTTTGGATGGGGGAGCAATTAGGTTTACTTTTGGGGGAGGTGCTGGGGATTGAACCCAGGATCTTGTGTAGGCTAAGCATGTGCTCTACCACTTGAGCTACACCCTCCCCCCTCTATTTAATTCTTACAATCAGCCTGTGAGATAGATATTAGCCCCCACCCATTTTACCATTGATAAAGATGAGGCTGAGAGAAGCTGAGTTGCCTAGTATCACACAGCTGGTAAGGAGGCAGACGGTCCTCTCACTCTGGTCTTCTAACTCCAGACTAACTTTTAACTCTAGACTCTGGTCTAGAGAGTATAGTGTAAGCAAAGGAAGGAAGGAGGAGGTTCTGTGTGCGCGTGTGCGCGCGTGAGTATTTATGTTTTGGGAGGTTGCCTGAGAAAAGTAGAGAGGCTCAGCTGGGAGTGTGCTTGTAAATTATTATATTGCAACTGTTCCTTTAATTACATGCATTTCACTTGAGGATGTAGAAGCCACAAGGGAAGGACTCCCCAATGATAAACTGAGCTCAGTGCTTGTCCCAAGGCAGGTGTTTAGTGCATTTCTGCTGCATGAATCTGATTAAAGAGGATGTGTTTGTGACCTTGTTTCTGGGTGAGATTGTCTCAAACACCAGAGGCTGTCTTGCAGCTCATCCTCCTCTCCCAGGTCTGACATCTTCCTACTTCCTTTTCTCTTTCTGCATATGGGGAGAAACACCAACAAATCCCTTGGCAATGCGTAAGAGGGAAGCAATGAACACGCAGGGTATCCTTGCCCAGTGGGTCCTTGTCCCCCCAACTCCCAAACATGCGGAGTCAAAGCTTTCCCCTTCTAAATACCCTGACCCTGCCTGGGTTCCACCAGGGTGAAGTGGCAGTGGTACCCTCTGTTCCAGCAGCTCCAGGAAACAGAACAATCCTGATTGCTGGTGATGGCAGAGGCTACTCATCTGGGCTCTGGACAACTCTGGGATCAGTGCCCAGCTCAGCACAGAAATAAAGAAGATATCCAAGCTCAGGACTCACACTGTCACAAAGGTCCAGACAGATGTCTTCAGTTCCTCTGAAAGCAAATTCGATTGCCCACCTCTCTCCTTTCATCCCCGAGGAGACCCAGTGTATACCACTTGCTTTGACACAGACACACACACACACAGACAGGAATCTTCTCAAAGATACGTGGCTGATGAGAAGGCCCCAGCCCAGTGGCCCCTCCCTATCAAGTGTCCCAGAGACACTTGCGTCTGAGTGCCCAGGCAGACAGACATTCTGGGAGGCTGAGACAGACAGCTGACACCCCTCCAAGGCTTGGCACATGTGATTTGCAGGCAAGGCACCTGCTACTGTCTCCCTTCCAGACATGAACAGCTTCCTGGCAGCAGCCACCCTTCCCCCAACCCTGAGAGTTGGCTCCAGCTGCTAAAGGGGACACTTTCTGGGGTCTTCTCCTGCCCTCTAGGATTCTGATGATAATCTTTTCACCCTCAGCAGGCCTGGCATCAAACACAGCACAGGAGTGGTGACAGGCTGAAAAAGCAGGAACACTTTATTTACAATGATCATTTGGTGACACATAGATCTTTGGGCTTTTAGTGGCCTTGTTGAGACACACATGGGCAGGGGCCCACTTCCTCTGTTGGGTTACCGCACCCTCCTGCCTCATCCTGCTATGAGAATCCTATGGCTGTCAGGACCCTCCTGCTCTGACAAGCCTCGACTTGGGGGCATCCTTCCTGTGTCCATTTTCTGGATAGTCAGTGGCCTCAAGCACCTGCCAAAGGTCCTCCTTGCCTCCACTGAAGGCCCTATCTTGGTCCCGATTTCAAGGCACCTAGCAGGGAACCACACACATCTGTATGCAGAGAGATGGGGTGGGTGAGGAGTCCTGTGAGGGTGGCAAGTGCCAGGGCACAGGCTTGGGCAGCTGCCTGGTGCAGAGAGCTGTTACCTGGACTAGCCGGTTCTTTAGGTTGGTAGGACCATCTCAGTCTTCTCCAGAGGCAGAGCAGTGAAGTTCCAGAAGTTCTCCAAGGGGCAGAGAGGCCAGGCAGAGGGCCTGAGAGTTTCTCCTGGTGTGTATGGCTGCCGGCTTGGTTGCCACTTTGGGCCTGGCCTCAGTTCTCTACGGCGACTACTCTTCCCCCCTATTGGTCTCACCCCAGAGAGGAAGGCTGGACTGGCCGAGGGCAGGACCAGTGCCTCCGCCTGGCCAGGATCCAAGCTCACCCTCCTGGATTTCTGGAAATGTTCCCCGCCTTCTCTAGAGAGGATGTTTTGGGGGAGAGGGTGTGGTCTACGGGCAAAGAGACTTGGTGTAAAGCACAGGCGGCGATTCCACAATTGAGGGCACCGGGAGACTCGGATGGGGCCGTAAACACTGAATACTGCGACCCCCCCAACTCGTCCCCCAATACTCAAGGGCATATCAGGCGTCACCCTGAGCCAGGATGAGGTGCGGGGCGGACAACAACAGAGACCACGAGGGAGACAGGGGCCCGGGGACCGGGGAGAGACGTAGCGGGCAGGGCCGGGGTTGGAAGCTGTCAGTCAGGCCGGCCGGGTCTGGGGCCGCGAGTCCTGCCCCCTCTGCTCTCAGCGCGCCTGGGCTGCCCGCTCCCGGGGGCCGGCTTTCCAGCGGCGGGGCTGCGAGGGCGGCGGAGGCGCCGGGGCGCCCCGCAGGCTGCACGTCCTCAGCTCCCGAGCCAGGCTGAGCACCTCAGGCCGCTCGCGCTGGGGGTCTCCTTCCTCGCGCTCCTCTGCCTCCTCGTCCTGGTCCTCGTCCTCCTCCTGGATGCTGCTGAGGCGCGGCGCCCCGCGGCCGCGCTCCGCGGGCGGCGGCCGGTAGGCGCATTTGGCGTTGAGCAGCCGGCGCAGCGGGGCGCGGGGCACCGAGGCGGCGGCGCCCCCAGCGCGGAGGTGCTGCTGGCGCACGTGGCGCGCGTCGCTCTGGCGCTGCAGGCGCTTGAAGTCGCTGAAGGCCGCCAGCGCGGTCTGGCGGAGCAGGCGGGCCAGGGTGCGCGCCTTGTGCGCCCGCGCCAGCAGCACGGCGTGGCAGCGCAGCACCACGGCCTTGTGGCGCGCCTGGTGGCGGTAGACCCAGGCGAAGACACGCGGGTGGCGCCCGTCCGCCGCGCAGTAAGTGATGCGCGGCAGCAGGTAGGCGTGCGCCGGCCTGCGGCCCCCGGAGCCCCCCGAGCCGCCGCGCTCGCACGGCTGCATGCGGATGCCGTAAGGCCCCAGCGTCAGCTTCATCTTGGTGCCCCCACCCGGCCCGCAGCGCGCCCAGATTTTGCCCACGGCGTCGTCGGTGCAGCCGTCGCCCTTGGCATGCAGGGTGACGGCGTTGCCCAGGTACCACACGGTGTAGGTCGGGTCATCCTTGTTGAGCTCCACTTTCTGGCGCCGGCTGCGGAACACGCGGCCCAGGCGCTCCAGCGGCCAGTCGGGCAGCAGGTCCGGGCAGGAGCGCAGGAAGCTGGAGAGCAGCGACGTGTAGGCAAGCCCCGGGCTCAGGCTCTTCGCCTTGCACTTGGCCTCGTCCTCCACTAGCACGAATTTGTTACGTCTCCAGGGCAGCATCGCGGCGGCGGCCAGAGGGCCCGGGGGCGCCGGGAGCTCACGGGCGCCCTGCCCGGCGGCCGGGGGAGGGGAGGGCGCGCAGAAGCCCGCGGCCCCGGGCTCGCGAGAAGCTGGGCGGCACCGGAGACAGTCGGTGTCTCGGTGCCCGGAGATGCCCAGTGCCAGGCAGAGCTAGCTTCACAGATGCCTGGTGCCCAGCCGGGCTGGCGGCCGAGATGCCCGGGCGGCGGCCGAGCGTCTGGGAAAAGCTTCCCCCGGGAGTCGCTCCAGCCGTCCGGGAAGCAAGGAGGGGCCGGGGTTGGGCGGGGTGGAGGCGTCCCCCAGGCCCGAACTGGGGGGATCCCGCGGTCCCCGCCGCCCAAATTGCGGCGGCAGGGAGGTCACCGAAGCCGGGGCTGGCGGCTGGCGGCTCGGAGGGTTAGACCGAGAGCGCGACTGCGGTGGGGACTCCTTCAGGCGTCGCGACTCCACCTCCCCGGGCTGCCTACATCACCGGGCGGGACCGCTAGCTCTCTTGTCCCCTCCTCTCGCCCTCCTCTCTCTCCTCCCCCGCGCCGGCTAGCACTGCTCTTCGCCCGAGACCCCGCACAGGCGCGTTTAATCATTATAGTCGGAGGGGTAGGAGTGGAGGGGGAGGTTAAGGAGCAGGCATCTCCTGAAACGTACCGGAGGGATTTGCCAGTGCAGATTTCTCAGGCCTCGCTGGTGGTCTCATCTCCTTCTGGAGCGTTGGGTCCCCCCCCCCTTTCTAGATTCCCACCGCCCCTCACCCACAGCCAGTCCCTACCCTCATCTCTGAGTGAGTTCGGGTGGGTTCCTGATGGGGCTGGCCTGGCTCACTTTGCCCCCTGTCTGCACAGCGGAAAGCCAGCTGAGGTGGCCGAGCAGTACAGTGGAAAAATACTGTCGCTTGGGGAAGCTTTCTCCCAGGTTCTCCCAAGGTCGTGGGCCAGGCCACTGGGCCTGAGCTGGGAGGCCAGTCACTGCTCCAGCGGCTGGTAGTGCCCCTCGCCTGGACTAAGCTGGGAGGGTACTCCTTGAGGGTGGGGAAACTTGCAGAGCAGTCCTGGGTCTGTAAGAATTGCAGATAAAAAGCTCCTTCGGCCAAAGGGCAGCCTCTGGCCTCCCAGGATTAAGTAGGTAACACTTGTGTTTGTGAAGCTTCTGTTCCCTACCACCTCCTGGGTTTTGCATTCATTATCTCAGGATAGCCCAAGCTGGGTTAAGCGACTTGCCCAAGGTCACTGGGCTGATAGGAGGTGGAATTAGGGCTCCAGTGAGGCTTGGGTGACCCATGAGAGGGCCCTCACTCTGCTGAGTGCATCGTATGCCCTATATGGATGGGGCACTTTCCATCCTCCCCTGAGACCCTCCAGCAGGGGCTTTCACTGGAGAGGGGTTCTTGGGTGCTGGGAAAGACATTCTGTCCCCGGGTGTGGAGACACATATCCCCTTTTAGGATTTGTTAAGTCACAAGATCCCTAGAATCCCAGGATGGCTCTGATAGGAGCCCAGGAGTCTCCCACAGAACCAACACCCAAGTCCTCTCCGTGGTTTCAGAACAGCTCATTTGGGGAGTCTTCCAGATCAGGAATGAGTCCAGAGGCTTGGGCTGGGCCAGGCCCAACCAAGTGACCTCTCAGAGTTGGAGCAGTGGGAAGATGATATGTTCCACAGCCAGGCGATACTCATCCCAGGGCCAGCCGGCTGGGTTCAGAATCCTCGGGGGGAATAAGAACAACCCCCCACCCAGGCTGCATCACAGAATGCTCCTAGGTGACATGCAAATCAAGAATAGGAAATTACCTAGAATCGCAGAATCTTAGCTTTCAAGGGGGCCTCACAGATTATCTGGTTCACTGCAGCCACATTTTATTTTATTCTCCAAATGGAAATGTCTTTATTGCTTGTTGCTGATTATAAAAGTAATACAGGCTTGTGGTGAAAAAAAAATCACTCAAGAAGGACATGGAAGTCTCCCACTGTCCCCACCTTACAGCTGTGGCCTCATTTCTCCACGAGAGAACAGGCTCCAAGCAGTACAATGATCCACCCTTTGGACCTCACCGCCTTGCAGTACTCTTCCCGGCAAAGGTCAAGGGGCTGGTGGGAGCGGCCAGCAGCAGCATCTCAACTTGCAAGGCTGAGATACCTCCACGTTTTTGTAAAGGCACACAGGATGCCCAGTTAAATTTGAATTTCAGATGAACAACCACTTTTTTTTTTTTTTTTTACTGTGAGTGTGTCGCAAGTATCGCTTGCATTTGATCCTGCCTCCCAGAGAACAAGAAAGGATGGAGGCGCTGCATGGGGTGTGTGTGATGCAGTTAGGTGCCTCCTTAGGCTTACTCTCCTAGTCCTGCTTCTGTTCTGTTCCCATTGCTTTTGCAATATCCTTGGGGCGAGGCGGGGTGGGTCACCTGGGACAGTGTGAGATCAGCGTGCAGTAGTCTGTTTTTATGTTCAGTCCTCTGGACTTCAAAGTAGCATTCGACATTGTTAGCCATTTTGTTCCTTTGTTGACCACTCACCTTGGCCTCCTAGGCAGGGGTACCCCCTCCCCGACACATCCTAGGATCACTTTTTGCTTCAGAGGCTCCTCCTTATACCCTTAGGCTTGGTGTCCTGTCTTCTCTTCTTCCTCCAAACCTGTTCCTTGGAAGGGCTCAGCTGCTTCTATTCAGAAGAATAGAAAGGCCTGCCTCGGCCCATTCATCCAAGCTGAGCTCAAGGCTGTCTCTTCCCTTAGGCTTTTTTCCTTCTCTTCAGTCCACAGTGGTGCTACCAACTTTGTACCAGTCATCGCTACTTCCTAGACTGGCACGCAGTTGGGGTTTTTTTTTTCTTTTTCCAATGTGATTTTTATTTCTAGCATACTTATACTTGCATTAGTTGAAAAAGTCAGATAACTGGTAGAAACCATATACACAGCTGATATGTAATTAAAAAAAGCAATCCCTTGCCTCATCCTTTCCCCAGTCTTTATTTTTACTTCCAAAGACAGTCCTTCTTTTACACATTTTAGATGTGATGTGGCTACTTATTTTTAAATTACACACCTAATTCAGATTTTCTACTTTTTGAGACTTGATCTATTGCCTTCCTTCGGTGGAAGATGAAGATTTAATGCCCTTTCATCCACCCCCACCACACACATTATTTTCCCACCCTCTCAGCTTAGTTAGAACTTTTTGTTGTTGTTGCTTCCGTATCCAGTGTTTAATTATTATGGCTATGTAACTGTTGTTCAAAGCTGAGCCCTGAAGTGTGTTAAGATTTCATGTTTCCGTATTGGATAACACTTTTGCTGTTCTAGAAGTATGTACCCACCTCATTAAAACAACAACAACAAACTTCCTTATGTACCTATCACTGATTTATCCCCCATCTGTCCAGCAGTGCCATAAAAACGCCTCTCTGCCTGACTGAGCACACCAGGTGGGTCCTTCAGGTCCGTGTGTTTCTTAGAGACAGCCCTCCTGGAGGCATCCTCACTGGGCTCCAATCCGGACTGGTTACCCTGCAGCCCTGTAGCCCTATTGCCCTGGGACCTTGTTTCACTGCCACCTTGGGAGTTGTCTGTGCTTCTTTTCCTGTGCTGGTTCCTGTTTTCTGGATCCTTTGCTTTCTGCCTCCTACCCCTACCCCTGGCCAGGATTTATGTCCTTGTTTTGGCCAAGCATATGTTCCAGTAACTTTGATTGCGTGTTCTGCTGCGTGTAGAGTTCTAGACTGGAAATAAATTTCCCTCAGAATTTTGCAGAAATGATCCATTGTTGCTGTCGAAAGCCCAATGACATTCTGATTCCTGATCCTGTGTGTGTGTAACCTGATTTCTATCTCCGGAAGCTTTCAGGATGGCTCAGAGATCTAAAGTTTCAAATGATGTGCATTTACAATGGGCACTTGGTGAGCGTTTCAATTTGGAAATCAATCTCTTTTAATCTGGAAATCAACTTGGGGGACATTTCTTTGTGCTAATTTCCTCCATTTTGTTTTCTGTTTTTTTTTTTTCCTGTTCTAATTGGATGTTGGATCTCTTGGATTGATCCTCTAATTTTCCAAAATGTGTGTTCCCATTTTCCATTTTTAAAATGGATGCATGCTAAGAACACAGTCTACCACTGAGCTATAACCGCCCCCATCTTCTAGTTTTTCTATATAGATTTTTAAAGTCTTGTCTTATAATTTTTCACTTCTAAGAGCGATTTCTTTTTTAATTTATTTTATTCTTTATTGAAGTGTAATTGATTTTAATGTTAGTTTTAGGTGTACAGCAAAGTGATTCAGTTTTATATATATATATGCACACACACACACATATTTTCAGTTTCTTTTCCATGTTAGGTTATTACAAGAAATTGAATATAGTTCCCTGTGCTACAAAGTAGGTCCTTGTTGTTTATCTATTTTTTATATAGTAGTGTGTATCTGTTAATCCTAAACTCCTAATTTATCCCTACCTTCCCCTTCCCTACCTTTTCCCTTTGGTAACCATAGTTTGTTTTCTATGTCTGTGAGTCTGTCTCTGTTTTGTAAATAAGTTCATTTATGTCTTTCTATCTTAGATTTCACATATAAGTGATATCATATGATATTTGTCTTCTCTGTCTGACTTACTTCACTTAGTATGATGATCCCTAGGTCCATCCATGTTGCTGCAAATGGCATTATTTCATTCTTTTCTATGGCTGAGTAATATATATATATATCCCGCATCTTCTTTACCCAGTCATCTGTCGATGGACATTTAGGTTGTTTCCATGTCTTGGCTATTGTAAATAGTGCTGCTATGAACATTGGGGTGCAGGTGTCTTTTCAAATTGGAGTTCCCTCCAGATATATGCCCAGGAGTGGGATTGCTAGATCATATGGTAAATCTATTTTTAGTTTTTTGAGGAATCTCCATACTGTTTTCCATAGAGGCTGCACCACTTTACATTCCTACCAACAGTGTTAAAGGATTCACTTTTTTCCACACCCTCTCCAGCATTTATTGTTTGTAGACATTTTAGTGATGGCCATTCTGACTGGTGTGGGGTGATACCTCACTGTAGTTTTGATGTGCATTTCTCTGATAATAAGCAATGTTGAGCACCGTTTCATGTGCTTGTTGGCCACCTGGATGTAAGAGCAATTTCTTGTTCTTTTTTATAGCGTCCTATTCTTGTTCATAGACGTATTACCTCCTGTGTCTCTAAAAATGTTAATTATAGTTGCTTTAAAATTTTTAGAAGTCTTGAGGTAAAATACATATAATATAAAATTTACCATCCTAATCGTTCTTAAGTGTACAGTTTAACCTTGTTAAGTATATTTACATTGTTTTGCAGCCAATCTTCAGAACTTTTTCATTTTGCAAAATCAAAACTCTATATTCATTAAACAACAACTCTCCATTTCCCCCTTTCTCCAGCCCCTGGTAACCACTATTTGCATTCTGTTTCTGTGAATTTACTACTCAAGGCCCCTTGTACAAGTGGAATCATACATTTGTCCTTTTGTGTCTGGTTTATTTCACTTAGCATAATGTCCTCAGTGTTCATCCATGTTGTATCACGAGTCAGAATTTCTATCCTTTTTAAGGCTGAATAATAATATGTTGCATGTATATAACATTTTGTTTATCCATTCATCCACTAATGGACACTTGAGTTGCTTCTACCTTTTGGTTATTGTGAATAAGGCCGCCATGAACTTCGGCGTAGAAATCTCTCTTGGAGACTCTGCTTTCAATTCTTTTGGATGTTTACCCAGAAGTGGCATTGCTGCATCATCTGGTAATTCTGTTTTTAATTTTTCGAGGAATCACTACACTGTTTTCCATAGTGGATGCACCATTTCACATTGCACGAGGGTTCTAGTTTCTCCATAGCCTTACCAACACTTGGTATTTTCTGTGTTTGTATTTCTTTGTTGATTTGTTTTTATAGTAGCCATCCTGATAGGTGTGTGGTGGTATCTCACTGTGGTTTTGATTTGTATTTCCCTATTAGTGATGTTCAGCATTTTTTATATGCTTGTTTGCTATTTGTATATTTTCTTTAGAGAGATGGCTATTTAAATCTTTTGCCCATTTTTAAATTGGGTTATTTTTTCTCGTTGCTATTGACTTGTAGGAGTTCTTTTTTGTTTGTTTGTTTATGAGAGGGAGGTAATTGAGTTTATTTATTTATATTTGGAGGTTGTACTGGGGAATGAACCCAGGACCTCGTGTATGCTAAGCATGCACTCTACCAGTTGAGCTGTACCCTCCCCCACGTAGGAGTTCTTTATAGATTCTGGTTATTAACCCCTTATCAGATATGTGATTTGCAAATATTTTGTCCTGTTCCTTCAGTTGCCTTATTATTCTGTTGATTGTGTCCTTTGATGCACAAAAGTTTTAAATTTTGATGTAGTCCAGTTTATTGATTTTTTAACTTCTATTGCGCATGCTCTGGTGTCATACCCAAGAAATCATTGCCAAAACCAATGTCATGCAGCTTTCCCCTCTATGCTTTCTTCTAAGAGTTTATAATTTTAGGTCTTATTTTTAAGTCTTTGATCCATTTTGAATTCGTTTTGGTATAGAGTGTAAGGTTAGGGCCCAACATCATTCTTTGCATGTTTATATCTAGTTTTCCCAACACATTTTGTTGAAAAGACTTTCCTTTCCCCATTGATTGGTTCTGGCACCCTTGTTGAAAATCATTTGACCATATATGCAAGTGTTTGTTTCCATCTCTATTCTGTTCTGTTAGTCTATGTGTCTGTCTTTATGCCAGTACCACACTGCTTGGATGACTGTAGCTTTGTAATAAGTTTTGAAATCAGGAAGGGTGAGACCTCCAACTGTGTTCTTTTCCAGGGTCCCTTGAGATTCCATTTGAATTTTAGAATGGATTTTTCTTTTTCTGCAAAAATATGCCTTTGGGATTTTGATAGGGTTTATATTAAGTCTGTAGATTACTTTGGGTAGCGTTGGCATCTTAATAGTATGAAGTCTTCCAATCCACAAACACGATTGTCTTGCCATTTATTTGTGTTGTCTTTAATTTTTTCCAGCAACATTTTGTAGTTTTCAGTGTTCAGGCCTTTCATCTACTTGATGAAGTTTATTCCTAAGTATTTTCTTCTTTTTGATGCTATTGTACATGGAATTGTTTTCTTAATTTCCCTTTCAGGTTGCTCAAGATAAAATGAAACTGATTTTGTATCCAGCAATTTTGCTGCAATTTGTTTATTCTAAGTTTTTTGTGGACTCTTTAGGGTTTTCTAATTATAGTCATTTTTAAACTTTTTTTTTTCAGTTTCATGCATTGCTCTGTTCCCTGCGTTCTTTTTCCCTGATTTATAAACAAAGTAATTAAAAGACGTAATCTCTGACTGTCATGCTTGCAGCTTTCCTCTAATGTCTGGTAATCTCTGTTGTCTCATCCTGAGAAGCACAAACACGGTTTGGAAACTCCATGTGTGGGAGGTGGAGGAGGATGAACAGGACTCATTATGTATGAGCCTCCTTAACTGAGGACACACTCAGCCAGGTTACAAAGAAACCAGGACAAAGATTCTCTCCTTGACCAAACTTGAATCAAGCTCCTCTGAATCCCTTCTTCACGAGGCCCCCATCCTTGCCCATCCTGAATCACCCAGTTTTAGCAAGAACCGTGTTAAGTCAGTTTAGACAGAATCCTGCACCCTGGATAGCTGAGCAAATGCCTCAGCCTGCTGTCAGTTTCCCGTTGAAATCTGATCCCGCTAGCCTGCCTTCAGCAAAGACCCTGTGAAGTTTTGTCAGGATCCCCTCTTAGCTCCAGTTTCCCCTCTTAGCAGTTTTCCCTCTGCTGACCCCCACCCTGTTCTTTGGCTCTAAATCCTTGCTTATTCTCATTGTCTTTGGAACTGACCCCAGTTCTATTCTGAGGTTTCTCCATTGCGGTGGTTCCTGAATAAAACCTGTTTTTACCACTTGAACCACCATCCAGCTCTGGTTTTCTTGAATAGCTCTTAAATGTGAGGTCTGTAGGTCTTGTCTTTTGGTCTGGCCAGTGTCCCCTGGGGGCACAGCTAAAGCCTCCTTCCCGGAGGGGGAGGGGGTGTATAAACCTGGCTGTCAGTGTCCTGGGAGCAGAGTGGAGGTGGGGCATCCTGGAGGTCTCCCTGATCAGGATGTGGATTGCCCGTCCATCCGTGTTCAGGATGCTGCCTCCCTCCCTCTCGTCCATGCCTGAGGTCCTCAGTCCAGAGGCATCTTGGGTCGGTCCCCCCAGAGAGGAAAGTTCCTGTCTTCCGGTGCGGGGGATGGGTGGGAATCTCCATGCTGCTCTGGAGAGGGGAGGGGAGGGTATCTGAGCTCTCACTGCACACTTTCGCCAGATTATTGGTTTTTACACCCAGCTGGCTCCCACCGGAGATGCATGCTGTGTGAAACTCTGTGGTTTCCAGGGCTCCTCAGCGTGATGTGACTGGGCTCTTTGTGGGTTTTCATCTTTTCCGCTCCCCTGAGCTTGCTTTCCCATGTCCACGTGCCTTCCATCCTACAGAATGTTGCTAACACATCTCAGCGGCTGTCATCGCCTCTTCCCTTTTCCTTGTCAGCTTATGCCACTTGTCCCTTTATTGTCATTTTAGTGCGCCTTGGGGAAGGAATGGGGACTTCATCTCAGTTCTCCATGTCTAACGGGAGTCTCTCCTCTGTCGTTTTCTGATGGTTCCTTATTGGGCTCGAGATTCATGGATCACATTCGCTTGCTCTCATGATCGCTTGTTCCTGGGAATGGAAAAGTACCTCAGTGCGTGTTGATCTGTTAATTAACCCATATTTATTTATGTATTCATTTTTATCATACATACGTATTTATGTGTTCAACTTCGTTCTGCTAAATGAGGAAGTTGGCCTAATTGCTGTAGTTCCTCCTGGTTTGGACATTCTGCCAGCACAGGAGTCATTTTACTAAGTAGGTGCATTCAAAACTAGACACTGTGGAGGCACTGCGAGATGGGCAGAGATACATAAGACACTCCTGGGGTAGCCAGCCTCTCAGACGGCTGCCAGTGATTCTCGCCTCCCGGTCTTCATGCCTGTGTGTGGTCCCCTCCACCCTGAATAGGGCTGAGCTGAGGAATGGCAAAGGTGTTGTGGAAACGACACCATGTGATTTCTGAGGCTGGGGCATGAAGGACATTGTGGCTTCTGCCTCGTTCTTCCCTGGGTTACTCTTGCTGGAGGGGACCAGCAGCCATGTTGTGAGGACACTCAAGCAGCCCTGTGGGGAAGTCCTCACGGCAAGGGGCTGAGTCCTTCTGCTAATGCACCATCTGGGTGAGGGAGCCATCTTGGCAGTGAACCCTCCAGCCCAGTCAAGCCTTCAGAGGACCGTAGCCGCAGCTGACATCTACACTGCCACCTAGTGAGAGACCCCGAACTGGAACCATGCAGCCAACGGGCTGCTCCCAAATTCCTGACCCCCAGAAACTGTGAGATAATACACGTTGAGCCTTATCCTAAGTCACTGACACTTTAGGAGGATTTTTTTTTTAAGCAAAAGATAACTAATACAATCCCTAATCTGTCACACTGGCCCCCAAAGCTCTGTTTGGAGCCCATCTCCCCCTCCCCCCAACTCCAGCATTCCTGTGAGGCCCTCTCTGCCTGCATCCCTTTGCTTCAGCCCTGCTGTACCAGCCTTCCTCTTGTCCCTCCAACCACTGAGCATCTTCTTGCCCCAGGTCCTTTCCACATGCTGTTCCCTCTGGTCCCCATCCTTCTTTCTTATCCCTTCCAGCTTATTCATCTTTCAAGCCAGTGTTTAAATGTCACCACTCTTAGGGAAGTAGTTCCCTGAACTGTCCTAACTTCCTTGGTTGGGCCCCTCAAAGCACCCTTCAAAGCATTTATCAGAATTGTCATCAGTTCATTCTCTGGGTAACCATTTATTTAATGCCTGCCTTTCTCTAGACCCAAGGCTCTGGGCACTTTGAGGGTAGGGAATGCATCTGTCCTGTATGTTGCTAACTCTGTGCTGCCCTGGACGGCAGCTGGAACGTAGTAGGTACTCAGAAGATGGTTGCTGAATAGCTGAATGAGATGTGTCCCCTCCCTGTGACTCAGTTTTCATCCTTTCCACTATAAAAAAAAAATTGCTTAGAGCAAATCCCTAATTGATGGCAGGTCGGTATGTTATTCTTAAAGGGCAGCACATACACTTTTATTTAAAAAAAAAACACCTCACTTCCGATAATGACTCATTTTGTGCCCTGGGGCTGCCTGCTTTTCGCCTCTGAAAAAGGTAGATAGCAATTGGTGGATACGTCGCTTGAAGGCTGGGAACGCTTCATTTAGAGAGATTTTGGCAAGGTTTTCAATGCTCTTAAAGGACAATTTTCTTCATATCCAGGTGGTTGTAATGATTTTAAAAGTGATGAATAGAAATGAGCTATGATTTACCATGTGGATGTATTTCAGTTTTAAGGATGTGTGTGTGTGCGCACGTGCTTTTGGGTGCTAAATTGGTAAACATTTGTGTGTGCATATTTCTTTTAAAAGAAGAGTTTGCTCTAGAATGCTCATGAACATCCAAAATTCTGCTGCACATTTGTTTGAAGCGGTAATTGTTCCACTTTGTTTGAAGCCGTATTTGTTTCTAATTCCTTTGGCTCCATTCATTTCTAATTATAACAAACCAATATTTACTTAAAGCTTACATTATGCAAAATCTTTTCCTTTGTCATAGCCAATCCTCATGATTACTTCTGCAAGGTAGGAACTATTATAATTCTCATTTTACAGTGAGGGAGCTGAGGCTCAGAGAGGTTAAATAACTTCCCTAAGGCCACACAGCTAGTAACTGACAGAGCAATAACTAAAATCCATTTGTCGTGTTCTTAACCTTTGGAAAAACTGTGCATGTGTATTTGTGACTAAAAAATAAATAAAAAAGAGGAATGTGACCAAAATTACTATTCATTCTGAAGAACTTTAAGCATAAAGGAGTCTTTGGAATAGCATTAGTCTATAATCAGATACCCAAGTACTGAATAGTATGAATGTACATTATGAGGTGAGCAAAGGTGATGGATGAAGATGTTACCTTCAGTGCACTTGAACTCATGAGATAAGCTCATGCATCCATCAAATTACAGTCCAGTGCAAAGCAAAATCATGTTTGCAAAGCAAACAGAACAGTCTAAAGAAAAGCTGGTATTCGGATACAGCTGTATCTCAGGGACGCAGGCAAGGGGAGACACCTGCAGCCCCCAGGCCCCGAGCCAGAGCAGGTGGGAGCGAAGACAGGGTCAGAGGAGGGGATATTGAGGTTGGCTCCATTTGTACTGACACTGATCTCACTGTGAATGGCCCCACTCGACCCCCTCATCTAACCACAAATAGTCACTCTTCACTCGGTCAAGCAGCCATTCAACAAACAATTTCTGAACACTTGATGTGTAGGCACAGGGTTTGGAGGAGAGCAGGACATACGTGGGCCCTCTCCTCCAGAGCTTACAGTCCTGTTTGGCAGAGATCTGTGTGTTGCAGATTATTAAACAAATGATTATGCAGATAATTATTTAATTATGTGGCAAGAAGGAGAGAGTGCTCTGAAAGGGGGTCCTGAATTAGTCAAGGGGATCAGAGGCGATCTGCTGGAGGAAGTCACTTCATTTGAAACGTGGAGTGTTGCCAGGGGAGGGACTACTAAATAGTAAAGAACGAGTGTGCTAGTTATCTATGGGTAACACATCCCCCCGTAAGGGAGGACCTTAAAACAACCATCATCATTTCAATACCACTCCTGGTTTCTGTGGGTCAGGAATTTGGGAGCAGCTCAGTGGGGCCATTCTTGGGATCTCTCGTGAAGTTTCAGCCAAATGTTGGCTGGGGCCGTGGTCATCCGAAAGGTTGACCTGGGCTGGAGGGTCCACTCAGACACGGCTCGCCCGTGTGCCTGACAAGATGGTGTTGGCCGTTGGCTGAGGCCTCGGTTTCTCTGGGAACCGCTTGAGTGTCCTTATGGCCTGGTGACTGATTTTCCTCAGAGTGAACGAGCCAGGAGGCCCAAACAGAAGCTGCCACGCCTTTTACAATTAGTCTCAGAAGTCACGGGGTGTTTCTCATATTGTTTTGGTCACACAGGGCCAGCCCTGGTCCAGTGAGGGAAGGGGCCATGTCAGGGCGTGAGTTCTGGGGAACTGGATCTTTGGGAGGCATTTTGGAGGCTGGTTAAGAAGGGCAGATCAACAGGGGTTAAATTCTGGCATTCCCATGTGATGTTTTGCTGCTGTCTTTCCACGGAAGGGTGGCTCCTGCCCTGCACCCTTCAAACCACTGGATCACCATTGGGACAAATATTCTTGCTCCCATATCAGAATCTTTATATCCTCCCTAAAATCTCCCATGTCACTGGACCACACCACCCAAAGCTCCTCTTTGCTACAGTCATCTAGCAGCCCCAGAGCCTTCTTTCGTAAGGATTTTTAAACTCCTGGCTCACTGTCCTCTGCCTTACCACTCCTGCTTAATTCTTGGTGATTTCGATATCCACAAAGTGATCCTCCAACATCCCAATCCCCCAGCCCCTCCTCTGAGGAGCCCGTCTCCCACCCATCTCAGCACTCATCCCCACTGTCATACCCTTGACCTTGCCATTATCAAAAACTGCAACTCCAATGTAACGTCAATTAAAAGCATCCCACAGTGTAAGAACTTATCTTCTAGTGTCCTGTCTCCAGTGATGCTTCAACCCCACCTGGTCTTCCGGTTCACAAATGTTCTACCTTTTCATCCCTCTTGTAGCTCATTTCCCTCCTCCCTAAGCTTACATCCCATGACTTCCTTGCATATCCCTGTCTTAGTTTCCTGTTGTAACAAATGACCGCAAACCTAATGGCTAAAGACAACACAGTTCTATTCTCTTACAGTTCTAGAGGTCAGCACTCTGAAATAGGTCTCCCTGGGCTAACATCAGGGTGTCTGGTAGGGTCACATTCCTTCTAGAGGCGCTAGGAAGAATCTGTTTCCTTGCCTTTTCCAGCTCCTAGAGGCCACTCATGTTCTTTGGCTCCTTGGTCTTTCCTCCATCTTCAAAGCCAGCAACGTTGGGCTGAGTCTTTCTCGTGCTGTCATTTCTCTGGTTTTCTCTTTCTTTCCTTCCTCTTCTGCTTATAAGGACCCCTGGGACTGCATTGGGCCCATCCGGATATACAGGGTACCCTCCCCATCTCATGGTCAACTGATTAGCAACCTTAATTCTAATTCCTTGTTCCTATCGACAGCCTTATTTCTAATTCCCTTTGCCATGTAATCCAGCATATTCAGAGATTCCAAGGATTAGGATGTGGACATCTTTGGGGGACCATTATTTTGTCTCAGACCCCTCAAATGCTTTTCCCTTCCCCCAGGTTATTTTACTAACCTAAACAAAATCCCAAATCTGGTTTCATCCAACTGTCTACTCACTCCATGTTTGCACCCTGGCTGGAGAAAGACAGAAACCACAGCTCGCTCTGTATCCATGACCACTCCTCTCAAGAAAACCCTCAGACTGCCAGGCAGTTCTGCTACATTCCCCGGGTCCATTCACTCCCCCCTCCTGCATGATGACTTCACACCTCCTCCTCTCTTCAACCCCCCACGCTTCCTTCCTTGTCCTTACTCTCAGCTGAGGTTCTGGTTTCCTACTTCCTCGAGAAAACTGGGGCAGTAAGAAGAGAACATCCTCAGACTCAGCAGCACATCCACCCGCCCACCTGCATCTGTGCTCATACTCTGTCTGCCTCCTTCTCGCTGCTGTGGACCAGCTGCCCAAAGCCAGCCCCTCCACCGGAGCCGGAGCCCACCCCTGCCTGCTCACTTCCTCAAGGTCATCACTCCAGAGAGCCCCTGCATTTTCTTCTGTGTTATCAGTCCCCTCCCCCTTCTCTTTTGGATTATTTTCCCATCAGTACACAAACATGCTATCATTTCTCCCATTACACAAAAGCCAACCAAAAGAAAACCCTCTGTTCATCTGACATCCTCTCTCCGGCCAGTGCTGATTTCTCTGCTTTTCTTTACAGAAAAACTTGAAAAAAAAATACTTTCCGCTTCTCGGGTCCAATTTCTCCCCCTCTCCCTTTCTTGGATCTGCTCACATCCGGCCTTGGCTTTACTGTGCTTCTTAAGGTCACTGACAGCCAAGTTGCTAAATCCAGTGGTGGATTCTCAGCGCTCACCTTACTGAACTCTCAGCAGCATTTGATACAGCTCACCCCTTCCTCCTGAACACACTGCCTTTACATCCTCCCTTGGTGTCCTCCAGTCTCAACAGCCACTGGTCTCAGCCTCCTTTGCTGAGTTTCCCTTATCTCCTTGACCTTGAGATGTTGGAGTGCCCCCACGCTCTCCTGGTGATGTCAGCCAGGCTCTTAACTTAAAATACCATCTTTTTTTTTTTAAATGAGGGAGAGGTAATTAGGTTTATTCATTTGTTTGTATTTGGAGGAGGTACTGGAGATTGAACCCAGGACCTCATGCATACTAAGCATGCGCTCTACCACTTGAGCTATAACCTCTCCGTCCTGAAATGCCATCTTATAAGCTAACCATCTCCACATTTTATCTGTGGCCTGGACCACTCCTCTGAATCCAGACTCTTTCTTATCCTCCACTTGGAGTTCAACTAAACTTCTCAAAATTAAAATGACCAAAGCCAGGGATGGCCATACCAGCCTCCCAGTTACTCAGGACAAGAATTTTGGCACCAGTCTTAAGTCCTCTCTTTCCTTCACACCCTTAACCCATCTGAACCAGTTCACATTGGCTCCACCACTGCATATATCCAGGATCTGACCCCTTCCCACCGCATCCGCTGCTCCCACCCTGGTCCAGCCACTCTCATCTCCTGCCTGGAGACTGATGCAGCAGCCTCCCCTCTGCTCTCCCTGGGCCCTACTCAGTCTAGTCTCACCACAGGGACCCTTTTAGAAGTGAAATCCAATCATGTTCCTCCCCTACTCAAAACCCTTCAGTGGCCATAGATGGTGTGGCTTCTAAAAAAACAGAAATTAATTTCTCATGGTTCTGGAGGCTGGCAAGTCCAGGATCAAGGCACAGGTAGATTTGATGCCTGGTGAGGGCCCTGGTACACAGAGGGTCCTCTCATTGTGTACTCCCATGGGGGGGGGGAAGCTCCCTGGGGTCTCCTTCATAAGGGCACGAATCCCATTCATGAGGGCCCCACCTCCTAGTATCATCACATTGAAGATTAAGTTTGAACACATGAATTTTTTTGTGTGGGGATGCAAATATTCAGTCTATAGCACCTCCCATGGGCTATCGGGCCCCCAATGAGCAGCCTGGCTGACCTCGTCCCCCACAGTCCTCCCCACTGATGTGATCACTCCACACTGGCCTCCTTGCTGGTTCCCTAACAGGCCAGGCACGCCCCTGCCTGAGAGTCTTCACGCCGGCTGTTCCCTGGGCTGGAATGTTCTTCTGACACCCACACGTCCTCTTATCTCCTCCTCCACAACTTCACTCAAATGCAACCTTCTCATCCGAGCAGCTCGCTGACCACTCCATCTAAACCCGAGACCTCTCCACCTGGTACCAGCTCTCTGCCCTCATCGCCTGCTGTATGTTTCTCCATGGACACTGTCACCATCTGTGTTCATTTTCTGTTGTCACTGTAACAAATGACCACAAGCTTAAATTAACAACACAAATTAGTTATCTTACAGTTCTGGAGGTTAGAGGCCTAAAATAGGTCCACACGCTGTGTTCCTCTTGGAGGCTCTCAGGGAGAATCTCTTTCCTTGCCTTTTCCACCTTCTAGAGTTGCCTAAATTCCTAGGCCGAAGGCCCCTTCCTCCACCTTGAAAGCCAGCCGCATAGCATCTTCTCGCTTTGACCTCCTGCCTCCCTCCCATCGAGATTCTTGTGATTACCTTGGGCCACGTGGGGATTCCGGGGCAGTACCCTCATCTCAAGATCCTTAACTTAATCACACCTGCAAAATCTCTTTCGCCCCCTAAGGTGACACATTCACAAATTCACAGGGATTAGGACGTGGACATCTTTGGCGAGGGGAGCATTATTCCACCTACTCTACCTTCCTATTTTGTTTTTAATTGAAGTATAGTTGACTGACAATGATATGTTAGTTTCTGGTGTACGGCATAGTGATTCAGTTATACGTATATATATACATTCTTTTTCATTATAGGTTCTTACAAGATACTGAAAATAGCTCCCTGTGCTATACAATAGGACCTTGTTGTTTATCTATTTTACATGTAGTCCACCTACCTCACCTTCTGATAAACCATTTTTTACTTCTTTATTTGCTTATCATCTCTGTCTTCTTGAGGGCAGGATTTGGACTCCTCAAGGAGGATTTTCGTCTGTATCCTTAGTGCCAATCCATGGGACTACCCGTGGCTAATAGTAGGTGCTCAATAAATATTTTTTTGGAGTGAACATCTGTTGTTCTGCCTGTGGCTGTGTTTGCCTGCTCTTGCGAGATGTACCACCAGCAACAGCGACTCTGTTTGAAGGCATCTACCCCCCATGTGGCAGGCAGCGTCAACAGTGCCTGGGGTGGCTTTGGGGAGTGCGCTGGGCAGCCCCCCCAACCCAGGCCGCCTGATGGGATCTGCATCTCCCTTCAATAAGCCGTTTTTTTGGAGACTGCTTCAGTGCAATTTGATTTAATTCTTTGATGTTTATCGAGTCCTTGAGGTGGAAGGCTTGGTCCCGCCCCACCACTCCAGGAGATGTCTACAGAGAGCCTCGTCTTCCTCTGATTTGAGACAGAGATTCATCTTCAGTCGCGCAAATGGTATTTTGTTACCATGGCAACCGAACTTCTAAAAAAACGGATGTCAAGTAACATGCGGATCCCAGTGCTCATGGCAACTGCCATTCTGCATATTTTGGGGGAGAAAATGTGCCTTGCCTTCTTCCTGCTGTGAGTTGAGGAGGGGACGGTGTGCTTAGCAGCATCAGGTTTTCTTCTGGAATTGATGAGACATTGAAGTTTTTGGCCGTAGCAGGGTCAGAGGCTGGATCTCCCCCCTCCCCCAGTGGAAGAGCAGCTCTTTCCTACAAGATCACATAACCAGTGCCTTGCCCCCACCCATGCTTGGAAGGAGATCTGTCTTCCGCCCTGCCTGTCTTTGATGCTCAAATCCCTGGAGACTTGCTTGGGTTTTATCAGGGAGATACATGGGAACACACACACACACACACGCATGCTCCCTACTGTGGGCTGAGATCTGACAGGTGTAGGCATCACCTTTCACCCATTCTTGCATTTAGTTGCTCATTGATTCCTTCTGTGTCCCCTCAGTAAATATTCACTAAGAGCCTACTGTGTGCCGGGCCTTGTGCTGGGGCCTCCGAGGCCAGTAGGACATGATTCAGGATGTGATTCCCATTCTCCAGTCCAGAATCTTAACAAGGAGATAAGTACAAATTACTGTGCAGCTTGAAATAAAGGGGAATGCACGAGGCACGGGAAGGAAGGGAGTGATTAACTCCGTTGGAGATGTAGGTGGGGGTGGAAATCAAAGAACTCAGCCTAGTTTTAAGTTCTTTCACAGAAAAAAAAATTGGCCAAACTAGATACATTTGAAAAAGATTTAAGAAAAGATCTCTACCAAGTTTCTCAAAGGCATTTTTGACTACGTACTTCATCGCCTCAACTGAAGACTTGCATCTCCCCCACTATAGTGTGTCTGAAATCAGGGTGTGTTTTATGATCCAGTATATATACGACGCAGTGTTTCTTTTCCTGCTCCCAGTTGAGTTGATGGTGTGTCTGAGACTCGAGGAAACATGAGACTTCCCTTTTTCTCATTCCCAATGTTCATTAGTAACTGAGCCTGAGACTTCAGAGAATCTTCTTGACCTTGGACTCCTGTTCACATGTCTTCCCTGAAGAAGTGCAGCCTTTCCCAGTAGAGACAGGGGATGGTTCCAGTTCGAAGCATTTGGAGGGTCCTCTCCCCACTGGGTGGCAGCTTAGTTAGTGTTTGAGAGGGTGGGTTCTGTGGCCAGATTGCCTGGGTTCACTCCCCAGCCAGGCTCCATCACTTTCCAGGTGGGTGGCCCCCTCGGAGCCTCAGCACCCACATCAGGAAGGCTGTACTACGTACATCAAGGCTGGTTATCCTTCAGTTTGTCCATTCTGTCAAAAGCCAGACTCTGCACACTGAATAAAGCAAAGTAGAAAAATGCAGGGGTTTTTGTAAGGCTTTCAACTTGCAAGCCAGAAACTCAGGCTATGGGAACAGTGAGTTCCAAGTTACTCGCAGAGTAAGAGATTTCTTAGGGGTAAATGCTGAAGCTGTTTGGCTTTTTCTGCTTATTGGTTGCCTTAGTGGTCTTTCCCCCTATTTGGATCAGGGGAGCTAAGTCAGGGGAACAAGGAAGTCCAGAGATGGGGTGAACAGACTTGGCATTTGGGAATTGGCTGGTGTCTTCTGCCGATTTCTGAGAAGAGCTGTAAATCCCTGTAAGGTTAGGTTAAGTTTCCCTTACGTGCCTGCATGGACCATCTCCATTCGGTCCCTGACATAAATAACTCCATTTTGTTCTACAATTCAACAAATATTTTTTGAGCATCTACCATGTGCCAGGTACAATTGCAGAGCTGGGGGTGTGGAAGTGGACAAAACATAAAATCTCTGCCCTCTTGAGCTTACAATCTATTGGGGGGTACCAATGATAAACATGCAAATTATTTAAATATAATACATTAAATGGTAATCAGTGATCTGGAGAAAAACACAGCAGGGAAGTGGGTAGGGACAGCTAGTGCAGGGGAGTTAGGATTAACAGCTGAGACTAGGTTCAGTTGGGAGTAACAAAAGAGCCAAAACAACTGTGGCTTAAAAAAAGGCAAAAGTTTACTTCCCTATTATTATAATAGATGTAGCCACTGGGGACCCAGGCCCCACTTATCCTATTGCTCTGCCATCCTCAACACCTGGCTTCTACCTCATGATCCAAGATGGCTGCTGAAGCTCTATTTGACTGCATCCCAGCCAGCCCAAAGGAAAAAGAGTGCCAGAGGATGTGCCTTTTTCTCCTTAAGAACATTCTGTAGAAATCTAATGTGATACTTTCCTTTCCTCCTCTTTGTTCAGAACTTAATCACGTGGTTATACCCCTGCAAGGAGGGCTGAGTTTTTACGTGTCCAGCTAAAAATTAGAAGGATTTACCAGGAAAGAATGGATGAAACAAATGTTGGGGTACCACTGGCTGTCTCTACCACAGGTTATCACAAGGATTTGATTAGATAACACATGCAAAGGATTTGGTGTGCAATGAGCACTCAGTAAATATTAGCTTTATTTCGACACAAAGTTTTCTCAATGTATCTGTTCTTGGGAGCTATTTATAGATGGTAAACATTCAGCAAATGGGGAAATGGGGGCTCAGAGTTCTTTAGTGACTGACCTGTGGCCACAGAACTGAAAGGTGGCAGATCCTATCTGGTGGGCATGGAGTGGGTTTCCCCGGAAAAGAGCAGAGGGTCATATGGAGGTGAGGGTGTATCAGGGATGACTCTGAGGAGTCCTCACGATACTGGGGACCATACCCCATGTGATAGCATAGTCAGTGGGGCCAGGAGGATGTGCTCAGTGACTGCAGTCCTCAATAGTACGTGGGCTTGTTACCTCTTTTCCAGCCCTGAGAGCCGATGGCCACATGGTTTGGGGGCTTTTCATCAGGTTCTCTTACTCTGACATGCCTCTGCTCAAAAGCTTGCTGCTTACAGAACTGAGTGCAGACTCCACTGTTCCTGGCACCCTAAGGCTTTTGATACAAATTTATTGAAATAATTAAAGGACTGCCATGATCTTTCTCTAATGTATCTTTTCAGCCTCTTTCCTCATGATGTCCTTCCTGACTCTGGGTGGAATCTATTTTTCTGTAACTCAATTGGTGTTTTTTTTAGAAACCTCAGGTTATCAAACTATGTTATTTAAAAATAATTGTTTCAATAGAAAAATAAGAAAGGCTAGAGTGTTTCAGATTTAAAATACTAAGGATTGTCTCTGTCTGCTCATCAGACCCTCCCCTCTTCTGGTCTCAACCTCCAGCCTCTAGACCACAGGGGTGAGCACATGGGCAACCATATGATCCTACCCTTTGGCCACAGTGATTGGTTCAGGCATGGACATGTGACCCAAGACAGCCAATGCAAGGTCTTCCCTGAGATTATTCCTTCACGGTCTTTTTCCTCCCAGTTCTGTGCTTAACCTGATGCTGCTTGTGACAATAATTTAATTGTAGGGAGAAAGACTAATGGTGGTAGGAGAGACTGAAGCAAACAGAGGAAAGCAGAGGAAAGGAGGAGGGAGAGGAAAAGGGGAGAAAAGAAGAGAATGAATAAATACCGGTGCATTTGTGTCCTAGAGGCTGGCTTCACCACTGTGCCTCTCCTAGTTAGAAAATCGGGTCTATAATTTTTCCATTTTGGTAGTTTAAGTTGGGTCTGGCTAGGACAAAAGCAAGGCAGGCTTGCTTGTATGATGCTGAGAATGAATGCCTCCTTAAATTTGCACCCTAGGCTCCTCACTGGTGCACCTTAGTCTTGGCCTGAGTCAAGTTTCAATGACTTGTAACTGAACGAATTCTTGGCTAATAAAAACTCTTCTTATATGTTGTATATTAGTTGAAACATATTAGTTGATCAAATTGGCCAAATATATTTGAATATAATGAAGAACACAGACAACCGGGTCAAAGCCATTAGGGTTCTAGGCTGAGAAAGTAAACCATAGCCCATTTCACAACTGCCAATAACTGGCTTGGTTATAACACAAGCTAAGAATTAGGGAACATGATTGTGATGGTTATGACTCAGTCAGATGCCGTTTGTAATCTCAGATCTCCTGTCACCCTGACTTGTTTTATGATTCATGGAACAGACGCTGAGAATTCATTCCCACTTCCTCGGGTAACAGTGCCCAGAATAGTGTTTGCTGCATAGAGAGCGCTCAATAGATACTTGTTGGATTGAACTGAACAGTAAGTACCCTGACTCTGGCCACCCCTCTCCTCATACACATCTAATAGTGGGTATGTCGCTTCTTCTTGGCTAGTCAGTGTTTCTCCTCCCCTGGCTTCAGTGATTAGCTCAGACGTGAATATGTGACCCAAAGCAGTCGTGAGACAAATCCCACATTTTTTACTGAAACTAGTGGGAAAGAAAAGTCCTCTTCCACTGGTTGCAAAGCAATGAGGATGTGGGTCTGGGGCTCCTAGGGGCCTCAGTATGACCTGGGGAGTGACTCTCTAAGAGCAGAACTAATAGAGGGGTGAGATGGAGAAAGGGGAGTCCTGATGCCATTGATTTGAGTCCCTGGATCCAGCCAATCCTGAACTTTTCAGTTATTTGAACCATGTTCTACTTTTTGCTTAAGTGTGTTGAGTCCAGCTTCTGCACTTGTCACTGAAAGATTCCTCATTAATGTGGTTAGTTTTTTAAAATCTGTGTATCTGTTAGGATGTTCGTGGTGGTGGTACCAATAGCCAATTTGCTGGGATTGCACAGTGAGGTTTATTATCTCATTGACAAGAAGTTCAGGGATGATGAAAACAAATTTATGTATATATTATATGCATGATTGGGACATTATGCTGTACACCAGAAATTGACACATTGTAACTGACTATACTTAAATTAAAAAAAAAATTCAGGGAAGGAGCACCTTCAGGCACAGTTTGATCAAAGCTCTGGCTCCATTTCTCTGTGGTTCTCTTTGCTTTGCTTTTCTCTGTGTATTGGTTTTGGTGGCAGCAAGATGGCTTCTACAGTTGCATGGCATCCAGATACATTAGTTGGAGACAGAAAAGGGACCATCTTTTTCAATCTGTGCTCCTTAAGAGAAGACTTCCTTGAAGGTCCTTATCAGACCTTCCATCCCAACTTATTGGTCAGAACTGGGTTACATGCTCATTCCTAGTCCAATCCCTGGTAAGGGGAGTGAGACCATCATGATTGGCTGGGGCTGAGGCCAAGGTCTGCCTGCCTCCCTGCAGCACATCGTCTCACAGCGGGTCCTACATTTATCCCTTCCTCTCCAGTAACTACAGTCTGTTTTCTTTTCAGGTTCCACACCATCTGCCTCACACATGGACAACTCCCTCCCACCTTGAGGAAAATCTCTTCACTTGACTTTGCTCCCTTTCTAGCCACCATGTTTCTCTTTTGCCTCCCATTAGAATTAGGGCTCATGGTTGACAGAACTCTAAGGAAGTTACTGAGGTGTGCAGAAGGGCTCTATAGTCAACTTCTTCAAAATGGATAAAGGCTCAGGAAGGTAGAACCAGGGCCAAGGAGGTGAAGTGTCAGAGATCCAAGATGGCAGTAGACTCCTTGTGAGGTAATGAGTTCTCCACCAAGGGAACTAATCAAACAAAGGCTGGATGACCCTCTCTGAGTCAATGTAGAAGGGCTTCTCCTATTGGGAGTGAGTTTGGACTGGGTTTATTCATTCATTCATTTATTTAGTCAATACCATTTATTGAGCCCCTACTATATACCAGGTACTCAGCTAAATACTGAGGGTGCAGCATTTAACAAGAATATACAGCTCCTGGGGGTCATTCAGCTTAGAGATTAGCAGTAGAGAGGAACCGTAAAGAAATAATTATACACATAAATATATATTTACAGGTATTGTAGCATGACCCTCAAAGTCCCTTCAAATCAAAGATTTATGATTGTCTATGTAAAATGCTTAGCTCAGGGCCTGGCACGTAGTAGGTGTTCAATAAATGTTACTACTACAGTTATTCCCTGACCATAGAAGCCTCTGGCAATGTTTTCCTCCTCTGAACCTCTGTATTATTTACATGTGAATATTACTCATTTGCCATTCAGCCACAGTTTTATTATATTGTTAAATTTTGAATTTGTTTATCAGTAAACCACAGCAAACATTTTTCCCCCCAGGAACTACAGTATTAAGCTACAAAATGACGCTAAACAGATTCAACAGGTTAAAATGCAAGACTTGCCTGGCAAGGGTATAGCTCAGTGGTAGAGTGTGTGCCTAATATGCATGAGGTCCTAGGTTCAATTCCCAGTACCTCCACTTAAAAAAAAATTAAAAAAGAAAAAACAAGAATTGTTTACGTTCATCCCCTTCCTTGCATATGTTTTGCAAGCCAAGAACACAAATAGTAATTAAAAGGAGAATTCCTATCATACTATGGCCATTTCCCACACATCAGCTTATCTGAGCCGACAGCAGTCCTGTGCAGAAAGCAGAAATATTACCCCCTTTTTCCAGCTGAGAAAACTGAGGCTTAGAAGGGGGAAATGGTTTGCCCAGTGCCTGGGGAGGAGAATGTTTCTTCCTCCAATTTTCAACCAGCTTGAATAGAACTCCTGCTGGAGGACACCTGGGAACCATCTACTTCTATTTCCCAATCATTTTATAGCTAAGAAACTGAGCCTCAGAAAGGTGCTGGGACTTAACAGTAATCACATGGCTGGCAAGTGGGAGAGCTGATCTAGGACTCAGGGCATCTGACTCACAAGCCTGTCCCCATTCACGCTTTCCCAGTACACAGGACGCTGGTCCTTCCCATTGACCAACAGGTGCTGTTAATAATTAAGGTGGGGTTGGGGGATGGCTGGGGAGGGGGATCCTGCATTTCCCAGGTGAGGCTGGAGGTAAAGGTAGTCACAGAGCTTGCTGACAAATAGCAAGCCTGAAGCTTACCTGGGTCCCTGGATACAGCCCAGTGTGGGGCACAGTTAGCCTCCGGGCTCCCCTTAAATCTCCCTGCCCTCGCCATTCCTTCAGCTCCCTTCCGTAGGCACCAGGCCCTTCTTCCCTGTTTGCCTTCTGTATCCTGTGCTCTTGGTGCCTCCTTGTGGCGAAAAGTATCCACTGCAGCATTGACCGCCCCTATTCCAGAGAACATCCCAGAGATCATAGAACGCCGAGATTGAAGTACCTTTAGAGATTATTTTACAAATCATTTCCATTTTTCTTGGTGGAATCCTATCTTCCAGACTAGTTTCCCAAATGGACTGTTATGGAATAAATCTTTGAATAGAAGTAACCTGTGTGGTTCAGGGTAGGAAAGGATTCCTATCAATCACTAAGTTTTTAGGGCCAAACATGAACGAGATAGAAGTCGGCATAGTTGAGCGCTGAGGCATACAGCTCTGCAGAAAGATGGAGTTAGATACACTCTGCATCTTCACCTCACTGAGCCTCCTTTTCCTTATCTGTAAAATAGGTAAAAATTGTACCTAACTACTTTGTAAGGAGATATGGGAACAGTATGGAAAACCCAGTGCCTGGCACAGCATACACAAAAATTAACTTGTCTGATACGTAGGACAGTTGTTAAGAGAGCAGTTCCTAAGCGTTCTCATCACATGGGGACTTATTTCTTTTATTTTTATTGTATCTATATGAGATGATGGATGTTAGCTAATTGTGGTCATCATTTCACAACATGTAAATTACACTACCATGCTGTACATCTTAAACTTATACAGTGATGGATGTCAATTATTTCTCAATAAAGCTGGAAAAAAAAGATATTAATTCAAAATGGACTACAGACCTAAATGTAAAACCTAAAACAATAAAACTTTTGGGAGAAAACATAGGTGAAAATCATTGGGTTCTTAGGATAGGCAGATTAGATGCAACACCAAGAATATGAGCCATAAAAGGAAAAAATGGATAAATTGGACCTCATAAAAATAAAGATCTTCTGCTCTTCAAAAGACAAAGAGAATGAGAAGTCAAGCTACGATACTGAAGAAAATATTTGCAAGTCACATATTTTATATAGGACTTGTATCCAAAGTATATAAAGAACTCTCAATAATTAGAAAATAAAACAACTTAATTTTAAAAATGAAGAAAAGATCTGAGCAAATATTTCATCTACAAAGATATGTGGATGGCAAGTAAGTACATTAAAGATGTTTGACATCATTAGTCACTAGAGAAATGCAAATTAGAACCAAGATGAGATGCCATTACACACCTATAAGAAGGTTTACAATATCATTTGTATGTAGACTGTAAAGAATAATACAAATCAATGTGCGTGCAAAACAGAAACAGACTCACAGATGTGGAAAACAAACTTGGGATTGCCAAAGGGGAGAGGGAAGCGGGGAGGGACAAAGTAGGGGTATGTGACTAGCAGATACAAACTACTATATATAAAATGGATAAGCAACAAAGATACACTGTATAGCACAGGGAACTATAGCTATTATCGTGTAATAACCTATAATGGAGTATAATCTGAAAAAATACTAAATCACTATGCTATACACCTGAAACTAACATAATGTAAATCAACTACACTTCATTATTTTTTTTAAAAGAAAAAAATCTGTTTCTCTTAAGAATGATGGCCTTTATTTATTTTTAGGGTGATGGTACTGGGGATTGAACCCAGGACCTCATATATGCTAAGCACACACCCTACCACTGAGCTATACCCTCCTCTTAGGGATGATAGCCTTTTAATGAGCTCCCAAGGAACTCATAGAAGGGCCTGGGGACTAAAACAAGAGGGCGCAAGGTAGTTAGAACCATACACAAGGTTCCCCCGCAGTGGAGACTCCACTAGTTTTCAATTTTATGGCCTCTTTTTTATGCTCTCCCTTGCTGTGATCTATGGATAGGAGAATTTTGATGATAAAAAACAAACAAACAGGTCAGATCCTGCCGTGCTGGTTCTCAAACAGCTTTACTAGATCCCAACCCCAAAATGATGAAGTTAAAATTTTTGGTCTGGCATTTAGGGACTTACAGGATCTGATCCCAGCCTGCTTTTCTCAGTTACTTGCTCCCTGCTCTCTGTCTCATGCCCTAGGCCCAGACTCTTGGTGGCTTTACACTTTGCTTGTCTTTTTCCCTCTGCAGGAAACGTCTTTCCAACTCCCATCCCATCACTGCACCCTCCATTCTGCTTGCAGAACTCAAATTCCTTCCCTAGCAAGGAGAGTTAAGTTGAATCACTCTCCCAGAGGCCCTTGATGCCCTAATTCCATTGGACCTGGGATAGTAGACAACTCTGCCCATGTCCGCTTCTCCACAGACTCAAACAGCCAGAGGGCAGAGCCTGGCTGTATGTGGTTCTACCTCCTGGTGCCCAGACCAGAGCTTTGGGTGTAGGAGGGTGTTGGTTGTGGAGTGACTGGTGTGTTCATCTTCCTCTTTGTAATTTTATTTTTATTCTTATTTATTTCCTAATTTTTTTTTTTTTGGTAGGGGAAGGTAGCTAGGTTTACTTATTTTTTTTTAGAGGAGGTGCCGGGGATTGAACCCGGGACCTTGGGCATGCTAAGCATACACTCCACTGCTTGAGCTACACCCTCCCCCTCTTATTTATTTATTTAAACTAGGGGAGAGCGCGAACGCAGTCCCCCACTACCACAAATTACACAGTCAAGTTTCCCGCATTTGGGAAAATTGCAGGGGTTAGCACATCCCGAGTACAATGAATGAACCTTGCCCTGGGAAAAACACCTTGGTGATCATGGTATGTCCTGTTTCAGGTAACTATCATCTCCCTCTTTTTTAATATTTATTTATTTATTTATTTGGAAGAACAGTCAGTTACATTGTGTCAATTTATGGTGTGCAGCACAATGTCCCAGTCATGCATATACATACATATATTCATTTCCATATTCCTTTTTCATTAAAGGTTATTACAAGATATTGAATATAGTTTCCTGTGCTATACAGGAGAAACTTCGTTTTCTTTAATCTATTTTTTATATAGTAGCTAACATTTGCAAATCTCAAACTCCCAAATTTATCCCTTCCCACCCCCTTTTCCCAGTAATCATAAGATTATTTACTATGTCTCTGAGTCTGTTTTGTAGATGAGTTCATAGTCTCCTTTTTTTCCTTTTTTTAAAGTTTCCACATATGAGTGATATCATATTCATCTCCCTCTTTTTTAAATTCAAGTTTTATTAATTTGAAACATGTCATACATTCACACTAAAAAAGTACAAAAGACTGAAAAGTCCCTCTGTTCTCTAGCCACCTGATTCCCTTTTATGGAAATAACCAATCTTATTAGCTTTTTATGCAAACATGCCTATTCTTCTCCCTCCTTTTTAGAATAAATGGGATCATACTCAAACAGTTTTGCAGTTTGCCTCTTCACTTTGGTATGCTCATATACACATTTAAAAAATTTGCTTAACCAATTGACTATTGATAACATTTAGGTTGCTTTTATTCTTTTGTTATTAAAAACAATGCTGCAACTTATAACATATATTTGTCATATTCACATGTGTATTTAGGTAGGAAGAATTTCTCGAGGTGGGATTGCTCTGTCAATGGGTGTGGTCACTTTTAATCTTGGTCAGCATTGCCTAACCATTCTCCATAATGTCCAATTTTACGCCCACCAGCAATATATAGGAGTCTCTATCCCTACACTCTTGCTAACACAATGTGTTATCAAACATTTGGACAAGTTTCATTTAAAAAATTAACGTTAGATCTTATTTTGTATGTATGTAGCAAGTTCATGATCATCCATTGGGTTGAAGATCATCAAAGGTATCTGGTGATGTTGACAATCTGGAGATTCTAGCCCTGTGTTCTTAGAATATAATTCTTGTTTGACTCCTAGCATAATTAAGGAATGGGGTAGGAAAATGTAATGGATCGCCAGCTGCTTTAATGAAGAGATTTTACTTTTGTGGAGCAGTTTTACAGTTTTTACATTTTACAAACACTGATTTTGGTCAATGGGTACATCGCTGTAGTTTCAATTTAAAGCATAACCAACCTGTAGGAGACAGCTGGATGAACATAAGCTTTGCAGGTTGATGTTTTGGATAAAATTCTGGGTATCTCTTGATTATTTTAGTAAGGAGATCACTATAGAGTTCAGAAAAAGAGTCTCTGAAATCTGCTGTATAGCTGTGTTGTGAGGATTAAATGGTATACTGTTTGTAAAACTTTTTGTCACAGTAATAGGCCCTTAATAACTATAGTTTTAACTATTAGTTGTTAAAAAGTATATTGTTGTATGTGGTGATGGCAGATTAAGGGGCTACTTGGGTGATATAACCTGCTGTCTTGGAGGTAATATCTCTGTAGTACGGTAAATTCCTCTCTGGTATTCATTAGCAGTGTGAGTTTGGGCACACCCCGTAACCTCTCTGGTCTCAGTTTTCTTATCTGTAACGTGGAAGAATAAAATCCAAGACTCAAGGTTTGCCCTGAAGCTTAAATGTGTAATACTCATAAGTGCTTCTTAGACATTCTCTTCTTTCCTCCCAACCCAGTGGCGGAGACAATGAACAACCCATCAAACGCAATAATCCCAGGAAACCAGAAGGACCGAGTCCGGGATGACGCAAGCAAGGCAATTATGGCCAGTGCGCCGCGCGTCGAAAGGGTAGTGGAGCGACGAGCTATCACTCCCTACCGGCGACGCAAGAGACTGGACCCAGCTGAAGCCGCTGAAGCTCAGCCATCACCCTGGCAACACCGCCTTCCGGTCTACTCTGCCCCGCCCATTTCCTGTTCCAGCGTCTTGCGTCATCACTGGGCGACCGGCTACGGGTTTCCCATAAGGACAGTCTCGGGGGTGCGGTTCCGAGTGGAGGGAGGTGGAAGGAAGTGGAAGGAAGTGGCGGGAGGCGGAGGGTGGCGTTCGCGGGTCGCGGGGATTGACCCCGGCGGCGTCCCTGTCTGCGCCCGGGGCTTGCTGCAGTCATGGAGAGCGGAGGGCGGCCCTCGCTAGGCCAGTTCATCCTCCTGGGCACCAGCTCTGTCGTCACCGCCGTTCTGTACTCCGTGTACCGGCAGAAGGCCCAGGTCGCCCAAGAGCTCAAGGTCAGTGCTGAAGTCCGCCTGGCTTCAGGCGGTCATCCTTCCCGGGGTAATGGTGAGCGCCGAATTCGCCGTGGGCCGCTCCACCTTCGGCAGTATCCAAGAGAGGAAACAGGCTCTAAGGGGGTGTCACCCGGCCGGTAGACAGAGGAACTAGTTCAGAATTCGGGTCTCGTGATAACTGCTTCACTGCTTCCTTTCTCCTAAATCTTTCTCATTACTCAGAATGAATTTTGACTTAAATACTTTTTTCGACAAATCTTTATTGAACATCTGCTAAGCTTCAGGCACTGAGGGTATCGCGTGGATAGAACAGACACTAGTCTCTGCCCTCACAGAGGTTCCATTCTAATCCACCCAGACAAATAATAAACGAGTCAATCAAATTTTATGACACATGAGGATAAGTACTACAAGGTAATGCAGGGAAGAGAGGAAATGGGATGCTGGAGAAAGGGAGGTTTGCTATTTTAAATAAGGTGACATTTGAGCAGAAACCAGGAGGGGCAGAGGGGGTCCGTTCAGATGTTTGGGGAAGAGCAGTTCAGACAGAGGGAACAGCAAGTGCAGAATCCCTGGACTGTACCCGTTTACATAATTACCTTGCTCCTTGCTTCTATATTATTTTTATATTACAGCCATTTAAAAAATACCACTCACTTTCCTGAGCTACACTTTACCACTTACACATTTCCATCTTGGTTTTAATTTTCCTTCACAATAATTTCTTGGGAGTAGATAAAAGGACACCTCCAGACTGCAAATCAAGAAATTGAGACTCCAAGGAAAGGCCTATATAGCTTGGAACTTAAACTTCAGTCTTTTGCTTCCCAGTGTAGGATTGTTTTTCTGGTTGACCTTGCTCTATTGTGAAAGTCTGGGCTGCTCATGAGAGATGGACTTCATTAGGTCAGAGACAGCATCTTACTTATCCTTCTTCCCTTCTAGGTTCTAACTCAGTGGTTCACAAGCAGTAGATATTTAATACATATTTGTGGATTTGTTTTGGCTGAAATTTCACAATACAACGGTTAGGGCTTGATTTGACATTTATTTGGAAGATGGATTCCTAAACCTGACTAATTTTATTATCATCAGATTCTTTTCATTAAGAGCTTAGAAACAAATGTGTGAAATCTCTGCTGTGAAGGGAGTTTTGGAACCTGGCTGGAATGAACCTAATTACCAAGGAATTGAATTTGTGGTGTGAATGACATCCTGGTGAGATTCCAGCTGCCCTCTTGTTTGCTTAATTAAATAACTAAGTTACTCCTGAAGTGATTGGCTGTGAGTGTAACTGATACTTCACTTTTTGAATCCGAATGAGAAATCATGTTGGCATCAAGTTGGCTGGAGGTGGGATCCTTTGAAGCAGTGAGCTCTCCAGGACCCATCTTCGGGTATCTTAAAAGCTTTGCCAATTCGTTCCTAAATGAGGATGAAATAGCCACTTTCTGGAAAAAAAAGTTGAGACTCCTAGTATGTTAGGTTCTATTTTCTTGATCAGATTTCAAAACTTCCAGAGTGGGGTTTGTGTCTTATCGTTTTACATTTCTCATAGTGATGGGAATACATGTTTATTGCATGCCTACTATGTGCCAGCCCCTGGTCTGTATTCTTTGACATCTTAAGTTTCATTTAATCCACATGAAAATCCTGTGAGGTTGTTTTCCCCACCTTGTACAGAATTTGAGACTCATAAATTAAGTTCACAGTAGATGCGTTGAAGCTTGATTCAGTCTCAGGTCTTTCTGACTGAATTCCCCCTCTCTTCCTTTTTAAAAATTTTAACCAGCTATCCTGTGATGGATACTTGACTGGCTGTGTGACTTTGGGCAGATCACTTCCCCTCTCTGAGCCTCAGTTTCCTTATCTAATTGGGGATAGTGATGTCTACCATATAGGGGTGGTATGAGCATTAAATGGGGTTATACATTTAAAGTGCTTAGTAGAGTGCCTGGTATGTAGTATATCTAAGTGCTTATTCACTGATTTATTTATTAAATACATATCAAGTGCCTAATATATGTCAGGCACTATCCTTGGCACTAGGGAGATGGCAGTGAACAAGACAAACAGGGTCATAGCTTTCCTAAGTTTAACAGCCTGGTGGAGGGAGAGACAGATAACAAACAAGTAAATAGAACTGTTTAAGTGTTAATTGTTGCTATTGCCATAATTTTTATTATCTTCACAGTAGGTGAAAAATCACAGTAGGTGGTTAATGCATTTTTATTGACCTTGCTCCTGTCATTTACTGTGTCACAATGGCTTAAACTTAGAGTGACCTTAATAGGTATCCAGCACCTCCTCACCTTCCTTGTCTGACCCCCTTCAGATTTGTTGACAGGGATACCCTGAAAGCCGGAACTGTCCTTCAATCATCCCTGAATCCCTAGCACCGAGGACATAGATGCTGAGGAAATGTTCAGTTTTTTTTTTTTTATTAATTTTATCTTGCTTTTGATGCAGCAGTGACGGGCTTGGTTGGTTCCCAAGCAAAGCACAGCAGGTTGGAAGCTGAATCGGCAGGGATGGGAGAACTGGGGGACGTTAGAGGCAGGCAGCAGCATAGGGAACTATGCTCACCTGATTACGAGAGGGAAGAAAGACACAATAAGAAGCAGACCAATAGCGTTTGGCCCAGGTCCTCGACCTTGTCCTGTAATGCAAAGCCACCTGTTTATTGTAATGTCTGATGCAGAGCATGATCGGATAAGGAAACAGTGATAATAATACCTACCGTTGCCCGGGCTGTACCGTGTACTGGTTTAGGTGCTTTTTCACATAAGCCCCTTGAATGCATGGTTCCATGTTGTCAGGAAGAGATCACATTATGTTCAGTCTATGGTATGCAAATTGATTAATACCTTTTATGTTTTCTCCTTAAAGAGTTAAAATGCAAAGGAGTGAATGCGTGGTTAACTGGAGAAAGAGTACATGGTGCCCCTGTTTGAGGTGCTGCCCCATGCCTGTTTATATGGTAAAATTTGCAGGATGCAGCTTTGGAATCTGATTCTCTGCAGTCTCTTTCCTGCCTGATTTCCTTGTTCTCTCAACATGAAAAAATGGAAATAGTCTTTTTTTTTTTTTCATTTGATTGAGCTTGTAGTATTCAACAGTCAGTTCAGTCTGTTTACATTTAGGGTGCTAAAAGAATCCACCTGGGTGAAGACTTAAAGAGTATTCTTTCGGAAGCTCCAGGAAAATGTGTGCCTTATGCTGTTATTGAAGGTATGTTTCTTTATTGGTAAAATTAAAAATAACTCCCTCTTCTAAAAGTTTGATAAAGATCTTGGCTGACATTGATGGCCTTCTCTAGCTTTGGGGCACTGGTTCAGAACTTGGACTTTGGGATCAGAAGGACCTGGGTTATTGCTGTGTGAACTTGGGGAAATTACCCAACCTTTTCAAATCTCCATTGCCCCATCTCTGAAATAGACATTACAGGGTTGGTGTAAACCCCAAACGATGCAGTCTGTGTAACTGCTTAGCACACAAAGTGTGCCTCGTAAGTTACATAAGTTAAATGATGGCATTTTTATCATTTTGATTAATGAAACCAACTCAAACTGAAAACAAAACTTAAATTACTTTAAAGGAAAGGGCAGAATAGTTCCTCAGAAGTAAAACAATTTGTTTCCGTTTAGGCGCTGTTCGATCTGTTAAAGAAACACTTAACAGCCAGTTTGTGGAAAATTGCAAGGGCGTGATTCAGCGGCTGACACTGCAGGAGCACAAGATGGTGTGGAATCGGACAACCCACCTTTGGTGCGTATCCTGGCTCCACCGGCCCAGCCCTTACAGGTGGTCAGGTCAAATGCTGGTGAACGCAGGTCAAACCTTGGCAACCACCGTTTTATTCTGTTTCTGTGAGTTTGGCTCTTTTAGATCCCTCATATGCATGGGATCATGCAGTGTCTGTCCTTCTGTGACTGGGTTAGTTCGCTTAGCTTAATGTCCTCCAGAATCATCCATGTTGTTGCATGTGGCCGGATTTCCTTTTTTTCCCTAAGGCTAAATAATATTCTCTCTCTTTTTTTTTTTGTATATGTATTTTTTTATTGACGTATAGTCAGTTTACAAGATTGTTAATTTCAGGTATGCATCATAATGCTTCCGTCATACTTGAACATACATATATTTGTTTCATATTCTTTTTTCACCATAAGTTACTACAAGATGTTGAATGTGGTTCCCTGTGTTATACAGTATGAACTTGTTGTATATCTATTTTATATATATTAGTATCTGCAAATCTTGAACTCCCAATTTATCCCTTCCCACCCCTTCCCTCACTGGTAACCATAAGTTTGTTTTCTATGTTTGTGAGTCTGTTTCTCTTTTATAAATAAGTTCATTTGTCTTTTTTTTTTAGATTTCACATATAAGTGATATATGGTATTTTTCTTTCTCTTTCTGGCTTACTTCACTTCGAATGACATTCTCCAGTTCCATCCATGTTGCTGCAAATGGCATTGTTTTATTCTTTTTTATAGCTGAGTAGTATTCCATTGTGTATGTAAATTTATATATCACAACTTCTTTATCCAGTCATCTGTTGACAGACAGTTACTCTCTTGTATATATATTCCGCATTTTCTTTATTCATTTGTCAGTGGATATTTTGGCAGTTTCCTTGTCTTGGCTATTTTGAATAGTATTGCAGTGAACACAGGAGTGCAGATATTTCTTTTAGATTCTGATTTCAGTTCTTTTAGAGCTATACTCAGAAATGGGATTGCTGGGTCATATTGTAGCTCTGTTTTTAATTTCTTTGAGGGATTTATTTAAGTTAAATCGATTGCTCTTACGGAGCAAAGGGAAATAAACAGCGGTGATCTGTGATGGTGTTTGTTGCCCACTCGGAACCTGAAAAATGAGCTTCCCTCTCCCGGGGCCCTGGATGATTGTGAGCTCTGTTGTGCTCTTCCCCTTGCTTCAGACTTTATCCTGCCCTTCTGGCATGTCGGTGAGCTCCATCCCTGCCTGGCGTGAGGTAAATGCTGTCCTTCGTTTTATCCTGAGTTCTCATTCTTGTAGGAACGACTGTTCAAAGATCATTCACCAAAGGACCAACACGGTGCCCTTTGACCTGGTGCCCCACGAGGACGGCGTGGATGTGGCTGTGCGGGTGCTGAAGCCCCTGGACTCGCTGGACCTGGGCCTGGAGACTGTGTACGAGAAGTTCCACCCCTCCATCCAGTCCTTCACGGATGTCATTGGCCACTACATCAGCGGTGAGCGGCCCAAAGGCATCCAGGAGACCGAGGAGATGCTGAAGGTGGGGGCCACCCTCACAGGGGTGGGCGAGCTGGTCCTGGACAACAACTCCGTCCGCCTGCAGCCCCCCAAGCAGGGCATGCAGTACTATCTGAGCGGCCAGGACTTTGACAGCCTGCTGCAGAGGCAGGAGTCGAGCGTCAGACTCTGGAAGATCCTGATGCTGGGCTTTGGCGTTGTCACGTGTGCCACCCTCTTCTTCATCCTCCGAAAGCAGTATCTGCAGCGGCAGGAGCGGCTGCGCCTCAAGCAGATGGAGGAGGAGTTCCGGGAGCATGAGGCCCGGCTGCTGAGCCAGGCCAAGCCCGAGGACAGGGAGAGTCTGAAGAGCACCTGTGTCGTGTGCCTGAGCAACGTCCGGTCGTGCGTCTTTCTGGAGTGCGGGCACGTCTGTTCCTGTGCCGAGTGCTACCGCGCCCTGCCGGAGCCCAGGCGGTGCCCCATTTGCAGACAGGAGATCGCCCGGGTGATTCCCTTGTACAACAGCTAACAGCCTGCCAGGGCCCCGCAGTGAGACGTGGGAGGCCCCCCTGCCCGCTCAGGGGCGTTTACCTCGAGGCCTTTAGAAGAGCAGTGGTGGGGCAGCTGTTACCTCACACCCCCACCTCAGGATGCTGCCTGTCCGACCTGCACCCAGCGGGGGACTCACAGCCCCTCCCCGGGGCGGGCCTGGGGGGCGCTGCATCCCTTCTGGGAGCCTGGCCGGCATGTGCGCGGCTGAGACCACCTCATCGATCTTGTGCCAAAGCCAGTGACTCCAGCTCTTCTGCTGCAGCATCTTCTCGTCCCTTCTGCGAGCTGTCGATTCCTGTGGACTTGAGCCTTGAGTGACTCGGCCAGAGAGGAGGCAGAGCTGTCCCCGAGGAGACTCTGTCACGGCCTTCCTCCTCTTTGCTTACACCCCGGGAAACGTGTCAGGCAGGACACGTCCCTTGAATCCCTTTCCCCTCACCTGCTTGCCTCCTAAGTATGCACACGTGTGTGTCAGGACGACAGGGAGTGAAATCCCACATCTGCCCTCTACCTAATGGGTCGGAACTCCGGTCAGCAGGGTGAAGAGAGGTCATTTGCAGGGACACTTGGAATGGTGCTCATTCTCTGATCCCCTGGGGCAGTGGTGACAGGGCACCTTTGCCGTCCTCCTGAGGGCTCCACAGACCTAGAGAGAGGGCCACCGGAGCCTGCTTCCGGCCCTGACTTGGAATTCCTGAGGCCTGAGAGGCTGAAGGGTGGCTCCAGTTTTTCCCTGCGCGAGATGTGCTGGAAAGCCCCCTGCCCCCACTGCCCCGGGGAGCAGTAAGGACGCCGCTGCCCCAGCCTCCTGGCTTTCTCAGCTCCTCACTCAGGCTCTCACCAAGGAAAGGAGCAGCCGGCATCCTGAGTGCGGGGCCTTTTCGGCACTTCTCCCCTCACCCCCTGCCCCCCACTGAAAAGTGAACATCCCATGGATGTCATCACAGCGCCCCTTCTCATTACGGTTCTCCCCCTCCCTCACCTGTCCCGCTTGAGTTCGTGAGTGTAAGCAGTGGGAGAACTTCTCTCCACCTCTGAGTAGTCAAAGGTCTGTGCACAGCGCCGTCTTCTCTCCCTTCTTTGGCTTCAAATATCCATCCCCCAATCCTCCTTTGTGCAGGGGAGATGGGGGTGCTCTCAGGGGGCAGACACCTGCAGTGTCCAGTGTGGACAGCACAAATAAAACGCATTATAACTGAGTGTTAGCCTGTCACTTTGAACAAGAGCTCAGTGGCTAGGCTTCCCCAGGGTGGGGTTGAATCCTGTTTTGGGGGAGGAACTGAAGACCTGGAGGCCTCTGTGTGTCCTTTCTCAGTCACGAGGTGGCTTTGGGGTCCCCCAAGTGGGTGCAGCTTAGTGATGCTGGAGCTGGGGGTGGGGTGGAGGAATCTCCGGCCAGCCTGAGAGAGGGCCCCCCAGAGACATTCCTGTGGGTCATGCCTGGCCTCACTCAAGGTCGTTTCTGTAATAAGTCAGTCCTGGTAGGCTGAGCGCTGGGGCAGTGAGGTTTCACCTGTTGAGAGGAGGGGCTGGACGTGGGGTGTTGGGGACAGCAGGGAGGAAACTAACATGTAGTGTGTACCAGATACTCTTTCAGACTTTAATTTCGGAGCTGATCCTCACCAGACCCTGCAGGCGCTCTTGGCATCTCGTCTTACAGAAGAGGAATCAGGCGTGTTGGGGGCGTGTTCACTGGGTCAAGGGTGCAGTGCTAGTAAGGGGGGATCCACATTTAAACCTCAAGCTGTGTCAAACTCTTGACCCTCCTGCTCACCAGCCATGGGGCTGACCCCTCAGTGCTCACATGAACACCCCACAGGGTGCTTGTCCCCACGTGAGTGGAGGAGACCACGCTGGAGGAGCAGGCAGACGTGATGAGAGCCCCCTTGCCAATACTGAGTCCTGTCCAGGGAGGTGTTCAGACCCTGGCTTTACAGACAGGTGTCGGGAGGAGGGGTAATGGGGCTGACCTCTGAGCACCTCAAAAGCATCTGTCCTTTTCCCCGTGTCCTTTCAGCAGATTCTTTGTAGGAGTCCGGATGAATGAACCGCCTCTGGGGGGTTATCTATCAGAGTCCAGCCCTTGGCAGAGATTTCATAAGTAAATCTGATCAAATGATTGAAAAGCAGGGAAGGCAGCCTGTCTCAAACCCTAGCAGATTCTTCTATCTTGATTGTTCCTCCAAACAGAGTTGAGTTACCCATCACGGGAGACCCAGGAGCCGCACACCGTCCCTGCCCCAGGAAGTGGCAGCTGGTTTGAATTCGGACACACATGCACCCAAGTTCTGAATCTGAGGTCCACACTTGGTCCTAGCCTGGTTTGACGGAGACCGCCTCACACTCTCCATCACCCGTGGCAGCTCCCAGCTTCCATTTAAGGAGCCTCCTTGCCAGCAGGGTTGAAGGGGGCTTAAACTGATCCGTGGGACCAAGGCTAGGAGCGGGGGTGACGGGAGACAAGGAATGGACGGTGGGATTGTTGTGAATTTTGACTCAACCCTTCTGCTCAGCAACTCTCACCCTAGGCAGGCAGCGTCAGGCAGCGTCAGGCAGGGGGCATCTTGAAGAACTGCTCCGGGTGTTTTGAAAGTCTGCTCTGCAGCTGATAGGCTTGAAGGCTTGCAGTCCTCCCGAGTGGCTGCTGTTCCCCCACGTCACCAGTGAGAACAGCAAGGCTCGGCAGGGTTACACGGTGCTCACAGCCACCAGTCTCCACAACTGGCAGACACCAGGCATGTCACTAAGATTTAGGGCGAACCAGCAGGGGAGGCCGTATTACCCCTTTTAACAGCTTATGTGATTTGCCCAAGGCTATCAAGGTCAGACTGTGAGGCCACGCCCTTTGCCTTTCGGCATGTTGAACCTGCCAGGCCGAGAAGGGAAGTCATCCAAGAGGCAGCTGAGTCGTAGAGACACTGTTTTTGAAGCCGGTCAGCACCTTGAAGATCACCAGTCCCACCCCTGGTTGGCTTTGAGGTTCCCCAGCTTATCCTGGTGGAGCAGAGGCCAGAGGGCAGGTCTTGGGAATCTTAATTCATTCAGAATTGCAATGGAAACTTGGAAAAGCAAACAACAAAATCAGGCCAATCTCTGACACCCTTTACAACCCTGGTCCTAGGCTGGGTGTGGGTAGAGCTGCCGTGTGCGGCCTCGGGGACACTCAGGGGAAGAACCTGTCAAGTTTGGTATCGATGGTGAGCACTTATTCATCTAAGAAACATTTGCTAAATGTATATTCTGTGCTTGGGGCTGCAGAAGTGAATCCATCGCAGTCTCTGCCTTCCAAGGGCTCAGAGTTGGCTTTTAATGTGTCCTAATTGTTTGAAAGCAAATAAGCCCTGCGGGGACAGGTCAGATGGGCTGCTCTTGCTGTTGGAATATTTGTGGTTCACAGAATATTGTAGCTCGGAGGACCTTTGAGATTGGCCTGGTTAATGCAGATTCCCTGACCATTCAAAATAAACCTACCAAGGGCAGTGTATCATTGCTGCAGGGGAGCCGAGCAGAGAACCCCTACCCCGCAGAGCCTAGAATGATATATTTAAAACACCAGTCTGACCCTGGCACCTCCAGGCTCAATCCCTGGCTCCTCCAAGGCATACAAAGGCCCAACCCCTGGCCACCTCTCTGGGCCTCTCCACATCTCTCTCTGCGTCTCACACCTGTGGCTCCAGCCACACCTAGCCTTTGAGCTTCCTTAAACATGGTGCTTTGCTATCGCTGAGTCCTGCCTCTGGAATTCTGGTCCTTTCTTCACCTTTAGGTGTCCCCTCCAGAAAACCCTCCCTGACCCTCCCCACCGAGGCGGAGTTAGGTGCCCCTCCTCAGATTTCATAATCCAGTCTTCCTGCTCTTACCCATCTTGCCTGTCTCTGGCAAGAACTGTATCTTATTTCTGCTCCAGCACAAGTTTTTAGGTCGTCACTCTACACTAATCAGAGCTAACATTAGGGCTTGTTCTTGGCAAGGTACCTGCTCTTGGCAAGTACTGGCCATGATTGATGTCTTTTAATCCTCATCAAGAGCTATATGTTTGTATTACTCTTACTTTAAAGAAAAGGAAATCGAGGCCTACAGAAGTCAAGTGTCTCACTCAAGCATCCAAGAAAGATAGGATTTAAGCCCAGGCAGTCTGACTCCAGAACCTGAGCTCTTAACCACTGAATGTATGGAGAATGAGTGAGGAAACTAGCGAATGAGATAGTGGCTGTGGGGCCAACAATCCTGGACGGCTGCCTGGAGGAGTTAGTCTTTAAGTGAGAGATGAGGGTCATGGCTTGGTTGTAAACAGCGAGGAAAGGGCCTCTCTTAGGACCTGGGGTCAAGCTGGATTGTGTTTCTCACATCATTTCCAGTGACCCGCCCAGAGCTTCGAGGACTCCAGGCAGGAAGGAGAATACCGTCATTGCGTGGTGGTAAATGGTCGGGAATGGGAACCCAAAGACTGGCTTTCCCTTGGGTCCTGGCTCTGTTGCTGTGTGATCTTAATGGAGTGAATGAACCTCTCTGGGCTTCAGTTCTGTCTATAAAAAGAGCAGGTTGAATTAGAAGCTCTCCAAGTCTCCCTTGAGCACTGCCATTTTGCGCGTCTACGACAGAGCAAGTGGATGAGGGAGGAGGGAGGGCAGTTTTCCTGAAACCTTTCTCAAGGCCGCTGTCGGAGGGATGAGACAGGACCCTCTTCAGGCTCGCCGCCTGCCACAGCCTCAGGACCACGTTCCCAGGAAGCCGGGGAGATCAGCACATTTCTCCCTAATGAGATAGTGTTAGCTTATCAATTTTGAATGAGAGAAGTTTCCATGTACGATGTCCTGAATTGCTCCCCAGAGTGCTCATTAGTCACTTCCCCTGCAGCTGCTGCCTTATTGTTTTTCAGATGCCAGCCGAGGGACCTGGCATTTCCCTTCCCTGAGAATGGGGCACTTGAGGCCGAGCCAGGGACACTGGCACTGGGCAGAGGGGCTGCCCAGGCCTGGGGGAGGGCCCTCAGCTCTTGACCTTTACTCTCTGTCCCAGCCAGAGCCTCACATTGGGTGCCTCAAATCAAGATTCCTCTAGGATTGGGCCATGACTCTGGAGGGCAATGGCTGATCTCAGCAAGAATTTATTAAGCAACGAGGGCACCAGTCACCTTGTATCTGTAACCTGAATGGCCTCAAGTCTAGGGAGAGGGGGATTCCATCTGAGGCCATACTAATATTAGTGTCCAAATTCCCGTAACTTCAGGCCTCCCACCCCATCACGATCTTCCCTAGTATTGAAGATGCTTCATAGGATGAGGCTTCGTTCATACTTGTGACGCAGGAAAATGGGACGCAAGAGGATGTCTGTGTCCTAGGTCTTGGGCGAGCCCCTGGGACACGCCCTGCCAAGTGAAGGTCCTTGGCTCACTCAGAAAGAATTCAAGGCTGAGCCATAGTAGATGGAAGGTAGATTTATTCAGAAAGATTCATACTCCATAGGCAGAGTGAGCAGGCCATCTCAAAAAGCAAGAGAAAGGCCATGAGGTGGAAGTGCAGCATTGTTAGTTTTTATGGGCTTGGTAAATTCATATGCTAACAAGTGGGATGGGTAGTCCAGCTACTTTGGGGAAGGGGCTGGGAGTCCCAGGAACTGGGCCATCATCCACTTTTTGACCTTTTATTGTCAGCCTTCAAACTATCTTGGCACCTGTGGGAGTACCATTTAGTATGCTATTGTATTACCATGAGTGTATAAGGAAGCCCAAGGGCTACTGGGAGTTGAGTTTTCCGCCATCTTGGCGCTAATCGCTGTGTCATTCTTTTAATGGCGGTGCCCTGCCCCCTCCCCTCCTTCCCTCCTGTCTCACTTGCTGTAAGTTGGCTCATAGTCTTGGTTTCTTCCTATCTTTCCCCACCCAGGGACTTACGATGAGGGCCCTCTAATGCTGACATCTCTACCATGACCTCCAGGTGGCGCTATGCTCCTATGGTTGAGGCCGGCTGGAGGCCTTGCAGGAGAAACAGAGCTGACACTTCCAAAGGCAGGTGCAATTTTCTCTTCCAAGGGATGGGGAACAGACCTGAGAAGGATGCTGGGCTGCTGGTTTCGGGTCCAGCTGGGCACAGGCTGGAAAGAGGAGAAGCAGGGAATTTTCTCTACAGTTCCTTTCTCTGACTAACCCAGGAAGCTGGGTGCAGATGTGAGAGTTCTGAGAAACCCAGAAAATTCAGGTGGGAAAAAAAAATCTCACATGTCTCCTATAATTTTCCAGGCATTCACATCTTTAAATATACTAACCATGATTTCTTTCAACAAAAATGAGGCATGCATAATGCATCACATGTTCTTAAAATACCCAGATGACTTCACACTAGTAAAAGATGCTTAAAAAAATTGCATGGAATTGATTTTGATTTTCTCCCCAGAAGCTTTTGCTCAGAGAGGCTGCTTCTCCCAGCCTGGCCTGCCTCCCTTGCTGTCATCTCCTCTGCTCTGTCTTTGCTTTCTGCTCTCTCCTATGCTAAGTTTTTCCATCCTCTTCTATGTTGCCTCTTGTAGAAGGAACTGTCAATTACCTTACTTGGCAGTTCTGCCTCTTGTCTAACCTCTTTTCCTCTTGCCTTTGAGTGTGTGTAAGAGTTTCATCTTCTGTGTGTTTGTGCATCTGTCTTCCTCTCTGAGACTTTTCTTTTTTAGCCTCTCTGCTTCTGTTGGATTCTGTCTGCTTCTTTGAGTCTATCTCTTCTCACATCTTCCTCACCTGTGTCTGACACCTGCCCTTCCAGACTGTTCTCTCTTCTTTATCCCCTGCTCAGCCCAGGGTCTGGCAGGGCAGGGTGGGGAGGGCCTCCGTGACCACGCAGTGGCTGCTCCTCTGTCTTCTACCCTTCCTGTTACCCAGGGAGTTCCCTTCCTAGGAAGAAAAAGGCCTCTGTCCACTCCTGCAGGCCCTGGAGGGCTCTGGGTGGTGGGATTCACTGCCTGGAGTGGTCCCCTGCTCTTAGTGACTCAATCAGCTCCTCATCTGATCCTCACAGTCTCCCCTTGAGGCTGATCTGGTTACCCCAACTTTACAGCTGAGAGGAATTCTGGCTCAGAGAGTGAAGTGACTGCCTGGAGGTCACGCAGGTAAGAAGGGATGAAGCTGGGATTGAACTTGGGTCCTCTGATTTACCCTCATTTTACCTGCTCATCACCAGGCCCAGTGGACAGAGCTCCAAGTTGGTTGTGGGGAGACCTGGGGTCTCGTCCTGGCTCTGTTTCCAGCTGGGCAGTTCATCTTCCTCGTTTGAGACTGACTTCTCTCCACTGCGCAGTGGGAAAATGCCCCTCTCTGCCCTGCCAACCTTACAGGTTATCACGGACATCAAATGACCCTGAGTCCGTGGGGTGGGAAACTGCTTGAATAACAGCATGTGGGAACCCAAGGGTCCAGAGCCACACACAGCCCCCTTGCTGGGAACCTAGGCTCAAAAGTCAATGGCCACATCTTGCTGCCCAGGGTTCAGCCCCTGCAGGTCTGACCCCAGGTCTGGGGGAGAGTCAGGGTGACAGCCTCTGGGTTTAAGGTATAAAAAGCTCTTCTGTTGGATACTGGTGGGGAGTGTCATTCATAGGATCCAGCCCTGCATTCTTTATCTGAAGGGCCTTTGGGGTTCTGAGATCCCCTGGCAACTATATACACGATTTTCTGCATCTGGGAAAGAGAATCCGTCTCCTTCACTAGATCCCCAGAGGGGTCCTTGGCCTGCAAGAGGTTTGGATTGAAATCTGCAGTCCCTCCCTGTGTGGGGAGGCCGAGCTGCAGAGACTAGAAGCAGCTTGTCCCTGGTCGCCTGTCCTTCCAGCTGTCCTCAAGGAGGCAGTGTCACCCCACAGTTGAGAGCTCAGCCTGGAGTCAGACCTGCTGCTTCTCCTGGGCTCTGTGGCTTTGGGCTTGTTCCTCAACTTCTCTGGCCTCAGAGCCCCTGAGGAGGCCATAAGATAAAGATGACAATCACAGCCCGCTTCTGCAGTTAGCGTGCGTGGACGTGTATTTCCGGGGCGTGGGAAGCTCTCAACAGAGCTTGGTAAGAGTTTGCGGTCAGAGGGCCTTGCTGCCCTTGCTGAGCTTGGTGGGGTCAGGTCCTCCTTAGTCCCCTTTAGAGGTCACTGTCGGCTCAGCTTGTTGTCTGGTGAGGTCAGGTGCTCTTCAGTCAGGGGACTTCAGGCCTCTCGGGGTCTGGACAGGAGAAACCCGACCGAGGGTGAGGTATCCAGAGCCAGACTTGGAGCCAGACTCCCGTTCCCAGCCTCCTGAGCCTCCACCCTTTGTCCATGAGGCCAGCATCCTACCGCCCTTCTCTGCCTCCCTCACCCCCCGGGGTCATGTGGGCACGCTGTGGTGCCAGGCCTGTCTGCTGTCCTCTCCTCCTTGCCTGGGCCTTAGAGGACAATTGTTTTCCAGGGTGACAATTGTCTTCCATCCTCTGTGGGAGGATGGGCAGTGATGGGGGTGGGGAGCACAGTCAGGGCACCAGTTCTCCGCCCCTCATGTCCTGGTGAGATGATGCCCCTCAGCTCCTCCCAGCTGTCCTCACTATTTCTTAAGTTTTCCTGAAGAGCCCATGGGACTCTCACTTTGAGGGTTGTTGGTATAATAAAAACTTAAAAAAAAAATTACCCTCTGATCTTTCTCTTTATTTTATTTTAAAGAAACATAGCAAACTTCATTGTTGAAAAAATGCCGTTTCATTTTGTGACTAATTGAGTGCATGGCCAGGGCTCCCCTCCCGGTCTGGTCTCCAGAGAGCAGTGAGATGGCAGGCCTGTGAGCAGGAGACCTGGGGCAGGAGACCTGGGTCCAGCACGCCCCGTCTGCGTCCCTGCTTCCCCACCTGGACTGGATGAACTCTAGGGCTGGTTTCAGGTGGAGCCTTCTAGAATTCTGGGCATTCTTTGGAGACCCTCTGGGGAGTATGAGGGGCCCAAAGGGTGGGGTCCTGAGTCCCCGCCTCCCAAGCAGTTTGTCCTTTATCTACCTTTTATCTATTGAGGTTCCTTGTAAGAGTTTATTGGAAGAGGGCGTCTTGGTGTTTAAAGAAATAAACAAAGAAGCTAACACTCCTTGCGGTTTTGGGGGGAAGGGCTGTGTCTGTCGCGGACGTCCTCAATAAATGCGTGCTGACCGAAGGACAGGTGGGTGAACGCTTCTTGTATTGCTCCTTGATTCTAGGTCTGAGCCACCTGCAGTCAGTTAGCATGCTTTTCTCTCACTGTGTTTGATTGTGCATGTGTGTGTGTGTGTTTGTGTGTGCGTGTGTGTGTGTGTGTGGTGGGGAGGTGGGCAGCAGAGGCTCTGCCTTTCTCGGCGGGTGGGGAATGGGCTGCACCAGGTTCCAGTCACCCAGGTGAGAGGCGTGGGGGTGATGTAGGTTTTTATGACTCAGAACAGTGGTTCCTGCTGGGAGGCCACTTAGCCTCTCTGGAGGTGACCAGCTGGCCACTGACACAGCCCTGCATCCTGGCCTTCCCTGCTGACCAGCAAGGGTCTGAGCCAGCCCTGGCAATGCCCAGCGTTCCCCATGCTCCACCCTGTGGGATCCTTGGCCTGAGCTGCCGGCAGATGCCCTGCATCCAGGGCTGCGGTACCCAACAGCCACCATCTTCTCTAAGTCTCACCATTACTCTCTGATGCTGCAGCCTGGGTCTCAGTTTCCCCATCCAGGTAGGAGAGAGGGGAAGGCAACAAAAGGCGCAAGTGTGTCTGGAGCATCTATTTCATGCTGGGGCCCACCTGGGGCGGACTTTCCCTTTTTCTATCCCATCAACACTGATGCAGGGCTCAGGGCACAGCAGGGCCTGGCAGATCTATTTTAACCCTGGAATGTCTGCGCTAAAAGGGCTACAGAGACGGTCCAGTCCTGTGGGACTCAATTCTGCAGAGTTCCAGGGTTTGGTGAAGGTGCTTTCAGGTTTGGTTTGAGGGGGGAGCCCCCCTCCTTGGCCTCCAGCAGGTTTTATCTACTTTAGATTTGAGAGAACTGGCTGATTTTGCAGCTGGAAAAAAAAAAAAAGATGTGATTTTTCTCCAAGTTTCCCATTTTGTGATGTATAGTCAAAGGCCAGGAGGAGAGAATCAGCCTCCTCAAGCTCACAAAGAGAGTCAAGGAGCTAATGATGATAACTGCTAATAATGACGACCACATTTACTGAGGACTTAACTGTGTGCAGACCTATGACACCTGTACGATCTCCTTCCTTGGAACAAACCAGCAAGTAGGAATAATTATTAGCCCCATTTGACAGATGAGAAAACTGAGGTACAATGAGGTTGAAAAAAAGCACAGAGTTAGGAAATAACAGGGCAGGAATCTGAACTTGGCTGTCCCCTTCACCCTGGACTATGTCCTGCCAGGCTTCCCTGCTGGATGGCGTGGAGGGCAGCCTCCACTCCTGCCGTACTTGGTCCATTCCTCCACCTGGACCCAGCATCTTCAACACAGCCCTGGGCATCTGATCCAGAACCAGGCTTTGTAGGGGTGAGGCAGGAAAGGAGCCCCAGAGCATGTGTCTGCATCCAGGCCTAGGGCTTCAGGATAAAGGGATGCCCCCACTGAAGGCTGGACAAATGGAAGACCATTTGACTCACACTTTCCCTTACAGAACTTGTGTGAATTTGGAGGCATCACTTAACCTTTAGGAACCTTATCTGTAAAATGGGACTGATTGTCCCAGCTTTCACTTCTAAAGGCTAACGGAAGGCTCTAAAGGGAATAGTCATGGAAATGCTTTTCTAAATGTAAAGTGCTGGATGTGTGGTTTGGTGAGTGGTGGGTATCGAGTTGGGAAGGTGTGATGCTGCCACCTTTAACCTTATTTGAAACAAGGCAAGGTAAACTTAAAAACAGATGAGGGTGTAAAATTCGGTTTCTCTTCTTGGTCTCACTTGCTGTGTGTGCAGGGATTTGCCCGCCCTCTCTGTGCCTTTCCACTACCTTTTGCACAAGTGGGACTGTGGTAGCTGCTCAACGTGTAAATTGCTTTGTTACTCAGCAGTAAGGAAGGAGCCAGGGGAGTATGAGATGAGTGAAGTGGTCCCAGCCCTGCATGCTGTCACCACTGCATGCATGGTGTCCCCTATAGGGACCTTGAATCACAGCTGGGAAAAGTGGCTCTCTTGGCTCCATCACTAGCCTGTGACCTTGGCAAGTCACTTACCCTCTTTCTGCTAACATCAGTTAAACAGGGATGCACTGTCTCCTCTTTCCACCTCAAAAGGCATTTGTTTTGAAAAGCAAGGTGAAAAATGGATGTGAAAATGCTTTAGGGGGAGGGAAATAGAAAGCCTGATACAAATGGAAGAGCTTCTTGTAACGTTATCATTCTGCTTATTATGCTTTTGTTTTCTCTCCCAACACTTGGCCTGGTGCTAACCTCAAGGCAGACACTCAGTAAAGCCTTAATGAATGGAGATAGGTGGCTTGTGGAGTGGAGCAAAGGAGGCCGGAGACCAGCTGCTTCTGACACTGACAAGCTGTGGGATTTGGGGCAAGCCCCTGACCCTCTCTGGGCTTCAGTTTCCTCATCTGTAAATGAGGTGGTGGCACTGGGTCATCTCTAGGGCTCCTCTCAGCTCTGCAGGCTCTGGAATGGGACTGAGTGAAGTGCTACTGTTCTTTCTCCCTCATTAAGTCATTTCTCAAATGTTTAATGCACATCCACGCTCAGCCAGGCACTAGGAGCCTGATGTCATTTTATTTTCATAACACAGCCCTGCAAGGCACACAGGCAGCTGGCTAGCTACATAGCCCATTTTACAGCTGAGATAAAGGAAGTTCAGAGAGGGGATGTGACTTGCCCAAAGGCACACAGCTAGCAAATGACACTGGGTGGGATTCAAACATAGGCCTGAATCTACAGGTCATGCCTATTCCATCCGCTACATTGCCTCTATCCCCATTTCTCAGCCCTCTTCCATCCCTCTCCCCAAGGTGTCTGACCTCTGGAGGCTAGATGTCCCCACTACACAGTTTGGGGGGAGGGGAGGCTGGGCTGGCTCCTCCCAGACAGCCCCTCTACCATATGTCTTGTCACTAAAAAACATACCCTCCTTCCCCCCAGCTTACCACCCACCGAGAGTTCTAGATTTAAGGGGAGAGTAGACCTGAGGACACTCTTTAGCTATTGGTGGGACCTCTTGCAGGGCAGTTGGTTGAGCCAGATGAGACTCACCAGGGAACCAAGATGTGTTTCCTTGCCTGCCTTCAGCAAGCTGCATGACCTTGGGATGGCTACCCCTTTGGTGGTCAAGGTGGCACTACTGCGCGAAGGCGGTCTCCAGGGAGAGAGCAGGTGCTGTTGGCTCTCAGCAAGGATAACGAGCCCTCCTCGCGCACCTTGCCCCCTTGGAGTTACCATCTGCTCGGCAGATGAGCCTCCCAGGCCTCTGGGGCTGCCCCAGCCTCCCTCCCGGGTTTGGGAGCCCGCTCCTCGGCTCAGAAGCTGCAGTCTCTCCCCAGGGCTTATGGCTGTTGCTGGAAGGGAGGTCCCCGAGGGCAGAGGGCTGCAGGCCCGGGACGTCCCCGGTGGACGCCAAGAGTCGGGCATTCCGGGTGAGCCCGGCGTAACAGGGCGCTCCCCTCTCCTCCAGGAGGCGGGGCTGCCCGCCTCCCCGCCATCCGCCTACACTGCCTGGCCCCGCGGGAGCCGGAGTCGAGAGCCGGCAGGGAGCAAGGCCTTCCAGGGCAAACCGAGTAGGGGAGGGAGAGCGTGAGGCCCAGGGGGCAGGGCCCTGAGAGTCTGAAGTGGGGCGCAAGTGCGGGGGGTGGGGCAAGGGGATCCCCGGTTGGCGTTAGGCTGGGGAGATCGTGTCCGAAGGGCACCAGGTGCCCTCTGACTTTTGCCCCAGCATCTGGCCTCCAGGGAGACCAGCAGTCATCTGTCCTTCCCTGCGTGTGCGTCGTGGTCCGCTCCCTACTCCCGCTCCTGGAACCCCCAATCCCCACCCCCGCTCCCCACGGGAGTCAGAGCCCGTGGAGGGTCCCGTGTGGAACCGCCGCGTACCGGCTCCGGCAGGGATAAACACCCTGCGGGAGGGGGCGCGGGGGGAGGAGGCGCCCGGAGGCCGCCGGGCCGGGGCGGGGCTCACCGGGGGCCCCTCCGCACGGGCGGGACGCGGGTGCTGGGGGCGGGGGCAGGAAGCGAGCCGCGGCCCGGGCCGGCCGGCGCGGCCCCGTGACGTCGCTCGGCTTCCAGGGATCTCTCCCCGCGGCCCGGGTCCCCTCCTCCCCGCCCTCCTCCTGCCCTCCCCCACCGGGCCTCGCCTCCGCGCCGCGGCCGGCATTTCTCGCTCGCAGCTCGCTGGCTGGCTGGCTGGCTCTCGGTCCTAGCCTCCTTCTCCTCCCTCTTTCTCTCCTTCCCTCTCCGACCCTCTTTTCTCCCTCCCTTTCCCTTTCCTTCTCTTCTCTCCCCTCTTCCTCTCCAATCCTGATCTAGTCGCTCCCCCTGCCCTTTCTTCTCCCTCTCCTCTTCCTCTGTCCCTCTCTTTTCTGTCTCTTTCTCTTGATTTCCCTGCCTCCCATTCTCTGTCTCTGCTGCTCTCCCCGTCTCCCTCTCGGTTTCTCTCTCCCTCCTCCCTCCCTCCCTCCCTCCGGGTATCCTCTCCCCCCCACCCCGCCCCGTGCCCTCCCTCCTCCCTCGCTCCCCTCCCCCCCGCCCCTCGCAGCCCCGCCGCTCGCAGCTCCCCAGTCAGCCTCCCCGAACCAGCACCGCTGCCGCCCGCACTCGCCGCAGGACCAGCCCGCCGGGCTCCCCGGGGTGCGCCCTCCTCGGCCCCGCGCCTTCGGGGCTCACTGGGACAGCCTCCTCCTCCCGCTCGCAGCCCCGCCCGGCTCGGCCCCAGCCAAGCGCCCGAGCGCGCCGAGGATGTGAGTCTTGCCCGCCTCTGCCGGAGCAAAAGCCACTCGCGCGCCCAGCCGGAGCGCAGCGCAGCGCAGCCGCGGGCGCTCGCGGGGTCGCTCGCGCGGGCTGCGCGCTCCTGCCCCAGCGGCGCCCCCGGCCTCTCGCCGGCGCCACAGCCGCCGCAGCCCGCGGGCCGTCCCCGGCCGGCCGCCCCCGGCCCCAGCGCCGCTGACCCTGTCCGCCGCGGGCGGGGACGCGGGCGGAGGAGGTGCCGCCGCGGAGCCCCCGGACGCGACCATGTCGGAGGTGCTGCCCTACGGCGACGAGAAGCTGAGCCCCTACGGCGACGGCGGCGACGTGGGCCAGATCTTCTCCTGCCGCCTGCAGGACACCAACAACTTCTTCGGCTCCGGGCAGAATAAGCGGCCGCCCAAGCTGGGCCAGATCGGCAGAAGCAAGCGGGGTGAGTTCGCGGCCCCTTCCCCCGACACCGGATTCTCGGGCACCTAGGCCTGACGGAGGTTTGCGGGGATCTCCCGCACCGGGAAGTCGGTTCCGAACCACTAAAATCTCATCGCACAGAATTGGGGGGATCCCGCACTGCGGGTCCAGCTCTGGCTGGCCTCAGGAACCCCTCCCCTTCAGCCGGATCCTCCTTGGGGTCACCCAGGGGGCGTGGCGGCATCTCGCTGCAGCGGGGGCTGAAAGGTTATACCCTGGTCCCCACCTATGCCAAAGTTTGCTTTTTCATTTCTAAATACTCCCCTCCCCCTTTTACGCAGTGTAGTTGCAGCTGCTGTCGATCTACAGCCCGAGGGAGGGGTCCCAGGGCTCCCCAGGGGCCGGCGTGGGGAACTGCGGGGGAGAGGACCCGTTCTTGCAGGGAAGGCTAGGGGCTTTCGGGTCGCACGGGCTTTTCATTGTTACTTGGGGTTGGGGGGGCGGTTATTGTCGAGCCTGGGCTCTAGGCGCTAGACCTGGAAAAGCCCCGGAGAGACTGGGACACGGAGAGGCTCCAAGAGGAGCTCCAGAGGCGCAGGGACAATGAGGGAGATCGACAGCTGCCGGGAGAGACTGAGACGCAGAGATAGGGAGGGGGACGGCGGGGGGAGGTGGCGGGGAGACTCAGGTGGGCAGAGACCGAGACAAAGCTCCGGAGAGGGAGCCAGAGCCGGAAAGAGAGCGAGCCGGGGACGCAAGTCTGGGGAGGACAGAAAAGCAGTTGGAACAATGAGGGCGACCGACATCCCAGACACAGAGAGGTCCAGAGACCTCGACAGGTGACCGTCTTGCCGAGAGTCTGATGGAGGGACGGAGGAAGGCGAGGCTAGGTAGAGTTGGTGAGAGAGGCGGGGGACACTGAGAGGCAGACGCCAAGAGGCGGTCGAGCCCCAGGCGAGCAGCAAAGGGAAGCTCTGACCTCTGCATCGGCCGCAAGTGCGGAGAGGCCGAGTCCGCCCGGGGGCTTCGCGGAGGGAGGCGCGCAAGAGGGGAGCCCCCAGCCCAGGCGAGGCCAGAATCCTCGACGGGCTGCGCGCCATGGGACCCGCTCCTGGCGTCCCCTTCCGCTCAGCGCCCCTCCGCACCCAGCCCAGGCTGCTCGCGCCACTCGCGCGGTGCTCGAGGCACCCCCGAGGGTCCCAGACTTGGAGACCGCGGCTCCTCCTCCCCTCCCTCCCCTGCCCCAGAGCCTTCTTCTAAATAAATGCGCCCTCAGGGGTGGGGGATTGAGGACAAGGCCAGTGCTTACCCTGACTGCAGCCGGGGCTGCGGGATTTGCTCCCTCTCTGCTTCCTTTCTCAGAAGGGTGCTGGGACGCAGCCTGGGGGTAGGGGAGTGGTTCAGAGGGAAGCAGCAAAGGGACCCCTCGCAGAGCAGGAGGGTATGGGGCTGTGTCAGCGTGCGTGGAGACACCCTCCCTCTCCTTCCCCGCAAACCCCCGCCTCGCCGCCTCGCGTAAAGCGAAACTTAAGAGACCCCTGCGAGGCCCAAGCGCGCTCACCTCTCCTTTTCTCCTTTTTTTGCAGTTGTTATTGAAGATGATAGGATTGATGACGTGCTGAAAAATATGACAGACAAGGCACCTCCCGGTGTCTAACTCCCCCAAAGACAGTGAGTTAAGGGAGAGCACAAGAACGGCGGTAACAGTCGTTGGCAAAAAGAACGTGAAACGAGAAGCACTTTGAAGTTTATTACTAGCTTGCTACCCACGATGAGATCGACAACCTGTATCTCGTGTCAGGCCGGGGGACAGATGAGGCGTGAGAAGGCGAAGGCTCTGGGCTCCTTTGCAAAAATAAAAATTTTGAAAAAATTAAAAAAAATTAAAAAAAAATCCCTACATACACACATATAAAGAAATAAAAAAAAGAAGTCTCAGTTGCAGCTATTTGTCAAAATTAATATCCATTTCTTTTTATATACAGTGAATATTGCACAATTATAGATCTGGATTTTGAACCACTTAAATAATGAAGCGGCGACACCGAGTGTTTTGGGGTGTTGGCATTCTTTGCTGATTTGGCTGTTCCCAATGTTTACATTATTTAACCTTGCGAAAATGATTCTGTGCACTTGGATGTGAAATGCTGTCCAGTTTTATTTTTTTATGTTGCTATCCTTGGATGTACAAAAAAAAATCAGAAAATGATCTCTATAGATACTCCATCTTATTTTGGTCATCTTTCGAAGTTATCAAGAATGTGTTTAAAACAAGAAGAGAACTTTTCTAAGGAATGATACAGAGAAAGAATCCTTGTTTTATTTTAAAATGAATTGTAAAGCTTGTGTTTCTTTGTTGCTGCGAGCTCTTTGCCCAAGTTAATGCAAATGGACACGTTTTATATGTCAGGAAAAAAAAAACACTAAAAAACAAAACAAAAAAAAATGCTTGAGCTTTTTCTAACCTCCCCCTGCAGTCTGTTGTGTGAGCAGCCTGTTTTTTTTCTCTAATATCGTGTCAGTTTATTCTCTTTAATGGACTGTAAAAATGTAATCACAAGAGTGCCAAATATCTTGAAATGCCAAAAGGCATTTTGGTTTTTTCTCTTTTCCCTGTGCTCTGAGTCCACGTAAAGGAATGCTTGGAGTGTCTTTTTCTGTTATTTATAGGGGTTCTCTTAAGGCACACCAGCTGCCTGTTTTGCATGGTATTTGCAAAAATGCCTCTTGCGTGAGGAAATCTTTTACCATTTTTTGTTTGCAACTCTGGACCTCAAGAGGTTTCTTCCTTTTCCTACCCTGTTCCCTCTTTTCTTAATTCGATATTCTGTATGTTGCACCTTTAACCAGCACACAGGGCTATTTCTCCAATGTACAATAAAAGAACTGTTCCTGTGTCTCACTCCTCTCTTCTCTACTTTGGTTCGGGGAATTACTTTTTGTCTGCTGGTTGCAGACAGGAAGGAGGGAATGGAATGGTAGCTTTAGTCTGTGAGGCAAAAAGGTATGGAGGCCTCTGTGGCTTGGGTTCAGATGGTGGCAAAGAACAGCTGGATTGGCAAGGCCTTCCCTGAAGGGCAAGTTCATCCAATTTGGATTCAGGTTGGGCTCTGCCTGCTTCCCTGAGGTTTCTGCCATCCCTGGTGGGATTCGGAGAGAAGGAAGGCAGGATGTTGCCAGGGAGTCTGTCTTGTTAAGAGCAATGTTTGGAGGCTGGTAGACTTGGATTCAAATCCCAGCTCCTTCACTTCCTAGCTCTATGGACTTGAGCAAGTCCCTTCACTTCTTTAAGCCTCAGTTTCCAAATCTGTGAAGTGGGGATAATGCAGCTCCTGCCTCGAAGGTTGCTGGGAAGATGAACTTGACACCTAGCACAAAGTAGCACTCAGCATCAGATGCCCAGGTAACCCCTTATCCAGGGCCACCTGTCCTCAAAGGCAGGACTGGGGAGGAACTTTCCCCTGCACCTTTGCCTTCCCAAGTATAGGTCCTTGCTGGAGGGATGAGCCTGCTTCACTGGGGCCCACCACCTGAGTCCATCCTCTCAGGCTTTCTCACTCAGCAGCTCTCCTCCAATCACTGCTCAAAAAGATCCGTTAGAAAAATAAAAAATCTAAGCCTCTTTTTGGGCTCAGGATGCTCAATGACTGTGGAGCAGGCCCCTGGGGAAGGAGGAGTTGGGAGAAGGATTTTGGCTGAAGAAAGACCAGGAGAATTTTCTTCTGCTGGGCTGTTTGGCATCTAGGAGTCCCAGTGTCGGGAGCTTTTAATGTGTTTGTCGTAAAACTGTCAGCCGGGGAGTCACAACACAGCTCACAGTGACAGGAGCCTGAGTGTGACTCAGACATCAGGTAGGGCAGGCTCGGGGGTTGGGGAAGGGGCTCCAGAGGGCCTGTGGGGAAGGGGGTGATGTCTCAATTCCCCTTCTCAGGAGGTGGGGGCCCAGAGCCGCAGGGGGAACCAGCAGCATCTCTGTCAGTCATCATGGCGGGCCAGCCAGTGTGCTGGCAGAATGGTTGGGGGTGCTGGCTTGATTTTCCCAGGCTTGTGACCCTGTTCCCAAACCTGGCCCCAGAGAATCCCAGTGTTTGGAGCCAATGGACCTTTAGACACCACGGAGCCCAGCTCTCCCCTGTGCTCTCCCCATGAGAAGGTTGGGGGCAGGGACCATCCTCTGTGCAGCATCAATTTGCCAAGAAGGGGAGGAGCCAAAGGAAAAGATTCCTTCTGAAGGCAGCTCTCTGTCCACACCCAGGAGTAATTACCACTTAACCTGATCAGAGTCCGGTGCCGTTACAAAGTGCTCTCCCTTGTGCTCCCTCACAGAATTGGCCCAGCGACCCTGAAACCCACAACTTTCTCTTCAGTAGCTGAGGAAATCGACACCCCAGAGGGGCAAAAGGGACTGTGCAACATTCTTTGAGCTTTTACTCCATGCTGGACTCAACAACAGTCCAGTGAAGTATCTTGATGGTGCAGGAGAAATCCAGGCTCCGAGGCATTAAGGAACTTGCATAAGATCACTCAGCTAGGAAGTGGTGAAGTCAACTTGAGCCCAGAGTCCAGGCTCCAGGATGGGGATACAGAGTCATCTGACCCCAGACCCAGGCTCAGTCCCAGCTGCAGCCACTGCCTTCCAGCCTTGAAGAACCTTTGGTTGGCTTAGTGTTCTGAGCCTGGGCTCTCCAGCTATTCTGCCAACAGACAACTGCATAAGGGGTCAGAGGGAGGCAGGGCTTGGATGTGGTCAGCGAAGGGGGGAGTGCGGGAGCCCTTGGCCAAGGCTCAGGTCCATTTTGATAAGTGATGTATTAAAATGTTCCTGCTGGAGGCCCCCCAGCAGCCAAGGCAGGGTCCACTGCCCGGGAAGGCAGAATCCGCCTTTCCTGAGCACTCCATTCAGCAATAGGGAATATAAATCTTTTAAATATACTTGAACATTGGGGTAAACATTTGTTGAGAAGGCACTTTGGGGACTGGGCAGATATCAAATTATACCAAGTGCAGGATATATTTGAAGTATCCGGTTAGGTCGCAAGAAATATGGAGAAGCCCGTGCAAAGTCCAAGGTGGGGGAGGGTGTCTCTAAGCCTCCAGGCATTGATCAGCATCCAGGGCTGCATTATTCAAACTTCACTAATTGAATGCTTGTCCTAAGCATCCATCACCCTGGAAGCTGCTTCCGTGGCCTGTCCAGGCTGACAGCCTGAAGGAATCTCAAAAAGCACCTCTAAGGAGGAAATTGACAAATTAAGTTTTAAAAGAAAGAGACTTGAAAATCGCTGCTGTTTGGAGGCCACAGATGAAGGTGTGAGTGTAGGTGCCTCTGTGGACAGCAGGCAGCCGGTTCTGGGTCCTTGGGGCCCAGCAGAGGGGGTAGACTTCAGGGTGGCTGGTGGGCAGGTGGAGCGCACGGGTTTGGGACTTAACAGGACTTGGATTTGAAGCCTCTCTTACATACGTTCTAGTTGTGACTTGGGGCCAGTTTCTCAAGCTCTTTGGGCCTCTGTTTCTCTTTTTGTAAAATGGGGATGGTGGCAATGCCTACCACACAAAGGATTAAACAGGAACTCCCTCTCCTCCCAAGCACAGGGCTTGGTGCCTAATAAATGGTAGTCATCATGTGAACATACATGAGGTGCCTACTATGTGCCAGGCAGTGGACTTTCAAGACCTAGCAAACAGTTTGTGGTGCATGAAGCTTCTCGGCAGACCGTTTTTTGGGCAATCCACAGCTGATGCCCGGAGGGGCCAGAGGGGCAGTGGAGGTGTCACCAGAGGGGGTGGAGTGGAGGAATCAGCCTGTCTCTCATCCCTGTCAGTGCTGCAAAGCCCTCAGTCAATATGATCCTAAGTAAACCAGTGCGCTTGCTCTCCAAAGGCAGTTGAGAGAAGACTCCTGCCTGCTTCCAACCAGATTGCTGGAAACCTTCCTTCTCTGGATGGAGATTAGCAGGTACTGACTTCTTGCCCTGGGAAGGAAAGAACTTGGCTTTCTGCTTGGATCCCCCTCCATCAGCAGGTCCTTCTTGAATTTCGTTCATTTGACAAATATCGACTTAGCACCTACTTTGGGCAAGGCGAGGCTAGGCTAACTGGGTAGACAATGGTGAGGAAATGGGAGTTGCTCCCTGGGCTTGAAAATAATGATGGTTGCTATGGTAATGAGGTTGGGAGCGAGGAGCTTGCATACCCCCAAAGTCAGCAGCTCAGATCCTTCATGTTGGCAAAAAGAGGGAACCAAAGAGAACTGGGTCTTGGGGACTGCCTGAAACCCAAACGTGTGACTCACTTTTTAAAAAAATAAACTTTTAACTTCAGAATAGTTTGATGTTTACAGAGAATTTGTGAAGGCAGTACACAGTTGCCATATATCCCCGACCCAGTTTCTCCTATTGTTAACATCTGACATTTCCGAGGTATGCTTTTCAAACTAAGGACGCAACACTGGTATAGTGCTATTAACTAAACCTCATGGTTCACTCGGATTTCCTTAGTTTTTACCTAATGTCCTTTTGCTGTTCCAGGATTCCATCCAGGACACCACATTGCATTTATTTACCACGTCTCCTGAAGCACCTCTTGGCTGTGATCATTTCTCAGACTTTCCTTGTTTCTGGTGGAGTACTAGTCAGGTGTTTTGGAGGCTGTCCCTCAATCGAGAGTCTGTCTGATGTTTTTCTCATGCTTCAACTGGGGTTTTAGGTTTGGGGAGGAAGACCGTGGAGGTGAATAAAGTGTCATTCTCATCACACCATGTCAAGAGTACATATTATCGACATGACTGATCACTGTTGATAATGACCTTGATTATCTGGCTGAGTTGGCATTTGTCAGGTTTCTCCACTGCCAAGTTTCCATACTGTCCTCTTTGGAAGGGCCTCATTACAGCCCACTTAGAGGGTGGGAAGTTGTGTTCCCCCTCCTTTAAGGGGGAAGTATCTCTAGAATTGATTGGGATTTTTCTGCCCTGGCGAGGTGAGTGACCCATGTTTCAGCCGTTAACTTTGCCCCTGTGTTGGGCAAGCCCACTGTGGTTTCGATGTAATCACAAGTTCCAGGCAAACCGGGGAAAAACAAAATGCCCACAAGGCCCAAGGTGCTGCCTGATGACCGATAGATGGAGCCTTACCAAAAAAAAAAAAAAAATTAAAAAAATTTAATAAAAGCAACTTCCTGTGCAGGGGGAACTGTCACCCTGATTAGAAACTGTGCAGAATTTTCTCTTGGAAACCTTCAGGCAGCTGCTCTGGTTTATAAAATCTGCCTATTGGAGGAGGGGAAAAAAAAGATTGTCATTATTCCAGCAACAGAGATTCTCCCAAACCATATGCAAAAATAAATCCTCGGCGACCGGGCTGTATCCGGGGAAACCTGGCAGCTGGGCTGGAGACTGTGAGGTGGCCCCTGGGGACAGACAGCCTGTGTCCAGGGGCCCCAAGCCGCTTTTTTCACAGCCCCACCTTGCCGGCACTGGGCCCCCACCCCATCCTACCCTCCCTCTCTGAGATGAGGACTTGGCTGGGCTTGTTACCCCTCGTGTTGGAAGGTCTGTCCTCAACCCAGGGTAGTACACACCCACGGGCTTAGAGAAAGGTTCTCGACCCAGAAGCAGCTGTTTGAGGACAAAGGGTCACTAGAGGGGAAGGGAGGTCAGGGAGGCCAGGCTGAAGGGAGGAGGAGGACCCGGGAAATGGGCCATGGGAAATCCTAACAGAGTGGCAATGGGGGTTGGGTGGATGGGGTCAGGCAGTGATGACAGAAAGTTGTCAGGGAAAGGGGTGTCCAGTAAGGCGGAAAGCCTGTGGCTAAGGCTTAAAGAGCTTGGCCTGGGAGGGTGTTTGGGTAGAGGAAATTAACTAATAATGAATTGCATCCATATTCATTCAAGGACTCAACTGTCAGGCGTGGGTGGTGCGGGTATTCTGGTGGGTATTGGCACTAAGGAGACGGTGCTGCCTAAAGCAAGTTCTCCTCCAGCCTTCAGAGACCTCACTCCCTGGTCAATGACCATTTGATGACAGCTGAGCTTCAAGAGGTCAAGAAGGAGGGAGGGGTGGGCTCGCAGGAAGTTTAGGAAACCCTTGGAGATCCCCAACAGAATGCTGCCAACATCCACAGTGGGTGTCCTGGAAAGGACTGGCGATTGCATTCCAATCCCAAATGTGCCAGTAGCACACTGTGTGACTGTCGCCGTGCACAGGTATTTTGCTTTCTGGGGCTCCTTTTCCCAGTATGGAAAATATTTACAAGGTGCTTGTTATAGGCACTCTCTTGTATTTAATTCATTTAATTTTCACAATACTCTGGGAGGTAGTTATGATTACTATTCCCATTTTCTAGATCGGGAAACCGAGGCACAGACCAGTGAAGTCACCTGCCTCAGGTGGCACATCTAGAAAGTCGCGGAGCTGAGAGTGACCCCTAGGAGGCTGATCCCCAAATCCTTGATTTCAGCTGCTCTAATACAAGGAGGGGGTCGGACAAGACGTCTTTCTACCGCTTCTGGTCCCTTGGAGAGCGCAGGGTTCTGAGCCTAAAACGCCCATCCGCCCGTGGGGGAGGGGAGAGTGAGGATCCGGTTGGTGGTGAACCCTGGACCAGGCCAGCCGGTTGCCATGGGGACGGCTAGGCGGTGGCGGCCGGCCGAGGCTGCTTGCCCCGCGGGGCAGTTCCGGGGAGCTCCCGCCAATAGCAGGGAGTGGCCCGGAGCCGGCACCTGGGGCCGCGTATTCCAGGCAGACAGAGCGGTATTCATTCTCCCCTCTCAGACAAGAGAGACCACAAGTCCCCTGCAACCGTCTGAGCCTCTTCCGACCTGAACTCAATCCCCAACGAAGCCGCACTTATCTCCAGTTCATCTGTGTGAATTATTTACTGTGTCTGGCGGCCTCCCCGGCGGCGGCCTCCCCGCCCGCCTGCCTTCGCCCTCCCTGCCCCCGTGGCCTTTTCACATCCTGGTTTGAGGCAGCCTCTCTTCCTCACTATTCAAGGAGTTCAACTGTCCGGCCCCTCGGGCAGGAGCGTCCCACCTCCACGCGCCCTCACCTGGGCATCCGCGCCCTGTGTCCAGAGAGCCCTGGGTTAGGAGTCCAGAGTGTTTGTTTAACTCCCCCAGCAATCCCTGCAAACAGGAGCACTGTATGTTATTCCCATGCCACATATGAAGACGCTGAGGTCTAGAGGATTTGAATAATCTGTCTACAATCAGGGAGGAGCCAGAGGTGGAAACGACAAGCCAGCAGGCTGGCTCCTGCTTTTAGGCTCCTAAGCCGGATGCTGTGAGGCCTCCTTAGCCTGGTCTTGGGTGCCAGTCACATCTGTGATGCACTGTGTGCCCAGGGTAGTGAGCCAGCCCTGTGTACTTGGCCCTGTGCTGGCACTGGGGCCACATGGGTGAGTCAGGCACAGCCCCTGCTCTCAAATCGCTTCTGCTGGAGTTGGTGGGGGTAGGGGACAGAGAGCAGGCAAGGACAGACACGTTCATGACTAATTATGATACGAGCTGGAGGGCTGGGCACAAAATAACAAGTTCTGGGGCGGTGAGAGACCCATTCAGCGAGCAGGTGGGACTTCAGCTGGGCCTTGGGTGGGGGTGGGGGTGGGTGCTCTTGGTGTAGGGAAGACTGAGCGGAGGGACAGAGGCTGGCCCATTTGGGGTTTGCTGGAGGAGGGGCAGGTCCTCAGCGAGGGTGGTGGGAACTGGGCATTTATGATGGTGCCAAGGTTGGAGGAGGAGGGGGCTTTGGGTCAGATCCTGGGGGGTCATTGAAGTGTGAGCTCAAGGGTCAGTTTAAAGCAGTGCTTCTCACAGAGTGGGGAGATGGTGGTGATACTTTTGTCCTCCAGGGGACATTTGGCAATATCTGGATACCTTTGTGGTTGTCACAACATGGGGAGGAGTGTAGAGCTATGACATCTAGTGGGTAGGGGACACCTACTAGGGGACAGCTAGGGATGTGCTGAACAGAATTACCCAGCCCCACATGTGCCGGGGTTGAGAAATCCTGGTTTAGAGTGTATTTAAGAATCTTTACCACTCGCCAAAGTGAGATTTTGGGCAAGTCACTTAACTTCCCATGCTTCACTCAGTTCCCTCCCTAAAGTGGGCTGATTAAGTTGACTAATGTTTGAGAAATAGCTGTCATCTTTTCATGCTACTGTGTGCTGGCCACACCCTAAACACCTTACATATATGAGCTCATCTAATCCTTATAACCCAGTGAGGAGTAATGCTACTGCTAACGGCACTATTATTTATGTTTTTTAATATGTATTTTTATTAAAGTATAGTGAGTTTACAATGTTGTGTCAATTTCTGGTGTAACGGCAGTATTATAATGTCCATTGAACAGCCAGGGAAACAGAGGCACCAGTGGATGGAAGCTTCTCGGGGACAATGTCTGTCTTATTTTCTGCTATCTCTCCAGCATCTGGATCAGTGTCTAAATTAATATTTGTAAAGGAGAGAATACATAAACCCTCCATGGACTTCAGTGGGCCCAGGCACCTCCTGCAGTGGTGAAGAAACTGGGGCACAGAAAGGTTGAGGGTCTTGTTTAGAAACACACAGCAGGACCTTTACTCCCTTGCTTTCTGGCTTTGGGAGAGCTACTGGGTGGTCTCTCTGGGCCTCTGGAACCTGGCTGTGATGCTGGCAGAAAGGTATGTGCGGGGCATCTGAGTTGCCCAGAGGGCAAGAGGGCCAAGAATCTCCCTGGACTCCTAGCTGAGCCGGAAAGAACTGGCATCTTGGACTCTGACCAAACCCGGAACTCAGTCAATATGAGAATGTGTCTAGCGCCTGGGATTGGATTTGTCCACTCCCTGGGTGAACATGGAGAGATTTCAAATTTAATCCAACTCTAGTCCCGAGCCTGGGAGAGTGAGTATCTGCCGGGCACTGGCAGAGTCGGACGCGGTGTTGGACGGTCACTGAGCATTGTGCCATCTCCGTGCTCCTTGCTGGAGGTGCGCATCTCAGCCGGTCCTCATGCCAGCCCATGGAGGAGGCACCCCTGGACAGGTGGGAAATCGACTTAAAGAAGTGGTAACTTGTCCAAAGGCAAGAGCACAGAGGCTGCTCTAATGTTGACATCACCTGGAACCCAAGCACACGTTCATTCCACAACTGACCACAACGGGCCTATTAACTCATCTGTGAAATGGGACCATGAATCCACGCCTCTGAGGATTGCTGGAAAGGGTTAAAGGCGGTAACGGTGATAGAATGCGCAGTGCCTAGTGGGTTCTTTCCCTCAGCTTCCTGGGGAGCCACCAAGTGTGAGCTTTGGGGTAGCCCTGGGGGCTGCAGTGGAGCCAATATTTGAGGAAGGGGGCCAAGGGTGGGCAGAGGCTTGAGGGGAGGCCGCTAAGCACTTCCCAGTCCTGCTCCAAGAAGAGCAGCCCCACTCAGCTTTCTCCCTGGGTCCTATCCTGCAAAGCCGGCTGCCCTCAGGCTGTAAAGTGGGTGATGCGGCTTCCTGGGAGTGGGCAGTGCAGCACCTTCTCCATTCCCCAAATGGTTAATGGATCAATGGAAGTTAAAGGAGCAGATGGGGGTGTGGTCTACACTGCAAGCCTCCTCTCCCTGCACTTCTCCACAAACCTGCTACACCCTGGCCACGCTGTTCTCTCCAGAATGTCATACTTTTTCTGTCTCTGCACTTTTGCATATGCTGTTCTCACAGCCTCCCACCCCTTTTCGTCTTGCCAAATCCTACTCATCCTCCAGGTTTCAGCTGAGTTGTTACCTCTTCCAGGAAGTCTTCCCTGAGTCCCCTCCACCTGAATTAGTTCCCTGACTTGGGCTCCTGCAGCCCCGATACTTCCCCCTAAGCGCTCACCCCAGTGTGTGTCACTGCTGGTCGGTCCTCCCCCATCAGACTGTGTTTCCGTCTTGGATGGCCCTGGGGCTCTCTTGCTGGTCTCCTATCCCCAGGGCTTCACGCAAATGCCTGGCATGTAGCAGTTCCTCAGGGAACATTGTCGAATTAATGTTACAATAATAACAACCTCTTGCATATGGAGAGCTCTTTTCCAGTTTCAAAAGCCTTTTTATGGCAGCTATGTCATCAGAGCTTCACAGGGAACTTGTCATTTGAGGTAGGCAGGGTTCTATTGGTATTTCCGTTTTGCAAGGGGGGAAACGAGGCTGGAAGAGATTAGGTGTGCTGCCCAGGTGGCTGGTGGGACAGGTGCACTGCCCACACCGTCTTGCCCCAGGCAAGCCTGGAGATGTAATATATTTGGTCCAGGGTGTAATATATTTGGCTCAGTGTTCTGATTCCAGGCTTTCCACCTCGGGGGAGGGAGTGGAGAGCTGGGGGCTAGGAGTTGTTGCTTTCAAGTCCCTGTGAGGAGCTGGAGCCAGCTTTGTGTGGTGGTGCTGGGGTGGGTGGGTGTAAACTTATTCTCTGGAAGGGAAAGGGTGGGAGGCAGTAGCATTCTTCTGAGAAGGCTCGTTCACCTCTGTGCTGGGGACGGTATAGAATGCTGAGAATTTGGGAAAAAGATAACTAGAAAAGGGGAATGGCCAAGTAAACGGTAGTCTGTCTACTTGGTGCATTTAGCGACCGTTAAAAATAATGTTAATGGAGTTCGTGCATTGACATGGGAAAACATATAAGTTATCATGCTCAAGGCAAAAAGGAGACTATAAATTGAACCTCTGATAGGAGAATGGTGTTGAGGAATGGTCTGAATCCCATCTCTGCCCCTTCGTGGCTGCAAACTCATGCAAGCTAAGCTCTCTGTGCCTCAGTTTCCTCACCTGTAAAACAGCCATAATAGTAGTCCTACCTCATAGAGCTGTTGGGAGGACCAAATGAGTTAATAGGGGTAAAGCACGTAATACAATGTCTAGCATATATTAAGTGTTAAGATTTAGTTATTATAATTTTTTAAAATTTTATTCATTTATTATATAATCATTTTATTTTGGCAGCGGGGGGAGGTAACTAGGTTTATTTATTTTTAGAGGAGGTGCTGGGGATTGAACCCAGGATCTGGTTCATGCTAAGCATATGCTCTACCATTTGAGCTATATCCTCCCCACTTAGTTATTATTATTAATTATTGTCATCTCAGCTATGGAAAATATATATGAAAAAGTAAAATGATGGAAGAAAAGTTCAATGGTGTTTTGGTGGGGGATGAGGGTTACTGGATGATTTTTTCTCTTTTTCCACTTTCTTGAATTCTCTAAATATTTTACAATGGGGATATATTACTTTTATTATCATGAGAGGATAACTACTTCCCCCAAACCACAGTAGTGGGGAGACAGACTCAGGAATCCTTTCCTTTTGGCCTCAGGAGGGTTGACCCCAGGGAGTCACATCTGTACCTAACATCTGGGACTCCCGGAGAACACACACGTGTCAGTGTTTTTCTTTTGCCTGGGTCAGCAGCTCCCGGGTAATCTTTCTCCAGACTGATCAAGCTGCTCCTTTTGTCTCTCATCTGCTTGTTTAATAATTTTATATGATGCCTATCGGAACAAATAGCTGAACTGTTTAAATCCCCACAGCCATCAGCTGTCACCACCTGATGACAATGAGAATTCCCCCTGCAGGGTGCATCGGAGATGAAACGAAATTATTCTGACCACCCCTGTCATCATCACATTCTCCCTCTATCCAGTGAGACAAGGACATTTACAGTCACGGAAATGCCAACTGCTGTGTAAGCTGATCCGGGCTCCAGCGGTCGGCTGGCCAGGCCGGCAGCCTGCCAGGGGAAGCCAGCCAGCTGGCCAGCTGGTCAGCAAATGACTGTGCTGAGCACACAGTAGGTGTTCAAGAATTATTCCTTGTCAAAATCAATGGGAATTTGGTTAGGTCTGGCCGATGCGTGTGACTCTCTCCTGGGCGTTGATGTATCTTGGTAAGGAGAAGGGGTGCAAAAGGATGGTCTTCATCTTTTTTTTTTTTTTAATTTATTTATGTATTTATTTTTAATGGAGGTGCTGGGGATTGAACCCAGGACCTCATGCATGCAAAGCAAGCACTCTACCACTGAGCTGTACCCTCCCCCCAGATGGTCTTCATCTTTAAGGAGAAAAGGCCCATAGACTCTTCTAGGTTCTTCTACTAAGAACTGCATGAGTTCAAGGCTTTGGAGATGGTGGTTCCTGACCTTGGGGGTCTATACTAGACGCTGATTTAATTTTTTCCTGCTCCTCCTTAGGATAAGGGTTTAAGTGACCAAGATGACCGTGATAACCATCATTGCAACATCTTACGAGCTCTCACCTCCCTATCTCCCTGTTTTTCGCCTGTCTATCCATCAATCCAACCATCCATCTCTCCATTCATCATCCATCCATGCATCCATCCACCCATCCATCTATCCAGCCAGCCAGCCATTGTGAAGTAATATAATGGTCGATAAATACTTAGATCCTAGGGGCAGAGTGCCTAGTTTTAAATCTCTTCCTGGAGGCAGAGAGATGACCAGACACTGAGGTGACAGGGCAAGATCAAAGTTCTGTGAGTACAGAGAGGAGGAATCTGACACCCAACTGGAGCCTCAGGGGAGCCTGTAAGTTGGGCACCACTATTGCAGTCATCATCACTGCCGGGATCCCTTTGACCATTGGTAGGTCCTCAATCAACATTGGCAAAGCTGGCCTGTAAACTCGGCCTGGTCCCTGGCATGTCTCCTCATCCCTGGCACCCTGACGCTTCCCCTGGCCCCTGTTTTCTACTCTGCTGCCTTTCCTGGCCCTGTTCTCCACTCTCCCCTCACTCCTCCATCCCTCCCCACCACCTGTCAAATGTACCTGTCCCCAGAGCCCTGATTCTTGCTAGATGACAACTACTTAGGTTGATAAACCAGCTTGTGTAAATGGGCCAGTGGGCGTTAACATGTCCCCTACCCCGGAAACATTTGTCATCACCATCGAGATCATGGAAGGGCATCTGCCGTGCACTATGGGACACCAATTGTGAACACTGTGCATTATTCAGCACCAGTTGTGTGTCATTATCAAGTATGTTGAGCACCGGATGGAAGTATTGACTCCATTACTGAACATCTCGTGTGGGCCTTTGTTGTGAATTTCCACTGGGTCTCGACTTCGGCTTTCTTCAAAAGACAGTGTGTTGGAGTGGGGAGAGGGAGGTCCTGGTCAGACAGACCTGGGTTCAAATCTCACAAAACCTATTGATAGCTTTTGGATAAGTTATTTAACATCTCTGAGCCTCGGTTTCCTTATCTGTTAAATGGAGACATAATACCTCCCTGGATGATGGGGTGGTTGTAAACAATCAAGCATCATGTTAGTGTGACAGTCATTCCTGGAGCTTTAAGTGCCCCAGACATGTCACCCTGCAGAGGGGCTGGAGATGCTGGGAGCATTTGGAGTGGGCCAGGGTCTCAGAGGCTGCACCCTGGATGTGGTGTCCGAGGGGATGGCCTAAGACTGGCTGGTATCTGATTGTTCTCCCCTTGATCTGATTACACAAGGCCTTGCAGGAAGTTTTATAAGCCGAGGGTGAAGATTTCACCCACTCAGTGTCCTCGGGGCCTCAGTCATCATCTCTGGGTGCCTTCCCTTACTTTCTCCCTTGGGGATTTATGTCATCCGCCCCAACATCTCTGTGTTCCTTGCCTGAAGAAGTGCTTTGGCCTCCCACAAAGCCCTCCAACCTCCCTCCTTGTTTTTTTTTTTTTTTTAACAGAGGAAAAGAAACTAAAGTGTAATAACACGTATACCTCCTGCACACATGGGAGACACTCAGGAAAACTAGTTACTTCTTTTCCCTTCGGTTTTGAATCAGCAAAAAAGATAGCCCTCCTGTAGTGTGACCCCTCAGAGAGGCCTCACCCCCAACGTGCTGATCCATCCATGTATTCATTCTGCATACTTGTACTGAGTCCTACCGTGTGCTGAGCCCTGCGCGTGAGGCAGGGATGGTGCTGGCTTGGATGCATCTGATGAGTGATTTTACGCCTTCTCCTCCCCTTCCCAAGGGTCTAGTCACAAGGTTCAATAGGGTCAGTGATGTGGGTTGGGAATGATACTTGATGATAAAAACATGAACTTACACTTGAACATATCAACCTGCTGTTTCTGGGTTCAAATACTGTGTCAAAATGGAACTATATTCAATACACTGTAATAGCCTATAATGCAAAAGAATATGAAAAGGAGTATTTATATGTAAAATGGAACCACTATGCTGTACACCAGAAATTAACACAACATTGTAAATTGACTATATTTCAATTTTAAAAGTCACAAGTCTCACAGACCATTGGAAATGGGATTGGGAGAGTTGTTGCACCTGGGAGACAAATTTGAGATTATGGTCTAGGAGGCAATGGGTCAAATGATGGGGGTGGGTGTTACTGAACTGGAGGCTAGGGGCTCAGGGATGTACAGAGGGAAGCGGGGTGAAGAAGAGAATAGAGGAGGGGACGAAGGAGAGAATCCTGGGTATGGTCCATTGAAAGATTTGGGAGGCCAGAGGAGGCCTATTCTGAGAGATGGGATGAGAGCTGAGGAAAGCATAGGGTGAACAGTGTCAGAGGAGCTCCAGGGTCTGATGGTACCCGGGCACCTCTGTGACCATGAGGCAGGAACCGGAACACAGAAAGTTGGGACCTAGAAGAGGTGGGGGAGGGGAGGGGAGGAGCCTTGGCCATTCTTTGGAGGAGGTGGGTAGTGAGAGGGAGGGGTGCTCTTGGGGTGGAAGACAGCTTTGGATAGGATGCAGTTAGAGGCAGAGGGAAGGGTCTCCTTGGTTCGATGCATATACTTAGTGTGTCCAGTGCTGGCCGGTCATCTTTTTATGTCTGTGGTGCCTTCGTCTTCTTCACCAAGTCCTGCCAGCTCATGGCAGCTAGTCCAACCCTCAGCAACTACTAAGCACCTGTTATGTGCAGGATTCTGCTCCATGTGCTGGGGGTTCAGCTGTGAGAAGATGGACAGGATTCTAGCCTTCAAGGATCTTCCCATCGAGGGTGGTGAGAACAACAATGAGCAATTGTAACTCATTAGCTTTCAGGGCCGATGAAGGGCTACAATGGAGATAATATCCATCGGCCTTTAATCAGAGAAGCAGCATCCTTACAAATGGTACAGAATCAGGCTTTGTTATAGGGGGTCAGGCCTTATTCAGATGCGGGAATGCGTGGGGCTGCCTGGGTGGGCTGCTCCTCTGCCTCTGGGGTTTAGCCTAGGGGTAGAGCCTGGGAGGCTAAGGTTGGATTTGATGCTGGTCTCAGTGGGAAGAGGTTGAAGCAGGGCAGTGTGTAGCATGACTTAAGCTTTTGAACGCTTACTCATGCTGGCTACTGACGGAGGAGGGGCTGTAGAGGGGTGGGAAAGACTGGCAGTGGGGGGCTTGTATGGGGGTGCTACTGCAGTGGTCTAAAGAGGAGACGATGACAGCCAGAACTGGGGTGCTAGCTGTGAGAAGAGAGAGAGGTGGTGAAATTCTGGGTCCGACTTGTGGACAAAGTTAGCAGTTACTATCCTTTGGTCCAGGCTTCTGAGAAAGGCTGTCCTTCCCCTAGTGGCTTCCTTGCTGGTGGCCCTTGCCCTCAATGGCTATAAGAATCCATCCCCCCAATTCCTTCCAACATGCAGTTTCGCCCCACCCCCAGCTCACCCTCCCCACCTTGACAGTTCTCTGCCTTTGGGCTCCAGTCTGCTGTCAGCACCCACAAGTGTCCTGTGCCTTTAAGATGGGGAGAGATGGGCCAGATGAAATCTATCACCTCAAAGTCCTGCCTTAATGAGAGGCAGAGAGAGAAGATAATAAAAGCAAGAACCAGCCTAGGGGGAAAAAGAAAAGATTTTTTATCCTCCCAACCCTGCAAGTTCCCCTCGGGCTCTGAGAAGCCTCAAAAGAGTTCTCTCCGAACATATGAGTAATACCCGGCAAAAACGCTGTCCTCGGAGCAGAGGGAGAGATGGAATGATTCTGAGTTTGATTAGATTTTATTTCCAACCTGCAGCCTCCCTGGTGCCAACCTCCCACGCTCCCCACCCCTGCAGAGCTTGGCGGCCAGAGGAGCAAGGTGAGGCAGGGAGGGAGGAGAAGGGGAGTGGGGAAGAGGGGAGGCAGGGGGATCTCCGGGCCCTGGAGAATTGCCAGGGACAGGGAGAAGAGAGGTTCTCCTCCTGCTGCCTCCAGAGAAAGTGGCCAACAGGCTGCTGCTCTGTGACTATGAAAAAGCACCAGTTGGATTTCCTGGGGTCCAGGGAGGGATGGCTGATTGGATCAGCCAGTCAGGCTGGGCTGCTAGCTTGCTGAGTGATCTTGAGGAAGTCGCGTACCCTCTCTGGTCTCAGTTTCCTCATCTGGCTTCGACAGGTTTGTAAGGACCTTAGTGGCTTTGATTTTAGGACAATTGCAACATGCCTATCTGGGAGCCAGTTTGGTTCTGACGGGGTTGAGTCCAGGGGAGTTCCCTAGATGTCAGACTGGGGAGTGATGTGGGGCAGAGGGGTGGGGCCAGGACGAGACTGGAGAATTGAAATTCCGGGGCAAGGGTTCATGGTTTTTTAGGTCATCTCTAGGGGACTGGGGTAAATCTCTCCAAGTGACTCTCCCTTCATCATCCATTCATTCATTCATTCATTCACTGTTTATTAATCACAGGCTACATGCCTGATGCTGGCTGCACACGGTGAACAAGACGCTGGCTCTGACTTCACAAGGCTCTCAATGTTGTGGGGGAGGGATGGTCATAAGGCACTGGGGACACTGAAGCAAGTCCCCTGACCTGGGCTTAGGGGGTCCCAGGCTTCCTGGGGAAGTTGACATCTAAGCTGGGACCCAAGGAGTGAATCGGGGGAAGTCAGGAGAGGAGGTGGGTAAGGGGAGTGCCAGGAAGGGGGAAGGGGCTCCACAGAGGTGCAGGGTATATGGAGGTGGCTGAAACAGGTGGTGTGATGGGAATGGGGCCCAGGGTGGGGCAGGGAGGGGTTCAGATTTCATCCCGGGGCCTTGGGGGCCATGGGGGAGGGTGGCTGTGAGCAGCACCTCTCCGGGAAGGCATCTGGCCAAGAGCATTTCACATGAGAAGACATGGGGGTGGATTTATAACTCTTGGCTCTTTAAGGCCGCACTCCCTGGGGGTCCCTTCTCTCACCCTGGACGTGGACAGTTATGGTTGATACATGTGTGAGGGGGAACCAGACTTCTTTAGTGTGGATCTAATGCTTCAGTGAGTTAAGGCTCTAGAAAGACAGGCTTTGGCTACATTACGGAGTCTCTCGGTACTGGATCTGGCCGTCCTGGTGGGAGTGAACTCCCGTTTGTGGAGTCGGTGGGTGGCCATCTGTCCAGCTCTGGAAGGAAGGGTGATTGGGACAGACTTCATCTTGGAGTAAGAGGCATGAGCACTGGAATGAGCACAGCTAGGTCTGGTTTCCCAATATTGGCTCTGTCATGCGCAAGCTGTGCTTCCTTGGGTAAGTCAGTTAACCTCTCTGAGCCTCACTTCCCTTATTTGTAAAATGATATTACTAGCATCCACTTCCCAGGGTGGTTTTGAGTGTTAAACAAGATGATGATGGTGGTAATGATACTGACAGTGGTGGTGATATTGATGGTCAATGTTTATTGAGTCCTAAAACCTTTTTAGTGAATGGTGCAGTGCACTGTTGAAGTCCCCCATTCAGGACCAAGGCACTTATCCCCCCTCCATTTCCAAGAGTGTTGTCAGTTGAAAGCTCACTGCTGAGTGCCTCCTTGGAATTGCCCTCAGTTCAAGTCAAGGTCACAGTTGTCCCCACGGCGCAGCTCCCTGGGCTCAGCGTGGGAGAACTTGAGGGCCATCCTGCCCCAGCACTCCAGATTGTGGCAACTGCAGAACAGGTCCTCCATTTGCCGAATCCTGCTTCCTGCACCCCCTCACAGGTGCTTTCCCAAGGGCTCTCCCTGACAAACCTCCTGCATCCACGTCTTCATCTTAGAGGCTGTTTCTCGGGAGTCTGGTGTAGGACAGCCCTTTGCCTGCACTGTCTTATGTCATCCTCCCAACAGCCCTTTGCAAGAGACACCATGATTAAACCATTTTTATACACAAGGAAACTGGAGTAGAGAGATGAAATCTCTGCTTGCAGCTGCATAGGTAGTAAGTAGCAGAACAAGGACTTGAATACAAGCTACTTGACTCCACAGCACGGCTTCTAACCGGCCTCAGGAGCCTGGCGCATCACAGGCAGGCGGCAAAGGGCAGTAAGTAGTTAACACCCCTTCCTGCCTCGAGTTCCTAGGGGGATGGCTCTGGACCATTGCCACTTGCTCTAAACCCCCATCTCCTCGCCTGGTCCTCGTCTTGCCTGCAGCCCAGATAGTGGCAGCAGCAGCAGCAGCAGCCTTCATGAGCCTCCCCTGCACGCCTGCATCGCACAGTGGGAAACAACACCTCTCTCGGCCACCCACTCCCCAGCTGCCAATGTAACACCATTGTTACCACCACCAGGGTGGGTGTCTTCGCCTGAGCCACCTCACATGTGGTTCGTGCCGCTGGGGGAGCTGCTGGGAGGAGAGATGTGGAATCTGATCTTGCCTTACCCCGAGATGGGAGACCCCGGAGGACCGAGGCTCTGGCCGGGCCTGGACGACATGTGATGAGCAGTATCTTGGTTGTAGCAAGACTGGCTGTAGTCTCAGGAATCCCTCGACTCATTTGGGGTCCCTGTACTTCTCTGGGTCTTGGTTCCCCACCCTAAAATGGGCAGGGGACTCTAAGGGCCCTTCAGAGCTGGTGTGATGCAAAGTACCTTCATGTGGATGCCTGTGACTTCTGTGTCTGTCCCCCTCAGTCCTGAAGGCCTGGAAAGCCATGTTCTTGCTCACTGGTGTGGGGCATTAGAGTTTAACACCTTTGCAGAGGAGGTCGCATTTGAGGCTCACAGTACCGCTGTGAGGCTGGGTGATGGCCTTCCTATATGTCAGATGATAAACAGAGACTCAGAGTGGGGCAGTCACTTGCCTCAAGCCATTTGATCTTTTAAAAATTCTTGAAATCACATCCTTTGTAACCTACACATAAAAAAAAATATTGCTCAATATGAGACCTGGGAGCTTAGAAATCACTCCGTCAGATCCTTTTTTTTTTTGACAGATGGGGACCTGAGGGCCCCCCTCTCCCCTAGGTTACACAGTGACCAGCGGCAGAGCTGGGGCCAAGGGCACATCTGAGTTCACTCAGTTACACTTAGTTGGGTATTTTTCGAATTTCGTGCCGTGAATTATTTCCCTTTTAAGCCTTAAAACCTAAACCGTGAATGGGAAGGCACACACCACACAAGCCTGTGGACATTGGCCCCTGTTTTGGGGAGGGGGGCAGAGCTCTAACTGCGATGATCGGGCCGTTTCGCCTTGTAACACACAGCCGCGGGCAGGCACGGTGGGGATGACTTCGTGTGTTTATTTTCCTGTCACGGTAGTGCACGAGGCCCTGGGAGGAGGTGAGGCTGAGGAGTAGGGACAAAGAAATGTGTGTGTTCTGGCAAATTTGGAGAATTAACTCTGAGGTTGTTCCAAGGAGAAAATGATGTTTTGAATCGCGAGTTATTATGCATCTGAGCTCACTGCCTTTTAAAGAACACCTTGTTTATTTAACTGTTCTGTTTACAGATTTATTTATACCTGGCTCAGTTTGAAAAAGACTCTGAAGGGGCAAATTATTTAATTAGATTGTGAGTTTCTTGAGGGCAGAAACTACTCCCATTATTCTCTCCTCTTCTTCTGACAGGCTAACTTCTGGGTGTCCCTCCCCACCTGCCCTCCCCTAGCTGGATTTTCTGCCTCTCTCTGTTGTAATAATCTGTTTCTGTGTCTTTGTTTTCCACTGAACTGTGAGGGCAGAAATGTGTATTACACATTTTAGTATCTCATCCACCCATCCACCCATCCATCCATAGAACAAGCAAATATCTGTCCATCCATCCATCCATCTCTACAATCATCCATTTGTATAATCATCTGTCTGTCCATCATCCATGCATTTATCTATCCATCCATGTATCCATGCAACCATTCATCTATCCTTTCAAAACCCAAGAGAGTTGCACAAATGAAGCCAAACCAGATGAGCTACAAGCAATTATCCTTTACCCAGTGCTAATTTTGTTCCCAGCACTGTGCTAAGTGTAGCAGATATATTGACTAACTGAGTAAATGAAACTAAAATTTCCCAAAGACTCCACGAGGTTGGATAATTATCACCATATTTCAGATGAGGAGGGTAAGATGGAGGGAGTTTTAGTAACTTGCCCATGGTCACGTGGTTGGTCAGTGTCAGAGTGAGCTTTTTAAAGCTGGTCGTCTGACCGCAGAACCCATGATCTTTTGCTTCCCCAAGGTGGGAAATATTTCTGGGGGAACGATTTATGCTGACTTGTACACCCTCCCCGCAACTAACTAACCTCTCTCGTCCCCCAGTCCTCATCTCCACAAGCTCTGACCATCTCCCCCACCCTTGTCCTGCCCCTCATTCCCTCTACAAAGGACAGAGGTTCCTGATCTTAACCAGTGGGGAGAGAGGGAGGGAGTGTGAGAAAGGCCTGAGGGGGCATTCCATCCGGGCCAGGTCAGAGGTGAGGAGGAGGACAAACTCTCCTCTCCACAGGCAGCCCGAGCCCTCTTCTCCCATCCCCTCCCCTGGGGAGGATCGGAGCAGCATGAGGTGTGCAGCTCTGCTGTGAGTGGGCAGGGATGAGTCAGTGTGTCTAGGAGGGCCGGGGAGGGCCAATCAATGCTAAAAGCATTTGGCCCCAGAAGCCCTTGGGACTTTGGGGAAAGGAAGCACAGTTTTTCGAAGTTCATGGGAAGCCAAATGGAATTCGCAGCGGGGACTCTTCCTGAGCTTTGGGGATTCTCCACTTGATGACCTCCAGGCACCTTAAATCCCCCAGATCCAGAACAAAACCCACCTCCTCCACCTGCTTCTCCCTGCCTGTCTCTCTCACTCCAGAAATGACAGCACCATCTCATGCTTTGTCTGTCTGCTCCACTTCCCTTTCCCCAGGTCTTCAGGTAACAGCACCCTTTATCTTGGGATAATCATTCCTCTCCCATTTTAGTTCTAATGGGACCAGCACAGCAGCATTCTCCCCTTTCTGGCTGAGGGGGTGGGAAACATCCAGATTAGGCCAATCGTACTTCCCCAGGCCGCAGGCCGAAGCACCAGGTGCAGCGATGGACACGTGACCAAGCCTGACCAATCAGAACTCTTCTTTGGGATTTTCCTAACTGGAGCTGATGGGGAAAATGTCTTTTCCAGGCTAGTTCCAAGGCTATAAAGATATGAGTCTTGAGCTCTTTGCAATTGGATCAAGAGTGACACCGAGACACAGAGAGAAAGAGGGCGTCCTGAAGCTACCTGAGGCCCACGTTCTAGTTGCTCCTGAAGTCAGCACCACCTCTGACTTCCCCTTAGCTGGTTTTCAGGGCAGAGGTGAGTGGATGGGTAATACACAAGCCCTTTTTGCTCATGGTTTGATTGTGTTTTTGTTACTTGCAATCAAAGAATTCTGGCGATCACATTGTTTAAATGAGCAACTCCAGTAGCTTCTTTGGTTCAGCCCTCGTCTTTACCTCTTCATCCATCAAAGCTAAATTTCTCAAATTCTACCTTCTGATAAGTTCTCACTTCTGCTCACTTCTCTCCAGCCCCACAGCCTCCTGGATAACAAGTGACTCTCTCTTTGGGTCCAGACTTACCCCTCCTGGCTCTCACTTTAGGCATGCAAATCTGACCTGGTTATTCCATTGCTATAAAGCATTCAATGGCTCCCCCATTACTCCCAGGATAAAGTTTTAGTCTTTTTTTCAAAAAAACCTTTTTATTTTGAAATCTTCTATTTATAGGAGAGTTGTCAAGATATTACAGAGGGTTCCCATATATCCTTTACTCATCTTCTAATGTTAACATCTCATATAACCACAGTATGTTTGTTAAATGCAAGAAATTAGCATTGGGACAACATTATTAACTAAATCACAGACTTCATTCAGATTTCACCAGCTTTTTCCTATATTGTTCTTTTTCTGTTCCAGACTCTGATCCCGGATACTAGGTTGCACTTAGAAGTTCTAGCTTTTAAACAGGGCCTTGAAAGCCTTTTGTGATCTTGGTCTCTGTTTACCTCTAAGCCCATCTCTAGCCCCTCCCCCCGCCCCTTTCTGCTCAGGCCACCTGGATTACCTGCAGTTCCTCCAGGGGCCAGACCTTTTCTAACTCCTGGGCCTTTGTATATGCTGTTCCCTCTGTCGGAAAGAGCGCCATTTCCCTTTCTTGACCTCACACTTATTCATCTTTGAAGATTCTAATCAGTCAGCTCTCCTTCTAGGAAGCCTTTTGGACCAAACCCAGTTGACCCCTGGTTTTCTCCAGCTGTCCCATGCTCTTTCTTTCCCTGCACTCTTCACCCCAGATTTTGATGACCTTGTTCTCCCCATTGGGTTGAAGAACCTTGGGGCCAGTGCCCTTTTTTTATTTTTCTTGTTGGGAACTCAATGAATGCTTGCAAGATGGATGGAGTTAGGAACAAGTCAATACCCACATTAGTGTCAGTGATAGCTCAGAAGGAGAGATCTGCTGGCCAGGGCAGGCTTCTTGACTTGACTCTTGCAAAATGGAGTGGGAAGCTAACATTTCTTGAGCACAGACTATGTACCAGGCACTATTCTAAGCACTGTACACGCGCTAATTGAATTCTCATGAACACTCTATGCGGTATGTACTGGTCTTCTTCCCACACGACAGATGAAGGAATAGAGGTGAAGCAACTTACCAAGATGCACTGCTACTCGAGGGAGAGCTGGGGTACACCCTGAACTGCTTCCTCTTTGCCAGACTTCGGTGTGTGTCTATGACCTATGGAGGAAGGTAGGAAGGAGTATTCTAGGCTGGAGCAACTGGTAAACCAAAAACATTTTGGAAGGTAAGCACGAGTGACCCAGGTTCTAGAGAAGTTTCTGTCTCAGGGGATGTGTTGTTGGTTACCTCTGAGTGGGACAGATGCGAGCTCAGATGGCTGTTTGGAAATGTGAACCTGGAGAAGAGGAGTGGCTGCATCCCAGTGGCAGAGGCCACTGATGCTCTCCAGAGTGTAAGTGGGCCGGAGGCTAATTAATTAGAAAGCTCTGAGAACTGGGAGCAGCCCAAGAGAAGACTGTCTCAAGGAAGGAAGAACATAGAGGCCCAGGGAAAGCAGAACCATCTGGGCCAGGGTGGGCGTGGAGTCAGGGAGAGCCTGCTAGCGTGAGGTCCTCATACTGAATAACTGCGAGATGGATGCTGCGGTTCAGCTGGGCACCTGTTAACTGCCACTGTGTTTATCGTTTATAGCCTGAGATTTCCTCCAGCTGAGTTGTACCACTTTGTACCCTAAATGGAGGTGCACCTCCTCACATGAGTAATAGCTACTGTTTGTGCCGTGTTTATGAAAGAGCCCTTTTCTTCTCTGTTGTTTTCAATCCATCCTTCCAGTGCTTAAACAAGGTAGGCAGGCATCCTTTCCAGGTCCTGTTTACAGATGCAGAAATGGCGACTTAGTGAGGAAGATGACTGGCCTGAGCTCATACAGCTAGAAAGGGACACGATAGACAACGAACGCATGCATAAATAAGAACCGGAAACTGGACTATTTGAGTCTGGTTTCTGTTCCTTTTCTGTAACATTTGAGAAAGGGTATTTCGTGCCTGAAACTGGAGCACCTGGTTCATGATGGGCCAATAACGAATGGTTACATGGGTGAATGTAAGTGGTATCAGGAAGGAGAAGGAGAGAAAGGCCCTAAAAACATAACCTCTTGTCAGTTTGTATCTGGAACGATGCTCATGAGACATCAGTCAGTCAGTCCTCACCACAACTTAGCTGATGGGAGGACCACTCTCCCCAGTTCACAGGGAAGGGGAGAAGACTCAAGGAATTAGGTGATTTGGTGAGGGGTCCCGCAGCCAGCGAGCTGTATAGACAGAACCAGAACCCGGGACTGACATGGAGTATTTGTGCCTGTCAGAAGCCAGGGTCACCTCCCCACACAGACACACAGAGACACACAGAGACACATATATACACATGCTCACATACAAACATGGCCATACACACACAGATGTATACTCTTACAGACACACACAGACAGACACAGGGACAAACTACTGACACAGAGACACACATGTGGACACACACCTAGACACACACACAGATAAACACAGACACACACCCACGAGTTGTGGTCTTTGGAGAAGACTCCTTGATGCCTTGGGTAGTGTCTTCACAGGAGTAAATCCTGGGGAACCTTCTTTTTGGGTGTTTCCTGGCTGGTTCCAATCTAGTCTCTCCAAAGCATACAAAGGACCAAGCTATCTGGAGAAGAAGGATCTCCCTTCCCCCACTCTCTTCTAGCTTTTCTGAGATGAGGATGAGAAATCCAACAAGGAAGGGGCCGGAGGAAGGCAAGAGTGATGAAACCACAGGGAATTGGGAGGCTCTTCCCACTGGAATAGATTGCTTTGCATCATTTTTAATTCTAAAAAGGACAAGTGATGTTGCTTTAGCTGGCTGGGCTGCGGGGCTCCCTGGTCTTCAGGGGCCATCAGCTCCTTTTCCCCCAGGGAATGTGACCGCCTTCTAACTTCCTCTTGCACCCTGGGAAGAGTTACAGCTCCATTCTCTGTGGAAGCAGAAAGGAGTCATATCCTGAGTTTGGAGTCATATCCAATTTCAAATCAAGCTCAACTCCTTCCTGACTGTGTAACCTTGGGCAACTCACTTGGAGCCTTAATTTCCTCATCTGTAAAAGGTGGGCAGTAGGACCTCCCTCACAGGCTACAGGGAGGATTCACCAAGATAAATTATCTGAAATGGCCAGCACTGAGCCTGGCACAAAGCAGATGCACAGTCAGTGGGGTTCCCTTTCCTTTCTCCTACCAAGCACTCTTCCCTTCCCCTTTTGGTGTGGCTGGTTCCTAGACAGTCATATCTGGGTCATGGTCATCGCCCTAATTCCTGGTCGAGGCCCTGGCACATAGTAGATAATCAATAGATACGTGTTAAATGAGTTTTTCCAAAGTCCATATCAGCTCCTGACTCTCCTGTGTCCCCAGATTCATCAGTGGATGTTCATTTCTCTCAAAAGAGCAGGCTCAGCTCTTTAGCTTGGCATTTGAAACCTCTTGTGACCTGACCCCAGAGTCACCACCCCTCAAAGACTGCCCTTAGCCCTTAGCCTTGGGCAGCTGGGCCCCCTGTCTAGGCCCTGTGCTTTAGAAGTTCGGGATCTGGCTTTCCTCTGGCCTGGCCCTTCCCCACTGGGCAAACAGTCTGCAAGGCCAAGGGGTCATATCCACCCAGAAGCCATACCTCCTCCTCTGGACTAGGCTTTGGGACCCAGGCCCCCAAATTCCCTTCTCAAATGGCCCCGCATTTGCCTCCAGAGCTTGCACGAGCCTTTCCCCTGAGTCATCCTCCTGTAGTTGGACCACACTTTTGGTGTTTGTGTCCCTAAGTCCAAAGGTTGGTCACTTGTCAGACTTGTGGATGGTGCTTGGCCCTCCTCACGAGAGGCCCCACCTGTGCATGTGAAGCCCTTGCAGAGGAAGATGGAATCTCTGTTGGGAAAAGAAGGGATGGGGGATGCTCTGGACCCAGACCTCCATTTGTATGCTTGTCTTGGGCTCCAGAAATGTTGGTTCTGCCCTTTGTAGAATTTCACATAGTTGGGATCATATGGTGTAGGTCTTCTGTGTCTGGCTTCTTTGGTTCAGCACAATTATTTAAGACTCACGCATGTTGTTGCTCTGTCAGTACTTCATCCCTTTTCACCGCTGAATAGTATTCCACTGTATAGAGGTCTCACATTTTTTGTCCATTTCACTGATTGATGGACATTTGGGTTGTTTCCAGTTTGGGGCTGTTACAAAGAAATCTGATGTCAACAGTCACATAGAAGTCTTTGCTGGACATCTGTTTCCATTTCTCTTGAGTGAAATTGCTGGGTCATATGATAAGTGGATGTCAAGTGTTTTGCAAAGTGGCCCTACTATTTTGCATTTTCACCAGCAGTGTGGGAGAGTTCCAGTTCCTCCTTATTGTTGTCAACACTCCAACCCAAGACTCCTGCCCCTAAAACCCAGGCAGTGCGGAGGCCATGAATTAAACAGGACAGGTGGGTCTCGGTTGGGCTGCTCATCTCTGTAAGGATCTTTGACTATCAGAGCAACAGGAACCTCCAGGGATGCTAAGCTGTGTTTTTGTCATTTTACAGATGGGAAAACAGAGACCCAGAAGGGGAAGGGACTTGTCCTCCCCTGAGAGGGATTTGGTGCTGGTAGAGCTGGGAGGAGGCAGTGGAATGGAGTAGGATTAAGAGCAGGGATTTTGGAGTTGGATTATCCCCAGATTCTAGTCTTGGTTTAACCGATGACTAACCTCTCTGAATCTCCACTCTTCCTCTGTAAAATGGGGACAACCACAGCCTCATAGAATAGATGGGCAGGATGAAATGCCTAGAGCTTGAGAAGTTCCAGAAACATTTTATTGAGCACTTACTATGTGCCAGGCACTGTTCTTGGTGCAGGGGACACAGCAGAGAATGAGACAGAGATAGTCCCTGTGCTCTGGGAGCTGACAGATGGTGGGGGGAGACAGATTATAAAGGAGGAAACAAATAAAATCAATAATCATAAACCGTGACAAGTGCTGTTTGAAGAAGCCAAAGCGTGATCTATATCAGACAGAGCTTCTCCAGCCTCTCCAAAGAGGTGCTGTTTAAGTGGGCTGTGAATTATGGAGAGGAACTGACTGCGGGGGGAGGTGGAGGGAGAGGTGGAGGTGGTGGTGGTCCAGGATATGGGAACAGCATATGCAGAGGTGCCGAGGTTGGAAAGGAAGGACTGTATTTCAGGCACAGGAAGGGCGGTGCTGCCCTGGTACAGAGGTTCAGGAGCGAGCACTGCAGAGACACTGGAGTGCTGGCCTGGGATTGGTCGTGCTGGGCCTTGCAGGGGTTTAGATTTTACATGAAGAGCTGATTTCTTTTAGACACTGTGAATGTTGGCTGTTATCATCCTTCCTCTTATTTTCCATCACAGGGGTCTTAATTCCCAGTTCAAGCCTCTTTTCCAAAAACCCGATGTGGGCAGGTGCAAGGCTGGGGTCTGCAGCCAGCTGGGCCCGGCCTCCATCCCGACCTCTCCAACAGGCCTGGCAAACTGAGTAGCACCAGCTGGCGGGGTGGGGGCTGGGAGAAACCATCTGCTGTTCCCTACTGTCCATCAACCCATTGTCTGGTCCACGCCCTCTGCTCTGAGGACAACGGGAGGACAATGGGGGAATGTGATCTTCAGGCTCCTGTTTCCTGGCCTGGCCCCTCGTCCCCACGATGACACCAGGAGAATGCCCCCCTGGGGTGGAGGCAGGGGCTCTACCAAGCCTGCATCCCTCATCATCTCCCTGGCAACCGCAGCTGCCAAATTGTTGGTTGAGGGTTTTTTTTTAGCATCCTGGGTGGGGGTTTTCTTCTTGCCTCTCCTTAGAGGGTGCGATGCTCTTGGGAAAGGATGCTTCCTGAGGGCCCCTGCTCCTAGCCTGGGGTCTACGGATTCCTCAGGCCACCTGTGAGCCCAGCTCAGGAACACGCCAAGTCAGCCCTGGCACAGGCTTGATATGCCAGCAAGATGGAAGCACCAAAATAAACTCATATTACATTTGAGAAAAAACGTCAACATTGTCATCATCCAAAGAATCAGATCATTGTTAAACTTCTTTGTGCTTGGTTGATGGTTTAGTACTGTTTTTATTTGGACTTACATGGGCAGTGGAGGGGTGCACCACCCTCTCCTCACTGCTTGGAATCTCTAAAAGTCTGGACCCAGCCCTCAGGGGACATGAAGGGAGGGGAGCAGACCAGTGGACAGCTGCCCTCTCGTCCCTTTGGTGGAGAGATTCACGACTTGCAGGGCAGAGCTGAGAGCTAGCTGACTTGTCAGCAGCCAGCGAGGTCACTCTCTGGCATTCCAGAAGCCAAAAGGGTGATAATATTAGAAGGGGGATAATAAAAGAAGCCAGACAGTGATACTAACAGCCAGTGTTTATTGAGCATTTACTGTGTGCCAGTAATTACTTTATATATGTTAACTCACTGAATCATCGCAATAAACCCAGAAGGTGAGTACTCTTAGCATCATCCCATTTTATAGACTGTGACACTGAGGTACAGAGAGGTTAAGTAGATTGCCCAATGTCACACAGCTATTGGGTGGCAGAACCGGGATTTGAACTTGGGCAGCAGAATCAGGATTCGAACTTACGCCCTCTGTCTCTGATTCCTGGTGAGCTCATGCATAGCTTTTCTTTCCGGAAATAAGCCCCACCCCCAGTCGCAAACCAGGCCAGAACTCTGGGGAGATAAAAATAAAGAGCTCAGGCACGGCCTCTCCAGGCTACCCTAGTGACTTGGCATAGCCTGGGGTTGGGAGCTGGACCAACGTAGGTCTGTGCCATCACTTGGATACTGATTAGCTACGTGGCCTTGGGTACGAAACCACTTCACCTCTCTGAACCTCACCCTCCCCTCCTGTAATTAGGATAATGATCGATCGTACCTTGCTCACGGTGTTGGTGTGAGCATTGAATGAGTGAATACACGTCAAGGGCTTAGAACAGTGTGCTCAGTAAACAGTCAGGCTGATTGTTATCTTTGCTTTTGCTCCCTTTTATGGTGATGGGGGGCTTGAATACTGGGTGAAGACACTTTGTATGTGGAAGACAATTACACAAATGTCAGGGCTTGGTGTGACTCATATAAATACGGAGTGTTCAGTCTGGAGAGCATGAGGGGGTGGGGGCTGGGAGGAGAGCCATATTCCAGGGGGACGGAGTGCCAAGTGTCAGCTCAGTGGGGTGGTAGTGAGGGCACCAGCAGCTCTGGGGCGAGGGAAGGTGGCCAGTCTGCGCCGCTCCCTGAGCCAGAGGAGAGTCTTGGGCTGGGACCCCAGGCACGTTCCTTTCCCTCTCGGGGCCTCAGGCTCCCCATCTGTAGAATGGGTGACTGGGGACTAGCCAATTTCTAAGCCTCCCTGTCCCTGCCCTAATTTTCGATGACTCTGAGAATAAGAGGATGTGTAACAATGAAAGTGGAAATAGACACGTGGTGTGGTAGGTCGATTGCAAAAATTTGCCCAGCTCTCTTCCTTTTTCTCTGTAATCACACCGTTTACAAAATGACTTTGCAGCTTCTCCCTGCAAGAGGTGGAGTCTATTTTCCCTCTCGCTGGCACCTGAGTCCCGGGGTCCTGGTGATTTGCTTTGGCTGATGCAAAGGGGATGAGGCTACGTGCTGGCTCCATGCTGAGGTCTCAAGAGGACTTGCTGCTTCCTTTCTGTCTCCTCTCCCTCTTTCTCTTTCTCCTTCCCTCCCCTCTTCCCTCCCTCTCTCTCACCTTCTCTCACTTTCTCTCTTGTGACTGCTATGTCAGCAATTCTGGGCTGGCCTCCTGGAGGAGGAGAGACCCGTGGCCCAGTCACTTCCATCATCCCAGCTGACAGGCAGCTAATTGTCAGACAGTTGAGCGTGAGCCCATCTTAGACCCACCAGCCCCCAGCCCACCTGCCAGCCGCCAGCAGACCCATGAGCAGGACTAGCTGAGATCAGCTGAGCCTGACCCAAAGCAACAGAACCACCCAGCTGCCTTGCAGACTGGTGAGAAAATAAATGTTTATTGTTGTGTGCCATTGAGGTTCTGTGGTTGTTACACAGCATTACTGAGTCAGTTGATAACTGATACACATGGTCAGTGGAAAGCAGTGTGGGCACATTCTGGTGTTCTCCTGGGCTGGGCTGTGGGGGGTGGGCAGGCAGAGTTGGTTTAGTGTAATGGTTGAAAGGTTAAGTTCTGGATGGAGTCTGCCTGCCGCACTTCAGACCCCAGCTTTCCACTTTCCAACTGTGTGGCTTTGGGCAAGTTACTTAACAGAGAGGTCTCTGTTTTCTCCAAAGTCCAGATAATCATAGAACCCACTTTGGGGTTGTAGATTGAGTTAATTCATGTAAAACACTTAGAAAGACTCTGCCCATGTGTAGTTTTCCTGGGTTTAAGATCTAAGACAAATGTAAGGTTGAATCTTGATCCTATCATTTACTGGGAATCTGACCTTGGGTTCTTCCTAAGCTGACATGTCCTTAACTGTAAGCTGGGGATCTTCCTAGCACCTTCCTCATAACTGAGATTGTGTGTATACAGGGCTTGACCCAGTGCCTGACCCAGAAGCTGCTCAGGAAATCTCAGCTTGGGGGAGGGGCCTCCCCCAAAGATCTTCTCCTTCTTTGCTCCAGCTTGGCCCACCTGCTGCTTCTGGTCATGGAATCTCAGAACCAGACGTCCCTGGGAGACCAGTGCTAGTTCAACTTCCTTATTAAATATGGGCCCAGAGTGGGGACTTGCCCAGGACCACACAGAGTCAGTGCTAGAACCTACTCATTCTGACCTCCAGCCTGGTGCTTCTTGCATGATGCTGGGGTGGTCGTGTCCCTAAGTGGTACGTGTCTTACAAGAGCGGACCAAGCTAGACCTTGCACCTTGTTCCACGGGCCACATGGGAGGTGCAGCCTCCTACTGGTCTTTCCCATGAGCCCATCCCATGCTGGTGCTGGAGAGTTCCCAGAGGGGTGGGGCCCGGACCCTGACCATGGCGGGTGCCACCCAGTGAGTCAGATGCTTAGATGACTAGGGGACCCTGGCCTCAGTAGGAGCACAGAGGGCAGCTAGCCAAGGGTATTCCCCGGGCACTCAATGGGGAAACCATAGCTTAGTTTGGTCAGGGGCCTGCCCGGGATGCCCATTTCAGCAGAGAAAGAGCCAAACCTAGTACCCAGGCCTCCAGACACCCACCCTGTGGCTCTAGGCTCATCCTCCCTCTTCCCCCAGCTTGGGCTCCTGGCCCTGTGGGTGTAACAGAGACAAGGCCGGAGTCAGGCAGGGTGGAGCCTGCTCTACCCCTGGCCTCAGCCTGGCTCAGGGAGCCTCCCTGGGGCTGCCCCACCTCTGTCCCCATTGATTACAGGGCTGCCTGGCCTGACTGTAGCCTAGACACTCCCTCCTCTCAGGGAAATGGGTCTCTGACCTCACCTTCTGTCCGTTGTAGGGGCCGGCACACCTGCTGAGTCAGGCCTGCCCCAGGCCCCAGGCTACCTCTCCAGGTCTTAGCTTATCTCTGGGGAGGAGGCCTGGGCTTCCCTGCTCTTTCTGCCCCTTCCCAGGGCCGGCCTGACCCGGCTGAGGGTGCTGTGTGTGGAGCTGCTGTGCCCGTGCATGGCCGTGCGTGTGCACTGTGGATTTCCTCTCCTGGAGCGCTGCATGGACACATGCCCTGATTCACACACAAGCCGCCTTTGTTCTGTGTGCTCGCTGTGTACGAGGTGGGGAGGCGTGTGGGTGTGTTTGCATAAGTTCTTGCTGGGCGCTTTTTCTGCCCAGTGTATGGGTGTCCTGCATGTGTGTTCTGTGCACAAGTTGTGCACAGTGTGTCTATATGCACTGGCAGATAAGGGGACCCTTGGGGCTAGTGCATAGCGCACTCACACTGAGCACTTACTGCGTACACTGTGTCACTGCATGTGAACTCTAAGTGTGTGCATGTTGTGTGTGTGTGCACATTGTGTGTGTACATATTGTGTGAATGCACATACTGTGTGTACACATTGTGCGCACACACTGTGTGTACATGTGTGTGCATGTTTTGTGTGTATACACACGGTGTGTTCACAGCCTATGTGTACACCTTGTATGTGCACATTGTGTGCGTACATGTGTGTGTGCATGCTGTGTGGGTGCACACAATTGAAGGTCCTCTGAGGACCAGTGTTGGCTCCGGGGGTGGGCTGGAGAAGGGCTTCAAGGTTTAGCCTTGGGTGCGTGTCCTGCCAGCTCCTGCTAGCTTGTCCCAAAGCCTGCTTCCGAGGCGCCTGTTCCTGCAGCTTGGCTCAGGCAGGCCCTGGGAGAGAGAACTGCCGACAGGGACCTGGAGGTGGAGGGCATCACCTCGGGCTGGAACCTACACTGGACAATGGTGCCACTCGGAGACCTCAGCACCGGCATCTCCTCTGGGTAAAGACGAGGAAGGCAGGTCCTGGACACCTCTCTTGCCCTTTGATCTTTGCTCCCCAAAGGTCATTTTTCTCTGAGGCACCAACTGTCTTTGAGGGTCCTATACATAACAGGTCCTTGAACCTCTGTGCAGGGGTTGCTGGTCCCTGGAAGCTCCTCGGTTGCACCTGACCTTGAGCCAGTCAGGGTTTGAGGATCTGGGCAGCCTGGAGCCCAGATCTGTTGACATCCAGGACCTGGGCCCCTGACCACTGCCTCACCCTGCCAGGGCACCTCCAGAGACTCCTGCAGCCACCCAATGGGGTTGCATCCATCTACTCGTGTGCCCTCCTATAATCTAGGCATAAGACACAACGCTGCCTCCTCACTCCTGTTTCAGGGCTGCCATGGCAACGCAGAAGTTGGCTCACCATCTGCTGCCTGTGGGACCTCAGTCAGGCCTTTACCATGCTAGGAATTAGTGTAGGGAGGCACCTGAGCTGCTCTGGGGCAGCCATTGGCCACATCTGGCATCTTTCAGCTCTGGAGTGTTTGGAGACAATGCAGCCTGGAGTCCCTCTGGCTGCTGGAGAAGTGTGGACACGGAGAGAGCTCATGGTTCTCCCCGGGGCTAACCTCTCCTAGTAACATCCTCTCTCAGGGAAGTGTCTGAGACTTATTCACATTAGAGTGGAAATGACTGACCCCTTCTGGGAAGGCTGTGGGTGGGGTGGTAGAAATCTGGACTTTACTAGAAATTAGAAGCTTAAATTATCAAATTATCAACAGGGAAGATTTTAGGCATGAGAGGGAAGTGCAGGGATATTAAACACTTGAAAACTTAGTTGGTGAGGTGGTTCTAGGTATACACTGGGGTCATGGCAAGTCTAACTTGCCCTTGGGTGTCAGTGGGAGTTGGGGAGGGACCATGGCTCATCTCTGAGGCCTTTGCTTCTGTTGGGAGCTGAGTTTTTCCTACGGGGCTCAGAGGTTCCCTCTACCCCTACTTCTGGCTCTTCTACATTTGTTTTCATTGGAAAAATATTCTCCCTTGAATGCTCTGTGCTTAGTATAAAAAGAGCAGTGGAGGGGAGGAGGGAGTCAGGATTCCAGTGGAGTGAAGTTAGGGGTAAGGTAAGGTGGCTGGGAAGGGTGGGTGAGAGAAGAGGAGAGAGAGGGAAGAGGAGAAGGGAGGTCTTAAGGAAAATGAGACTAGTTGCAGGGTCTGCTTGAATCGCTGAACTGCCACTAGAGGGAGCATGAGTGTGGGTGAGTGACTTCCTCTCCCTATGACTCAAGTCTCCTTATCAGTGAAATGGGTACAGTAACTTCTGGGGTGGCTGTGAGGACTGGGGAAGAGGCATGTGGAGGCCTGGCAGGGGGAGAGCACGCAGCAGTGGCTTTGAAAAGAGTGGTCTGCATCCTTTCCTCCTTTCTGCCATGGATTCTGTATCAGAGAAGGAAGTTTCTAGACCTTGTCCCAGGCCCTCTCTCTCTGAAGGAAGATGCTCTGGCATCTGAGCCCATCTGCTGCTGACCTGGGTCTCTAGTCTGCCTGAGCGAGGAACCACCTCCCGCAGGCCCTGGGCAGGTCCCACCCCCTCCTCGCCAGGCGACAGGTCCACAGGCTGGGAGTAACCCACATTAATCGAGGTCGATGTACTGTGTGGCGCTGGGATGCCGGAGTCCTCCACCTCAGGGGCTCCGGGCCCAATCCCAGGCCCAGGAACTGGGACAAATCTGGAGATAAACAGAGGAGTCACTCTCAAAGGTGGAGCCCACCTCCTCGCCACACCCAACATCAGAGCCAGCAAGGCCCCAACAGCACCCAGCTTGACTTGGTAGGGAAGCTAAAGGGTACAGATAGGGAGAGGGGAGGGGGGAGCAGGGCAGGCTAGCAAACCCTCTCCACCAGCAAGCTCCTCTCTGTGAAATTCTAGCATCTGCAAATTTATTTCTGCCAGCAATTTACCTTTTCTGCAAGCAAGAGAAATCTGTTCTTGTTTATGAGTCACTGCTTTTTCGGAAAGATTAGAGAAAGAAGCATCTGCGGTTGGGAATAAGACAGTGGCGGGGCCAATAAAAATGAGCCCTGGCATAAAGTCTAATGTGGTCTCACTCCCATTCAACCAGAGGCGATTATTTTCTTGGCTGGAGGTACATGGCTTTATTAATATCCACACAGCATCCTTTTTTGATAAAGCAAACATTTTCTAAGTAAATAAACTTTGAGGCTTAAACTGAAAGCTTTACTTGACATGATGTAATAAGCTGGAAAATATGCTCTCCATAGAAAGCTGTTAGGAAATGTGAAGTTGGGATAGTCTGGGTAGGAGTTTAGCATTAGATCTGCAGCTGGGGCTGGAGAAGGGTGGCTGGACCCTGTTTTGGGGGAGTAGTGCTGGTCGACTATCCTGTTCTCTGCAGTGGACACTGCCACTAGGCAACCCTCTGGGGATCCTTCCAGGGGCTGCCCTCCTCCTCCTGGATGCCTTGGGTAGGCCCTTCAGGCCACACTCTATGTGGTAGTGTTCAGTCTACCAGTTGTCCCCAGTATTTGTGGTCCTCCAGCTCAAGACTACATTTCCCAGTGTCCTTTGCAATCACTCCAATCATGTGATGGGATCTAGCCAATAGGATGTGAGTGAAAATGACCTGAGTAATTTCCAGGTTGGGCCCTTAAGAGGACAGGAGTGAACTTTTCTCTCCCCTTCCCTTATTCCAACTGCTGGAGCAGACTCCTTGGACCCCAGCACGGAGGCCACATGTGAAGGCTGGCAGAGCTGCCCTGGATGTGTACCTCTGGACTGTCATATAGGGGAGAAATGACCTTGCATCTCATTTAAGCCAATATATTTTGGGGTCTGTTTGTTACAACAGCTTATTTTGTACCTCCTTTCTTCATGTGGCAAACACAGCCTGGTAACTTGCCCAAAGCCTGTGGTGAGTTACTTGCGTGTAGTTCGGTCACAGTCAGTGTCGCATTGTGGTTCAAAGCCTGTTGGACCGGCTTTCAAATCCCTGCTCCCTTACCTGGTAGCTCTGTGACTTCGGGAGAGTTACTTAATCTCGCTGCACTGGGGTGGTTGCAGTAAGAAATGCCTTTCCCATGGTGACCCTGTGTCCACATGCATATGTCACTGGAACAAAAGTTCCATGGGCCAAAACACTCTTATTACTACCAGTATACTCTGATATTTTCTATTCCACTGGTTCTCAAAGTGTGGCCCCTGGACCAGAAGCATCAGCATCACCTGGGAACTTAAAATGCAATTTCTTGAGCCCCATCCCAGACCCGCTGAATCAGAGACTCTGGGGAGTAATGCCTAGAAGTCTAGGTTTTAACAGGGCTTCTGGGTGATTCTGATGTGGCTAAAGTTTGAAAATGACTGTTCTACTTCATCAACAAAATGGAGATGATCACCTATTAAACTAACCTTATGACCCACGAATATGAATCATGACTCATGTAGACTTAGTGGACGTCTGTTTCCCTCCCAGCATTTGTTTCTTCTTCTTCTTCTCCTTCACCCCACCCCGTTCCCCTCCCACTCCCTTTCCCCCTCCTCTTCTCCCTGCCCCCCCCACCCCCGCTTTCCTCCTCCTTCTTTTTCTCCCCCAAATTTCAACATAGAAACTAACTCTGGTCCATGACCCCAGGGATAGGTGGTCAAGACAGGCCCAGCCAATTGAAGCAGTGGCTGGTTCAGGGATGAGCATGTGATCTTCGTTGTCCAGGGAAATGCAATCCTGAGACTTTTGCTGGAACTATTGGGAAAGAGAAACTTTCTGCCCAGGGGTTGCTGAGCTGTGGGGAAAGAGCCGGGGCCACCCATGCCGCTGGAAGGGTTTGGAGGAGGCTGTCTGGTGCTGCAGGCATCTCAGAGGAGGGAACTGAGGGGCAGAGGAGACAGCAAATGTTTTGGAATCTTGCATCATCTTACGCTGATCCCAGGCACAGCTGCCAGGGTCCACCTCAAGCATCTCTGGAGCTGAGGAGCGATGGAGCCGCAGCCTAGGTGCAGCGCTGGTGTTCAGGGAAGTTGACACCCTCAGGGCTTCCTTCAGCTGATGCAGTGAGGAGCTGGGAATGAATGCCCGGGCTGCTGTGCTTAGAAGGACAGTATTGGGAGGCAGCAGGCTTCTCAGAGGTTCCAAAGGAGTCCAGCCTTTGTTGCTTATGGCAGCAAATTGGAAAACACACCCTTAATCACCATTTCCTCCTTCCTTGTCTCAATCTCCTCTCTCTCTCTCTCATTCTTGCTTCCTGCAATTCCCTTGCAAATAAACCACCTGCACCCAGATCCTTGTCTCAGGTTCTGTTCTCATGGAAACCCAAGACAGATTTCTGTTGACATTTGAGCATTTGGATCCAGCTAGACCTGAAACAAACTCTACTCCTGGACTTCTCAGCTAAGGGAGCCAAAAAAAAAAATCCCACCTCCTTTTGTGTATTAGTGATCTATTACTGTGTAACAAACTGCCCCCAAACTTGGTGGCTTTCCACAATAACATTTAGTATCACATTTTCTGTGGGTGAGGAATCAGGGGCGCTTTGCTGGGTCCCCTGGCTCAGGGACCCTCATGAAATTGCAATAAAAATGCCAGCTTAGGCTGATTCAGCTCAAAGCTTCACTGAGAAAGGAGCTGCTTCCAAGCTCACTTCTCTTGGCAGAATTCAGTTCCTGATGGCTGTTGGATTGAGGTCCTCAGTTCTTCGTTCTCTGTCGATCAAAGGTGGCCCTCAGTTCCTTGCCATGTGGGTCTCTCCTTTGGTTAGCTCACAACATGGTGGCCGGCTTCAGCAGAGCCAGCAACACAGAAGCCAGAGTCTTTTGTCGCCTAATTTAAAAAGTGACGTTCTAACATTTTTTGTACTATTTTACTTGTTAGAAGCAAGTCACTAGGTCACCCTAACCGTACCCCTAACACACACTTAAGGGGAGGGGATTACACAAGGAAATGAGTACCAGGAGGTGGGCGTCATCAGAAGCCACCTCAGAAGCTGCCTACCCCAAGCTATGAGGAGTATGAGACCCAGGTCCGAGGCACAGAGCCGAAGAAGCCCTGAGCATCAGAATGGACTGTGAACTCTGGCTTTGATTGGTCCCAAGGTAAGGGGAAGTGACAGGCACCTTGGGGACACTCATTGGGTGGGAAGCCTGCAAAGGTTTTGGTGGGCAGGAAAGGGAGAAGGAAATGGAGTGTGGAGGTCCCTCTTGCGACTCAGGGAAAACCTGCAGAAGTTCACTGCCATTCTCTTCATTAAGGGCTATCTTTCCATTGGATTCTCACTATACTATTATGGTACTAGCTAACCTTTATTTAACATTTATCCTGTGTCCATTCCTGGATAAAGAATTTCACCTATATGATCTCATTTAATCCTCCCCCTATGAGATCAGACCTGGACGTATCCTCATTATAACATGAAGAAACTGAGGTACAGAGAAGTTAAGTGACTTGCCTGAGGACACACAGCTATTAAAGTGGTGTCACTGGAATTCATCAGAGATCAAAACCATGTCAGCTCAGTGACATAAAAGCATTCATGGAGGCTTGAATACGTTCACTCACTCAGAGCCTTGGTCTCCCTACCCTTTCATACAAGGTCTTAAGTTCCTTACCCTAACTTTCCTGTTACTGAATTTTCATTACTGCCAGCATTTATAGACCTCCTTTGGGATATGGAGACTTTAGAGAATGTATTGAAAGCTATGTACCTTCTTGCCCACCAAAAATGCACTCATGCTCTCGAACTCACATTTGCCATATGATCGCAGGTGGCAACTGACTTTCTGAAGGGCCTCGGGAACCCCCAGGGTGGACTCTCATTGGCTCAACTCAGGTCATGTGACCACCTTGGAACTTCGCAGTCTAAGGGGTTTGGTGCTCTGATTGGCCAGATCCTAGGGACCATGGCATCCCATCCTGGAAAAATTGGAGCCTACACGGGGAGAGTGACTTTCTTAAGGTCACACAACATTAGTGAGCCCGGGTTGGACTCACGCAGAAACACATGCCAGTCCCTTGGCCTGCAGGTTCCTTCCAGGCTGGGATGTGACTGACTCATCCATGCATTCCCAGCCACCTGTTCTGGGCCTGACACGCAGGGGGCATTTCATAAGCACTAGATCTGCAAAGGCCCCTGCAGGGAACAAAGAGTAACTCAATGGAAGCTGAGGAAAAGGTAGCGTTTGTCCAGGGAGACCCTGGAACATTGTCCTGCAGGATGTTGTTAGGTAGCCCATGAAAAAAGAAACTGCTCCATGAGGACGTAAGTTCGTGGAACACTGGACTGAACAAAGTGAATTGGTTTCTTTACGTTAGAACTTCTCAGAATTCTTAATAGGCTCATGGCAGTGAATCCCCTCAAAGGAAGATACAGCATGCAGTGTTTCCCAAGCTTGTTTGATCATACAATCCTTTTTATTAAGTGAGATTTTCGAAGGATTAGCATTTAGCGAAACATATTTTGGGAAATGCCAGGAACACAAGGAGCAGCCTGGACCAGGGTGGTCAGGGAAGGATTACTGAAGGAGGAGGAGGAGGCACTTCAGCTACATTCCAAGATACGAGGATAAGAAGAATCAGATGAGGGCAGGGAAGGCATCTCACATGAATCACAGGAGAAAGCACTGAATATTATAGCACGTATGAGTTGAAAGACTTATATAGGTCAAGACTCCGTTGGAGACAAGCACCAGAAGTGCAATTCAGACCGGCTTAGGCAAAAGAGGGAATTTATTGGTCCATGTAACTGATTTCAGGCATGGCTGGATCCAGGTGCTTGAACCATGCCCTCAGGGATAAGTATTGACTTAGTTTGCAGACAAACCCTTTTCCGAGGGATGGGGGCCTGGCATCTTCAGGCACACATGCTGCCAGCTAGCAACCTCAGCAGGAAGTGAAATGCTTTTGTACAATAGTTTCCACCAAAGTCCCAGGATGGACTTTCATTGATTCAGCTTGGGTCACGTGCCCACCCTGGAACCAATCACGATAGCTCAGGAGATTTGGTACTCTGATGCCCAGACCCTTAGGAATCAGCACCCCAGCCTCTCACTGATAGATGGAGAAACAGTTGGAGCCCAGAGAGAAAGAGTGACTTGCTCAAGGTCACAGAGCAAGTGAGTGGGAGAGTGAGAGAGGGACTGTCAGTTCAGGGCTCTTTCTGGACAGCTGGTGCCTGGTGGCCACTCAGATCAGTGTGGACAGAGCAGAATGTCTGCCGGCATCCTTGTGTTGAGTGCTGTGGTGGAGCTCTGCCTGGAGAAGAGGCTGGAAGGGACGAGACTTCTAAGGCCCTGAGGCACCAGAGAGGCTGCGAGAACATCCCGGTGCCTGTGTTGGCTGTGAGCACATGTGAGGTGGGTTGTGGTTGGGGAAGACAAAGAAAGCAGTTCAGAGGCAGGTAGAGGGAGTGGCTCCCCAGCTTCTAGCGGGGATGGGTGGGGGGGGGGGATCTGAGGTCTGCGGTGTCTAGCCAGCTCTCCCTTCTCCCTGAGTTTTTACATCCAAGCTGTTGCTAGGCACTTAATTCTACCTTCTAAGTATCTCTAAACAATCCACTTCTCTCTGGTTCTACTGACTCCGCTCTAGTCTGAGTTATCGTCATCTGGCACCTGGCTGCTGGCAACAGTCTTTTAAATGGTCTCACATTCTCATTCTCACTCCCATCCAGCCCTTGATCTGACCACTTCATAGCAGTCTGAGGGCTCTTTGAAAAACTCATATAAGAGGTCATCACTAAAATTTTCAATGGCTCTTCATTGCCTTCAAGATAAAATCTAAACTGTGGCCCCTCAGCATCTCTCTGGCCTCTTCATGGGGAATTGTCCCCACTGCACTCCAGACACACGAGTTTCTCCTTTGAACAGGTTTCTCCTTGAAAGAGCCAAATTTCCTTACCTCTGAGCCTTTGCACATGCTATTCCCTCTGCCTGGAACTCTCCTTTTCCCTCTTCCCCTGGCTAAATACTGATCTTCCCTCAGATTTCAGCCCAATGTCTCTTCCTTTCCTTTAAGAAATCCTCCCTAGTGCCTTCCTTAAGACTGAACTGTGTTCACCTACTACAGATCCCGACAGAGCCATCTTCCTGGAAGATGAGGAAAAAGAAGTTCAGAGAAGTCATCAGAGGTCACATGACTAGTAAATGACAGCTCTGAATTAAATTCAGTTCAATAAAGATGCATTGAGCGCTGACTAGGGACCAGGCCGTGTGGTTATGGTTACGGTTACGTGTGGTTACGGTGACAAATCAGACCAGGTCTCCTGCCCTAGAGGAGCTCTCAGATCAGCAGGGGAGACAGACCTGTAAACACGGGTCAGGACTGAGGGAGCTGAGAGATGGGGCTCCAGACCTAACCTCAGCGAGACATGGAAAGTTCCAGGATGGCGTGATGTCTGAACTGAGATTTGATGGAAAGATGCCCAAACCCATGTGCAATAATTCATTTCCTCACTGACTGAATGAATGAGTTTGCACACCTGCATCTTTTGGGATGCAGATGCCAGGGGTAGGTGCACGTGTGTGAGGAGACGTTACAATGAATTGACATCCACTAATATGTGTGGGAATGCCATTATGCATGCAAATAATGCTGTGTATTACAGCAGCTGGGGGACCAGAGCACCAATAGCCTTTACTATGCCCTTGCTTCTCAAAATGAGGTCTTGGGATCCAATGCATCGGCCTCCCCTGGGAGTCTGCCAGAAATGCCCTACCCTAGACCTGCTGACTCGGATCCTGCAACAGGACCCCCAGCCCTGAGCACGTTAAGGTTCAGGAAGCACTGTATGAACTGGCCTCACAGGGCTTTGGTGAGGGGCATATGAGGTTAGGGTACAGAAAGCACTTAAAAGAGCCTCTGGTCCGCAGAAGGTACTATTCGTATCTGCATCCAGGTGTGTTGTGCTTGTTTGCTTATCCAGATGCTTCACATGTGTAAATAAGAGTGCAGGGAGGAGAGGCTGTATAATTTGCAGGATTCAGTGCAAAATGAGACGCAGGCCCCTTGTGCAAAAATCAGACAGCAGACAGAGCTTTAGACCAAGCACGGGGGAGCCCTTGTGAGCTAGGGACGCTGTGTGACCACTCAGGTGGCAGGAGGAAGCAGCCTGGGGGCAGGCATATGGACATGGATGTGTTTGAGGCCCTGATGATTCAAGGGTTTCCCTTCTCTGGCGATTTGGCCCATCCCTCTGGTTTTACAGATGAGGAAAGCCTGGGTGAAGGGTGCCAGACTGGAGATTGGACTGCCGTCTCCCATTTCCCAGAGTTCCACCCTTACGGTCCACCAGCGCGGCTGTGTGTGTCTGAGCTCGACTTTGGGGAATTGTTGAGAACTCGTAGCCAAGAAATGTTCTCTCACGTTTGTACGTTGTGAAGAGACGTTGGAAGTATGTTCTCCCATGAATCGTGGGTATCCATTCCCAGGGAGCTCTCTCTGCTAGGGAAGGGGTGTGAAATTTAATTTGCACTAATTATCCCGAAGTGAGAGGAGCGGGAAATGAGTTGGCTCTGCACATTCGGCCTCTTCCAGCAGCTCCATCCAGTTCCCTGGGTGGCAGTTTATTTATGTGCAAGGGCTGGGCAGGTGGGGGGTGCTGTTACCAAGGCAACTGCAGCTGCCGGGATTTTGGGGCGGCTGGGTGGGGGGAGGGGAGGGAGTGGTAAGGGCTGGGGCGGATCTGAGGCATGGAACCCTGTGATTGAGGGGGGTCTCCTGCGGCCCGACTGTCCCTGATGGGGGAGGGAAGAGGGAGGAGAGGGGAGGGGAGGGAAGGAACTCCTTCTTGGCCCCTTGTTAGCTGGGGAGGGGAGCCTTAGCAGCTCTATCCCAGGAGACAGACGTACTGTCCCAGTTTGGTGGGAGAGAAGGTTTCCGATGATGTTTCAGTGATTCTCTGGGGCAGGGGTGTCCCTCTGAGGCCCCCAGGGCCTAGGCTGAGCTGGAGGGCAGAAACCCAGAGAGGCAGCTGGCAGAGGGAACGCTGGAAGGGGAGAAAGAGGGACTCCGGAGCCTGGGACAAAATGCCCTGCCAGTCTCCTGTTGCTCTTGTCCAACCCCTTTCTCTGCTCCAACTTTCTCCCCATCCCTCCCTCTCCCCCTCTGCCTGCCCTCCCGTCCCTCTTCCTCTCTCCGTAGACGCTCTTTCCTGCCACCGCTAGAGGGCGCTGAGGCGCCACGGTCGCCCCTGGTTTATCAGCCTAGGACTGGCTGTGGGCGCCTCGATGGGGTGGGTGGGGCCGGCGGAGAAGGCCCCACAGCAACTGTGTCCTCGGTAGAACTGGGCTGATTCTAGCCTCTTTGGACCCAGGGGCAGATCTGGGCTGTCCCCAAGGGCAGAGGATGTCACAAAGACCTCCCCCTAACAACTGTCAGGGGAGGGGGTGTTGGAGGGGAGAGGGTGCTTCCTTGGGACCTGGAAGGAGGGAGCCTGGGTTTCCATCCCAGCCCTCTAACCTCCTGCCGTGTGGGGTGACCTGGGGAAGTCACATCACCTCTCCAACTTACTGGTTCCTCTTTCGTTAAATGGGGGCAACGGAGCCCACCTCGGTTGTGAGGATTAGACAGAAACATACAGAAACGGAGGCGTAGTAAGCACTCCAATGGGAGCTCAGAAAATTTGTGACTTTCCCAAGATCACATAGTTACCGAATGTCAGAATTAGACCCCGAATCTGTCTGAATCCAAACCTGTCCTCCTAACTGCTGATCATGTATGTGGACCCACTGCTTTCCCCAGTTGTCATTGGAGTGATAATAATTCAAGCTGAGTATTGTGTGGAGCGTTGAGAGAAGAGGGAGAAGGGTTCTAAGGTTTTTTACAATATAAAGATTGGGAGAGGTGCATGCCTATCAGGCACTCTTTAGTGAAAATTAGTAGCATCTTTCCTGGCCCTGAGACTGAGTGTAAGAGGAGAAAGTAATACGAGAGCATGTCTGACGAGGGGGAGCAGATGTCCAGGCTGGGGTGTTGCTGTGGGTGGCAGGAGGGCACTGGCACCAACGGCAGGGGAGGCAGCAGGCTGGGAAGGCATCAGGGGTAGTGCTCTGGTTAGAGAGCTGGCCTTGCTACTCACTTGCTGTGTGACCTGAGCTAGTCCCTTTTTCTTTGAAGGTGTTGTCTCCAACTTGTACAATAAGGATAATGGACTGACTAAATGATCCTAAGGTCTCTTCCAGATTAGAAAGTTGATGCAGCTCTTTCTCCCAGGGCTTTGATGTGGAGCAGCTCTAACTGGCATCAGAGGCCCAAGAGTGCCCTAGAGTCCTCGTCCGCATCTGGGTGACCCCACATAAAAGTGAGCAGTGATGGCTGAGCTGTCGAGTGATGAGCGGGAAGTGGGGGTGAGACTAGGGGAGTGGGGCTGGGCCAGCCTGTTTTAAGCCATCATTCCCAGCTCCAGTGCCCAAACTTGCTATCCCTCTTGAGTTAGAGCCTTCATCATTTCATGATTAATTTGAACTTTTTATTGTGATCCACTCAGAAGCGAAAATGGAGAATCTTGGAGTAAACTGGGCTCAAATGTAGCCTCAGTTGCCCTGTGAGGAAAGGGCTGCCCTTTCTCAGACTCCTTCCCTGCCTTGCCCCCAGCCCTGGAAAGTGCTGTAGGCAAGGGGAACTAGACTTGGGGACGGCCAGACCTGGGACATAAACCTGGCTCTTTTTAGCTTTGTGATGTCAGATAAGCTGCAAAACCCCCTTGAGCCTTGCTTTCCTCATCTGGAACATGAGGATAAACCCACCTGCCTCTTAGGGTTCTTGGAAGGATTCCAAGAGGACATCTGTAGAGGTGCCTAGTACACAGTAGGTGTTCAGTAAACGCCAGGGGATTCTGGGTCAGCGCCAGCCCGGACAGACATTGATGGTTTCCCTGGCAACGGCCCTGTTTCCTTTAGACCATTGCAGTCTCTGAAGGATTGTCCCTTGGGACAGAGGCTCAGCTCTGCAAGGCAGTGGGCAGGGTCCCGCCATGTCCGCAGCCTTGGAACAATGCTGTGTCCCCACTTGCTTCTTTACTTTGGGGCCAGACCCTGGCCCTTGGCCAAATGCACAAGCTTTCAATTCTGTAAGATAGAATCTAAGGTATCTGGTCGGCTTTCTTCCCTACCCCTCCCCTCCCCTCCCCACCTCTTTCTCTTCCAAGCTCTGCAGTGGGCTGGTATAGGCCTCCAGACCAGCGGTTTGAAATCTAGAAATTTTAGTTTTCATCCAAGTTATATAAGCACACATTTGAAAGAATCTAAACAACTCTACAAGATTTATTATAAAAATCAATGGTCCCCTGACTTCACACCAATTCCTCACCCAGAGAGGCAAACACTTTGACTTCTTTTTGATGATTATTTTAGTATTTCTATTTGTATTTCTAAACAATATACTTGAATCACTGCTTCTTGAATTTCCCCCCTTTTTTTTGCTAGTCATTTGATTTTTTTGAGGGGTAACAGTTTTGAGGTATAACTCACATATCAAGTAATTTACCTAATTTAAAGTGTGAATCCAATTGCCCCATTGCCCCAAGCTCTGAGCAACACCATCCTACTTTCTGTCTCTATATATTTGCCTATTCTGGGCATTTCATATAAATGAGTCATACAGTATGTGGTCTTTGGTGACTGGCTTCCTTCACTTAGCCTAATAGTTTCAGGGTTCACCTATGTTGTAGGACATATCTCAGGCCTTTGTTCCGTTTTCATAGCTGAATAATATTCCAGTGGATAGATACACTGCATTTTGTTTATCCATTCATCAGTGGATGAACATTTGTGTTGTTTTCAGCTTTTGACTATTATGAATAATGCTATTATGAACATTTGTATACAAGTTTTTGTGTAGACATTTGTTTTCATTTCTCTTGGGTGTATTATACATAGGAGTAGAATTGCTGGGTCATAGGGTAACTTCGTGTTTAGACTTTTGATGGACAGCCAGGTTGTTTTCCACAGCAAGGTGTACCATTTTACATTTTTACTAGCAATGTTCGAGGTTTCCATTTTTTCCGTATCCTTGCCAACGCTTGTTATTATCTGACTCTTTGATTATAGACATTCTAGAGGGTTTAAAATGGTATCACGTTGTAGTTTCTATCTGCATTTCCATGACTGCTGATTATGTTGATTATATTTTCATATATTTTTGGATATTTGTATATCTTCTTTGGAGAAATATGTATTCAGATCCTTTGCCCACTTTTAATTTGGATTACTTAGCTTTTTATTATGGGGTTATATGAATTCTTTATGTATTCTAAATCAAGTCTCTTATCAGACATATAGTTTACAAAGCTTTTCTCCCATTCCATGGTTTTTCTTTTCACTTTCTTGATAGTGTCCTTTGGAGCACAAATTTTTTTAATTTAGATGAAGTCCAATTTACCTGTTTTTTTCCTTTTGTTGCGTGTGCTTTTGCTGTCACATCTAGGAATCTTTTGCCAAATCCAAGGTCGTGAAGATTTACTCCAATGTTTACTTCTAACAGTTTTATAATTTTGGCTCTTACCTTTAGATCTCGGATCCGTTTTTGGTTAAATTTTTTTGTGTATGATGTGAGGTATGAGCCAAACTTCATTCTTTTGCACGTGGCTATCCAGTTGTCCCAGCATGCATTCATTGATGAGATTATTCTTTCCCCCTTGAATGGTCTTGGTACTCTTGTTAAAAATCAATTGACCATAGAGGTATGAGTTTATTTCTGGACTCTCAATTCCATTCCATTAACATATATGTCTATCCTATGCCAATATCACACTGTTTCAATTCTTGTAGCTTTGCAGTACATTTTGAAATTGGAAGGTGTAATTCCTCCAACTTCATTCTTCTTTTTCAAGATCGTTGGTTATTTGAGGTCTCTCGCAATTCCACATGAATTTTAGGACTGGATTTTCCATTTCTACAAGAAATGCTACTGGGATTCTGATAGGCATGGCACTGAGTCTACAGATCAGTTTGGGGAATAATGCCAGCCATCTTAACAATATTAAATTTTATGATCTGTGAACATAGGACATCTTGAGATTTATTTAAGTCTTCTCTATTCTTTCCAAAAATGTCTTGTAGTTTTCAGATGATAAGTTTTGCACTCCTTTTGTTAAATTTATTCCTAAGTATTTTATTCTTTCCAATGCTAATGACAATGGAACTGTTTTCTTAATTTTAATTTTGGATTGTTTGTTGCAAGTATATAAAATACAGTTGATTTTTTAAAAATTGAAGTGTAGTTGATTTACAATGTTGTGTTAGTTTCTGGTGTACAGAATAGTAATTCAGTTATACATGTATATATTCTTTTTCATTATAGGTTATTACAAGATACTGAATATAGTTCCCTGTGCTATACAGTAGGACCTTGTTGTTTATCTATTTTATATATAGTAGTTTGTTACAATTGCTTTTTGTATATTCACCTTGTCTCCTGCGACCTTGCTGAACTTGTTAGTTATAATAGTTTTAATGAATTCCTTAGGATTTTCTTTATACATGTTCATGTCATCTGCGAATAGAGGTATTTTGCTTCTTCCTTTCTTCCTCCCTCCCTCTCTCTCTTCCCTCCCTCCTTTCCTTTCTCCTCCCTCCTTCCCTCCCTTCCTCCCTCCCTCCCTTCCTTCCTTCCTTCTTGACTAATTACCCTGGCTAGACCTTCCAGTACAATGCTGAAAAGAAGTGATGAGAACAGATAGTCTTGTCTTGTTTCTGATCTTAGGGGAAAGACTTCCAGTATTTCACCATTAAGTATGATGTTAACTGTGGGTTTTTAACAGATGCCCTTCATCAGGTTGAAGAAATTTCCTTCTATTCCTAGTTTTCTGAATTTTTTTTTAATCATAAAAGACTGTTGGATTTTGTCAAATACCTTTTCTGTGTTTATTGAAATGATCGTGTGGGTTTTTTTTTTTTTGCATCTTCAACATCATTGCTCTTTTTAAATTGAAGATAGTTGATGTACAATATTATATAAGTTACAGATGTACAATTTAGTGATTCACAATTTTAAAAGGTTATACTCCATTTACAGTTACTATAAAATAATGTCTATATCCCCTGTGTTGTACAATAGATCCTTGTAGCTTATTTTATACATAATAGTTTATACCTCTTAATCTCCTACCTCTATATTGCCCCTCTTCCATTTCCTCTTCCCATGGATAACCACTGGTTTGTTCTCTGTGAGTCTGTTTTTTTTGTTATATTCACTTGTTTTTTTTTTTTTAGATTCTACATATAAGTGATATTATACAGTATTTCTCTTTCTCTGACTCATTTCACTTAGCACAATGCCCTCTAAATGATTATGTGATTTAAAAAATTTATTGATATGATGTATTACATTAATTAATTTTCAGATGTTATACCAACCTTGCATTCCTGAGTAAATCCCACTTGGCATGGTGTATGCTTCTTTTTATACATTGCTGGCTTTGCTTTGCTTGCATTTTGTTGAGGATTTTGATGCCATATGCATAAGAGATACTGGGCTGTAGTTTTCTGTTTTTGTGTGATGTCTTTGTTTGGTTTTGGTATCAGAGTAATACTGGGAATATCTTTATTTCTCCTTCTTCTTTGAAAGATGGTTTTTATGGGTATGGGATTCTTGGATGGCAGGTTTTTTTTTTCTTTAAGCATATTGAATACATTATCCCAGTGATTCTGGTCCCCATTGTGTCTGATGAGAAGTGAATCTTACTGGATTCTTTTGCAAGTGATGGTTCATTTTTCTCTTGCTGTTTTGGAGATTTCCTTCATATACTTGACTTTCAGCATTTTTGCTACTTTGCATTTATCCTATTTGGAGTTTTTTGAGCTTCTTAAATCTGTAAATTAAAGTTTTTAATCAACTTTGGGAAATTTTAGTCATTATTTCTTTCTACTCATTTATGTGTCTCCTCTCCTTCTGATACTCCCATTATGCATATATTGGTGCACTTAGTGGTGTTCCCTACTTCTCTGAAGCTCTTCATTTGCTTTCATTCTTTTTTCTGTCTTTTCTTTTGAATTGCATAATCTCTTTCAATCTGTCTTCAGGTTTGCTAATTATTTCTTCTGACAGTTCATAGCTACTGCTGAGCTTGTCTAGTGAAATTTTCGTTTCAATTATTGTACTTTTCAGCTCTAAAATTTCCATTAAACTCTCTTCTATTAATTTATGTTCTCTATTCAGTAAGACATCATTATCAAACCTCCCTTTACTTATTTAAGAATGGTTTTTAGATCTTTGATAATATTTATAATAGCTACTTTGAGTTCTTTGTTAAATCTGACATCTAGTCACCCTCACATACAGTGCCTGTTGCTTGCTCTTTTTTTTCTCGTGTGAATCTAACTTTCTTATTTCTATGCAAGTCTAGTAATTTTTTTTTTTTGGAAATTGGACTTTTAAAATAATGTAGCAATTTTGGCCTCCTTTGTGGGTATAGTTTTTGAGGTCATTGTTTAAGATTTGTTCTGACCCCAGGAGGGCTCTTCTTATCTGTCTCCCCTGATTGTTCCTGGTGAACTAGTCAGTTTATGGTTTAGCCTGTGTCTCAGGTGAGTGTACCAGTCCCCTTTTAGTCTTTTTTGCTACAATCTCTATTGTGTTTGAAAGCATCCTTAGGCTTTCCCCAAATCTCCCCAAACTGTTGCAAATGAAGTCAGTTCTTTTGAGACAAGTATTGGAGCTCTCTCTTCTATGGTCTGTCTCTACCCTTGTGTAAGATCTCCAAGCCAGGACTCTGGATCTGGGGGTGGAGACAATGGTACCCTTCTCTCTGAGTGACATCCTTGCTTTAGGAGCTGGGCATTTGATGGAGTAGCTGTAGCCTTTGGTTTTTTTCAGCTTGCCACTCCTGGCATGGAATATCTGCTTTATGAATGAGCCAGGATGAGGGTAATTGAGGTCCCAGTGTTTCTCAGTGTTCCACTTCCAAGGTAGCTCCTCCATTCCACTAGTGGGCACTAGGAAGAAGAAGGGAGCCTCCATATGTCTGCTATATTCCCCTGAAACTTAGCCTTTGCAACAGTGAGTTGGGATAGGATGAGAAACACTGATATCCTGCCCTTCCTGGGAAGATACTGCAGGCCTCCAACTGGGAGCTAAGGGGACAGATCCCTGTGCTATTGGCTGTACCCAACTGGAGTAGAGTTTCATAATGCTGGCCTGGGAGGGGAAAGGCAGGAAGTAGATTGTAGTTCAAATGGCATAAACTTTTGCTGTTCTTATAGAGTTTTATTAGGTTTACTTGAATTAATGTTTCTTCATTTGCTGTATGCCCTTAAGACCATTTCTAAAGACTTAAAATTGTTCCAGAGACTTTAAATAATTTTTAGCAGTTTCACTGGGGAACAAGTCTGCAGACTTCTCTCATTCCTATGCCAGAAGTAGAACCCTAGGTATTTGACTTTACACTAAGGAAGATAAGAGTTTAGCTCTCTTTGCTCTCTTCCCCATCCTTACCTTGCTCTTCCCATTCCCCTATCCTCCCAATAATGCTGTGACTCTTTCCTTTTCTGTGCAAGTTTTTGTTTCCCCTAATTGCCTTTTCAAAAAGTATTTTTGTTTGTTTATACTTTTAACTAAGTGAACCCCAAAGTGTTGATCAATAGTGTGACTCTTCTCCAAGACATTTGAATGCATCAGGTTTTTTAAAAAAATTAATTTCATCTTCCTGAAGAAATCTTCTAGAGCCTTCCAGTCTGCTTCAGGTTAGATGGGTCACTTTTGACACCTGGTATACAGGTGTCATCCTGGGATCCATCATTATCAGCTGGAGGATTTCTCTGTCTCTCTCAGCTTCCTGAATCCTAATTCTTCCTCTTTCTTGGTTTATTCCTTTGTTTTGGTGGAGTGCATCCTCCAGTAGTTCCTGAGAAAACGTATATGAGATGATTTTTTTTTTTTGAGATATTGCACATCTGAAAATGTCTCATCTTTGACTGGCTGTTAGTCTAGGTATAGAATTCCAAGTTGGAAATTATTTTTCCTACAGAAAATTTGAAGGCCTTGCTCTATTGTTTTCTGGCTTCCAGTATTGCTGTGAAGAGAAGGAAGCTGTTCTCATTCCTTCTTTTTTCAATTTGGAAGTTCAGAGAATCTTTTCTTAGTTCCCAGAACAGTGACATTTCACAGCAATGTGCCTTGGTCTGGGTCGACTTTTATTTATTGTACTGGACCCTCTGTGAGTCCTTGAAATCTAGAAAGCTGTTCTTCAGATCTGTGCAATTTTCTTAAGTTATCTTATTGATGATCCTCTGCTCCCCCCACCCCCATTTTTTTTCTGTTCTTTCTAGAACTATTATTTGAAAATGGAACTCTTGGACAAGTCCTGTGGCCTTCTTTCTTTTTCTCTCCTATTCTCCTTATCTATCACTCTAGAAAAACTAAACCTTATCTTTCAAGTTTTGCTTTTTAATTTCTGCCATTATATTTTAAGTTTTTAAAAGTTTTTAAATTTTGTGCTCTGTCTCTTTTTAAAAAAGGTGAATCCTACTATAATTTTACCTGTGCATTTCTTATGTTATCTCTTTGATGATACTAAGACAGGTTTTTTTTTCCCCTTGCTATTCTCTGTTACCTTCAAGTTGGTCTTTTCTGTTTGTCTTATTTTTATCTTTCATTAAGTTAGAGGCATTCTTCTTATTCTAGTAAACTCCAGTTATCTGTGCATATTTTACAATAGAAAAGTAGAAGCTGACTGAAAGCTCTGAGTACATGGGTACATCTTGTGGGCTGTGGGCTTCTTTGCAGGGTGAACTGGCAGGGATGTTCGGTTGAAAAATCTCCGATATTGGTATCTCTAGGGTTTCTCTAGGTTTTCTCTTTAGTTCATCAAGTTCCTCTGAGAAAGCTCTTCTAAGAGTCTGCCTAGAGGGTGTAAGTCTGGCTGCCAGTGTCCTGAAAGCACAGTGGTGGGAGCTGATTGGGGTCTTGACATCCAGCTTGCTCACATTCCCTGAATCTCCCTGTCATCAGTAGAGTACCATCCCATGCACCGTGCCCGGTGTCCCCTGTCTAGTGGTGTCTGCTCTGTGATTACAGCTTCTAAAAACAGCCTCTCAAATAATCCTCTTCATCTGAACTGTCCTTTACCCCAACTTCCAGAGTCTTTGGGGATTTTTATTCCTGATCCATTTTCCTCAGTTGTCCAGATCCTGAAATTTTGTTTCCTGATGTTTCCTCTCCCATTCTCCCCATCCTTCTGGGCTCATACCTTCAAACATTTAAAGAAATCCCTTTACTATTGATTTAGCATCCGAGAGATGGGGAGAACCAAAGTGTTTTGTGTGTCCAGTCGGCCATCTTTACATGGGTGTCCTCTCTTCTCGTTGCCTTCTCCATCACAGTAAATGGAGACCTGACGCTTCCAGCTGCTGATGTCCCAACTTTGGAGCCATCCTTGACTCCTCTCTTTATCCTATACCCCACATCCAATCTCTCAGCAAATCTTATGAACTTTACCTTCAACATACATCCAGAATTTACTGCAGACACTGCGAGAACCTCCTCTCTGGCCTCCCCCTTTCTGTCTTTGCACCCCTTGCAGTCTGCTCTCCACATGGCAGCCTTTTCATCTGTCATGTCCTGTCCCTCTTCTTCCTAAAGCTCTTCTGTGGCTCCCATTTCACTCTGAATATGAACCCAGATCCCAATAAGGTTAACAAGAGCCTGCATGATCAAGTCCCACACAAGCCCCTTCTCAGTCACACTGGCTGCCTGGCCATCTCACAGCACACAAGCCAGCTCCCTCCCTGGCTCCTCCCTTTGCCTGGAGCGTTCTGCCAGATACCTGCAGGGCTCCCTCTCTCACTTCCTTCAGGTCACCTGGGAGCCTTCTGCTTAAAAGTAAGTCCCTCTTCCTCCCTGGGCCCTCTCCATCTTTGTTACCCCACTTTATCTTTCTCTATAGCAACTCTTGAGATTGGACATATTTATATTTCTTGTTTAGTTATTTATAGCTTATATCCCTTCTCTAGGATGGATGGTCTTGAAGGCAGGGATTTTGGCTTATGGTGTTCACTGCTATATGGCCAGCACCTCGAACATTGCCTGGCATATAACAGGTCCTCAGCAAATACATGTTGCCTGCAAGAATAAATGAATGCTTGGCCCCAGCCCTGACTCTGGGATTGACCTTATTCCGGGGAAGAGATGTAAGGAACTCCTCTGCAGCCTTTCCCTTCATCCATTCACCCCTTAATCCATTTATCCATTCATGAATTATTATTGCTGCTGTGGATATTAATATTTAATAGCTAGAAAGTGGCAGAGGGGGGGTTTGGTCCCAGCCTGTCTGACTTCAAAGCCCTGGCTCTACAGCATGCTGCTAAGGCAGGCCCAACACAAAGTTGGGGGGATAAGGCTAAGACCCAGTTTCTCGTCCTGGGGCAAGAAGTTAGAACAGAGCGTGGCCCCAGGCTGCCTGTGTTTGTGGGCATCTCCCTGCTGGATGGGCAGTTCCTTGAGAGAAGATGCTCCCTCGTGGAAGCCCCCCGGGGCTGCCCAGGGCAGATCAGCTGCTCCTTGCCTGCTGCCTCGGGGCTGTGTGCATCCTTCCATCAGGGTGAATACCCGATTTCTTATAATTGGCTGCCACGTTCTGTCCATCCTCAACTGTGAACTCTTTGGGGACGGGGGCTGGGTCTCATTTGGCTCAGTGTCCCAAGAGCCCAGTGCAAAAGGCCTGCAGCCGGGGAGACACTAAAGGAGCAACTGACAGTGCCTGGTAGGGACTAGGTGTACTATTAGAAATTGCTTCTCTCATGAGCCAGGCCTCTCTGGCCCCGGCCCACTCACTCTGCGCTCCTACCCCCAACACCTGGTGCCTCCACCTGACTTCTTTCTGGTGCTCAGGGCGGTTGGCTGAGTTCCTGGCCCACCAGCTTGGCCCTCTGCCATTTAGAGATTGGCCTCTCTGCACTTGGTCGTTGGCCTCCAAACATCCTGGCTTTGACACATCATATCCTCACTTGCTGGCCAAACTGGAGACAGTCATTAGTGGGGCAACTGAGGCCACCCTTGGTGTACCAGCAGGACAGTGGACCTTGGATGAAGAGCAGGGCCTGGGATGCCCACAGGACCAGGGATGCTGCAGGGACAAAGTCAGGCAGGGGTGTCGGGCAGGGATGTGAGGGAGAAGAAGAGGGCTGATCGGGGTAGGGGGGCTGCCTTGGGGATTTGAGGATGTCTGTATTTGAATTGTGTTTTTAAAGAGTCAAAAAGAGTTTAGTCAAGGCATGAAGATTTCAAATGCCAGTCTTCTTTGGTTAAGTCATCAACTGCAGCTAAAGTCAGGGTCCTTAAACTTTTGGGGAGAAGATTGTATGATTCGTCTTTGGAGCCTTGAGATATGGGGTCTGTTCTGCTATGTGCCCCTTTTGTGACCAGAGCAATGCTTGGCACATAAGCATAAGTATTATAGTTATCTTTTTTCTCAGTGTTATTGATGAATAATTGACATACATCACTGTATAAGTCTAAGGCACCCAGCACGATGGTTTGATTTCATATTGTTATCTTTTGACAAGCATACCAATCCTGAAGTGGGTGCTATACTGTTTTCCCTATTTCGGGATGAGGAAACGGGCTCAGAGAGGTTAAGAGGCCCAGCCATGGTCACACAGCTGGACGTGGCACAGCTGGGATCTGATCCCTCCGAGGGCTGTCTAATGAACTGTGTCAGAGGCCCTCTGCCATACTGAGCAAGAGCTTGTTGAATGACTGACAGTGCTGACATGTGGTGATGCGTGGATGGGTGGATGGGTTTGAACAGCTGGCCTCTGTCAGCGGCAGCTGTTTATCAGGGACAGGAAGGGAAAGGGTGAGCTGGGGCCAACCCACCTGGGGGTTGGGTTCAGCCTTGGAGATCCACCAAAGATTCAGATATTCTGGTCGGGACTAGAGCCGTCCAGGGTCATTTGCAGCCACCTCTTCGGATGGTAGAATCTGGTCTGCAAGGCAAAGGGTTCTGCAGCCTCTGTTCAAGCCCTTCCCATGCTGGGGAAGCGCCTTTTCAGGGATGAATAGCTCGGATTGTTAGGGAACTCCTGCTTTCTACTTTTTGTTCCTCCCCTTGGGATCCGGCAGAATAAGCAGAGTTGGCGTGTTGCTCCTTTACATATTTGTTGAGTGAATAATATAAAGATACCAGTCAGTCCCTGGGGGGAGTTTAATATTCGCTAATATCTCCGCCCACTCACCTTGTTTCCCCTGTTGTGAGCATCTTACACGACCGTGGTGTACTTGTAAAAACCAAGAGACCAACATTGGTACGTGACTATTAACTCAACTCTAGGTTTTATGTGGGTTTCACCAGTTTTTTTCCTCCTCCTATTCCAGGACCCTATCCAGGATCCCACATGGCATGTAGTCCTGGGTGTCGTCTGGTCTGTGACACTTTCTCAGTCTTTCCTTGGTTTTTATGACCTTGAGAGTGTTGAGAAGTAACGACCAGGGATTCTGCAGACGGTCCCTTAACTTGGGTTCGTCTGATGTTCTTCTCATGACGAGATTGGGGTTATGGGTTTTTGGAAAGCAGACCACAGAGGTGAGGTACCCTTCTCGTCACGTCATATCGGGGGAAACGACCCCCATGTGGTGATGTTCACCTTGACTACTTGGTTGAGATGGTGTTTGCAGGCTTCTCTCCTGTAAAGGTAAAAAGCTGACATTTAAGTGCTTAATACAAACCAAACATTGTTATGAGTGTTCACTCACTGAACTCACTACAGCTATTCCAAGAGGAAGATATTCTGACTAGGTCTGTCTTAAGATGAGGAAACTGGGGCACAGAGAGTTAAAGTAACCCGTGCAAGGTTATGTAGCTGGTAAGTCTGGATCCCGGCAACTTGGTTCCAGAGCCCATGTCTTAACCAGGACTCATTGTGTCTGCTCTGATCTAAGCACTCTCCTTGGTCACCTGGATTCCTGCAATGGCCTCTTTTTGTTTCCCCACTGACCTTATCTACTACCCTACACCCCTCAGTCACTCTGTTCTGTCCAGCCATACTTGCCTCCTTGCTGCTCCATGAACATGCCAGGCATTCCTACCCCAGGGCCTTTGTACATACTTCCCCATTGTTCAGAATGCTCTGTGCCACCCAGGTGGTTTGCCTGATTTGCCTCCTTCAGGCTGTTGCTGAAATGTTATCTCAGTGAGGCCTTCCCTGGTCATCTTTAAAATTCAACACCCCCCCCCCCCCACCCCAGCACGCTCTAGCCCTCCACTTTATTTTTTTCCATAGCACTTATCAGCATCTGACATTCTTTTTATTTTACTTATTGATTGGTTGATTATCTGTCTCCCTCAACTAGAATATAAGTCCCTTGAGGACAAAAGATTTTGGTCTGTCTTGTTTAGGGCTATGTCTCCAGTGCCTAGAACAGGACCTGATACAGAGCTCGCTGCTTTGTAAACATCTGTGCCTGAGTTCCCTGAGCTTGCTTGAATCCAAGCTCTCTCATCCTTGATGAGTTGGTCCAAAGGCAGACTCCCGTGGTACACCTTCAGAGACCTCCTACAGACTGACACTGATTCATTGATTAGCACCCTTTGAACTGGATCATTTGACAGATCTACTTAACGAATCTACTTAACTATCTATTCCCTCTGCCCTGACATGTAAGCTCCAAGGGGAAAGAAGGTGGGTCTATATTGTTTGCTCTTATGAACAACATGTATTTACTACATTGCCTGGCACACTCTAAATGTTCAATACATGTTTGTTGAAAAAAAAACATCAAAAAGAGCTGACAGTGACAAGGTCTCCTCTACAGTAATCTACAAACTGTAATCTCATTTCCTTATGGTGCTTGTCAGTTTCCACAGACCCTTCCCGTCTCTATCCCCAACCCTGAATGCAGTTTTGGTGGGGGAACAGCATCTGTTTACAGACAAATATCTTGGTGGACTGACTGATTTTAAAGGAAGGAACAGAGAGAAATCAGGTGATACTCTTCAGGGGAAGCCTTGAAAGTGTTACACAATTTAATGTATTTATGCACAAATAGTTTGCTCTGACTGGAGACTCTGGGGGAACTGGAGAGTCTGGAGGCGTGAGTGGGGAGTAGAAAACACGGAGACTCCACCTCTCTCACCCTGTGGAGGTCCCGTGGAAAACTGGGGCTCCAGGCACCTTTTAAAAAATGGTATGTGTTTGGTACCCACTACACACGGGAGCTTTATACCAAAATATCTCATATCAGCCTCCCAAAGGTCATTTCCTCTCTTTCACAGCCGGGGAAACTGAGGCACACTGAGGGTCAGTGACTTGCCCAAGGCTGCAGAGGTGGGGAGGGGGCCCCAGGCTACCTGGCTTCCACGGTTCTCCCTGCCTTTGCCTGAACTTTCTCTCTGAGTTTGGGGCTTGTTCTCTTCTGTGCTGGAGGCAGTCAAGCCCCGAGACAGTGGGATGGACTAAATGATCTCCCAGACACTTCCCTCGTGTCCTTCCCTCCCCAGAATCCCTTTTGGACCCTTGATTCCTGGGCTGGGGGCCTCAAGATGGTGGCTCAGGAGGTCCTGCGTCACCGTGTGAGCTGTGACCCTGGCCAGGGGGGCTGCATCACTGACAGAGACCTGGGGACGTGGGCAGAGGGTGGGGAGGAAAGCAAACAGGGAGCGACGCGTTCTTCTGCGAGTGTCGGCCTTGGCTCTGGAAATGAAATGCCTTTTAATTCCATCCTCTGCTTTTCTTTTTTCCCTCTGTGATGCCGTCTGGTGCCAGGAGGCCCTTGGCCACAGGGTGCGTGTTTAACAAATCCAATAAAGCCTTTGTTTGGCCGGTTGCTTGCTCCCTGGAGCTCGGCTGGCCTGGGAGACATTACCTCATTCGTGCTGCTCACCTGTGTGCAGGCTGGGGCCGGGCAGGGGCAGGGAGCGGGGTGGGCCGAGGGGCTGGGAGAAGCTGAGGCTGAGGGGAGAGGCTGCACTGCTCACGAGGGGTGACAGATGGTGCCTGGGGCAGTGTCCTGAGACCTGAGTGTTTGTCCCAGTCCTGCCACCAACTCTCAATTTGACCTAAGGCAATCCCTGGACACACCGGATGTCTGTGAAGTGGCCCGATTAGACTAGGTAAGTGGATTTTATATTTTTTTAAGCAGTAAAACCCAATTTCCCCAAGGGGAATAGGCGATGGAGATCTCCCCTTGGGTGGCTCTGGACCTTGGTTATTACTCCCTTGATGTTTTGGTGTTTTTTTTTTTTAAATGGTGGGTTTGTTTCTGCCTCAGGACCTTTGAACTGACTTTTCGTTTTTGCATGAATACCCTTCCCCTAGAACAATCTGTGCACAGCTAGTCCTTCTCTTGTCATTTGGGAGTCAGCTCAGACATCACTCCCTCAGAGAGCCTTCACTAACCAGCCGTCTAACGACGTCCTGCACCCCTGCCCCAAGTCATTCTGTACCCCACCCCCTTTTGTGTGTCCTCAGCACTTATCACTCCTTGCTGTTTTCTTGTGTCTTTATTCGTTAATTGTGGTCTCTTTTCCCCTCTAGCTTAAAATTTTCACGAGAATAACTTGGCCTTTTTCTTCACCACTCTATTCAAAGCAGCAAACCCAGTGAATGGACAATAAATACCTGATGGATGGATGAATGAATAAATGAATGCTTATCTAAAACAGGTAAAGATGAGGCTGCTCTGGGTGGGGCAGGTGTGGAGGGCTGTGTGCCGCACTGGCTGGACCTCCATCCTCCCACAGTCTTTGAGGTCCCTCCCTGCCCCGCACTGGGGTGCCGCAAAGCCCACTTTGGAAAGCGCTTGTCCTTGGTTCTCTCTCAGAATCTCCTAGCAGTTCTGACAATCCATAGCCAACTCTGAAAACGTGGTACAGCCAAGACGTGCTGGGTTTCAGAGAAGTGCAAGGTGAGGGCTGGTTTCAGTTATCTCTAGGGAGGTGGCCCTTAAACTGGTTTGGAGATTCAGAGCTGGAGCAAAGGACCTTTGATGAGGAAGAAGAGAAGTAGAGGCTTGGGACTGGGGATGGAATGGAGGATGGGAGCCTTCTCCAGACAGACAACCGTGAGCCAACCAGGTTGGCGGGGGTGGGGGGAGATTAAATGGGAAATGTTGGAGGCGGACAGCTCGCAGGGCCTTGAATGCTAAGGTGAAATGCTTGTGCTTGATTTGTAACGTGTGGGAGTCGGTACTGAAGCTTTGAACAGGACAGTGGAACCATCAGGGCCTCGTCTGTGGGCTATAAAAGGGAAAGGGCAGAAATGGAGGCAGGGGGACTGAGGAGGAGGCTGAGAGAAGATGAGGCCTGGGCCACAGCAGTAGGAATGGGGAGAGGGTTCCGATTTGAGAGAGAAAGGGAGCTAAGAGTGGAGCCGATCTGACAGTGAGTTCGTGTGGAGGGAAAGGAAGAGGGAACCGGCTAAGATAGTCTGAAGTTTCCTACCAGCATATGGGGATGATGCTCTGGTCCAGGAATCGTCCTAGATGACTGTGTTGGCAGGGAAGGTAGGGGAGGGCTGGGCTGGTGGATAGCCCCTCCCCCATCCCAAGCTGGGAGACTAAGGCTTCTCAGCTCCGCTGCTCCCCACCTCTGGCTTCCTGGGCAAAGAGGAGCCTTTGAGGCAGCCCTCCAGTTTGAATCCCTCCCCGCAGGCCCCAGGATTAATGTGCTAATGGTCATGGGAAGGACTCAGTATAGACTTATCCCCACTGCAGAGAACAAGGCATGCCGTGGAATGCAGTGGAAGTGTCAGGCCGGGGGAGCCCCCTTTGGTTGACGTTTGGCATGTGATGGGCATGTCTGTGATGGTCTGAATTTCCCAAGCTATGAGGACAAGTTCATCTTCTCAACCGCACAGATCGTCCCCTGACCCTGTTCTCCAACACGAGCCCTGAGCTCCCCACAGTCCTCCCAGTTCAGACAGAAAAGGAATAAGAACTTAAGGGCCTGGTCTACTGAGGGGCCTGCTTAAGAGTTTGGGGCTGCTGCCTGGAGAGTGTGCCCTGGTTGCCAGAAATGGAGGGTGTTCTTGGATGTCTAGAGAGTTCTGGAGCTTGGGGAAAATATTCTGGAATTCGAGGACAGATTTCAGAATTCTAGGCTTGTTCCAGAACTCTGGGCACTGTTTCAGAATTCTCGGGAACATTTGAGAAGCCAAGGGTATATGCTAGAATTCTGGGACACATTTCTGTACTCTGGGGGCCTGCTGGAATCCTGTGCTGGTTCCCTATCATTCACCTCCTTGGACTTGTCTTATCTGCTGTGATCTGTCTGTACACATGGTTACAGGGAGGCAGTTGCTATGGTAACAGTAACCGCGGGGTGTATCAACTCCCAGAATTTACTCTGAGCCTGTGACATTTTAGCTGGTCGAAAACCACAGTTAGCTCCTGCAAGCCTGAGGAGCAGGGATTCCTGCCAAACCTGTCTCAGTGCCTCCCTTCCCCCCAACCTCAAATAACCTCCCTCTGGGCCTGGGGATCTGGCTGCCCGGCACTTCCTTGGGCAAATGAATATTCAAAAGCAGCCAAAAAGTGTATTCAAATCTTATAAACTTCCGCCTGCCTTGCTCCATTTAAATGCAACAGCCTCCTCTGTTTTGCCCCATTTATCTGCCAGGAAAGTGAAGGGTAATTCCAGGAGCTGAGAATAAGTGCTTTTCCCAAGTTGCTTTAACCTCCTAAGTGGGCTAACAGAGGGGTGGGGCTGGGCTTCTCACTCTATCCGATGGGCCCCTCAGGCGAGTCTCCCAGAATCCTGAGATGCTGGAGTGCATCTGCTGATACTGTGGTCCAGCGAGGAGGGTGACAGCAGATGAGTGGCAGAGGCCCCCCAGGTTAGTGGCTGTGTTCTTAACCAGTAGGCATGGCCCCCTGTTTCCAGCCTCTTCCCCCCACACCCACCCCTAAGGGGGGCCTCTACAGGAGTAGGTTTTCTTGGCCTGAGCCCCTGTTTCTGTCTACAGAATCACAGACTGTCATGTGTAGAGGACCTTTGGGTTCTATGGATGGGGAAACTGAGGCCCAGAGACATCCCTCAGATGGTTGGTTAGTGGCAAAGCAAGGACCTGAATTTCAGGCTCCCAATTTGCCGCTCAGAGCCTTTGCTGACACACTCACCTCTTCCACCCCATATTATTAATTCATCATTTGTCCATCCATCATCCATCCATCCATCCATCATCCATCCATCTATCCATCCATCATCCATCCATCATCCATCTTTCCATCCATCCATCATCCATCCATCATCCATCTCTCCATCCATTCAGAAAGATATTAAGTACCTACTGACTGTCTTGTACCACCTTAGGCCTGAACAGGACAGGAAGCTTATGGTTGTCTCGTCTAAGCCCCTTGTTTAGGATTAGGGCTATGCAGTCCTCCCTACCTCATTCTTCCCTTCTGCCGAAAAGACATTCTCCCATTTAGACCAACAAGTGCCCATCCCTGCCCCGACCCCCACTGCCAGCACATCAAGCTCCTTTTAGTCTTGGGCAGACTTTTACTCATCATGTCCCTCCTGCCTGGGGCCCCCAGGCTCACAGTTTATCCAAACCTTACTCATCCTTTAAGGCCACAAAAAGCCCCCTCATCCTCCACAAAGCATTTCCTCACCACCTCAGGCCGTCTGAGCCCTCCACTTTCTTTGGATAAAGAACTGTGCAAACTAGCCCCTAATCCCTGCTTTTGGGTTTTGTCCTGGTTCACTCCTCGAGAGTGAGCCCCAAGCTATTTTACTCCTAATGTTACATTTGGGCAGTGCTGTGATGTAGAGAAAATGCTACGAGCTGTGGTGTCAAAGAGTCAAGTCATCTTCACAGACGAAATGCTGTGTGACCTTGAACAAGCTGCTGAACCTTTCTGACCTGCAGATTCCTGAGATGATAGCTTTGAGAATTCCAAAGTGCTGAACAAACAGGAGAGGTCTTCCTCATCGCGAGATCTAATTTCCCCTGTGCTGCTTGGGCTTGTAGTCTTGAATGACTGCTGATAGCACAGGGCACAGACGCCCTACTCCTCGCCTGTTCCTCAGCCCCTGTGGAGGGGAGGCCTTACATCAGAGCAACCTCCTGAGAGGGGCCTTGCGAAGCAGAGTTTTCTTTTTAATCTCTTCTTTCCAGGTCAGATCCGAGGCGGTGGTGGGGATGGGTGAAATTTTTTTCTTCCAGGAAGACTCATTTCCTTGATTGGTTGAGGATGAGCAGGGTCTGGACGGGCCCTTGTGTATTTCCACGGGGCTGTGGCGTCCCCAGGGACCGCCTCCCGTCTGGGGAACCCGTGAAGCACTTGGTGGCGTCTTGATTCCCACTCTGTAGGCTCCTGACTTTCATCTTCATCGTGTTTCTCTCTCCTGAAGTGTGGCTTTAGCACTCTCTGGGGGCCTGTGGGAGGAGGTTTGTGCCTTAAGCACCTTTTATCTTCCCTCTGCTGACTGATCTTGTTTTCTAGAGCTGAGATTTCTTTCCATCACAGTGGTTCCAGGAGACAAAACTCAGCCAGTTCCTTCCTCACCTCGATATAAATCAAAACACATATATGTAACATGTGTCGGCCTCAGCCACGCATGTGCATATGCCCATCGTATGTACAGGCCCAGGTGTGGTGTGCACACAGGAAGGCAGGTAATCACGTGGGGATGCGTGTTCAGCCCCCTGCAGGCCAACAGCAAGTGTCTGCGTCCCAAGACTTTGTGCTTAGCTGCATCTCCCTTTCCACTCATAGCAGGTGTCCACTCGAGTGCATAGGTCTACACATGTGCTGGCACAGAGGGCCGCTCCATCATGGGTGCACCTTCACCGTGTGAATGGGCTTGAACACCTGCATGCACCTATCTGTGTAAAGACGTAGACCCGGGCGTGTTCCCCTGTCTCCAGGACCATCATAACAGCGGGTGGTTCCACACCCTGTGTGCCAGACACTGTGAACTTGGGGGTATTAACACTTGAGCCCTTGCAATAATGTTGTGACATACATACATGTGACTGAATGATCATCCCTGTTTTCCTGGATGTGGAAACTGAGGCTCGGGGAGGTTATATAACCTGCCTGGGTTCCCACAGCTAGGATGGAGGAGGCTAGGCTTGAACCCAGGCAGTCAGCTCCACACGCATGACCACTACACTAACTTTGTAGTTACGGTGTTTTTGCAGGCAGTCCCTAGCCTGGGCCTGCCCTTCTCCCAGGAGCGTAAGTGCAGGGCAGTAAGTATGGGGTGTGAAGATGGGCACGGGGTGTGACACTGCCCCCTTGGGAGCCGCCAGGAGCATTTTCGCTTTCTCAGGGGGCCAGTGCCCTGTGGTTCCTGACCTGGTCTCTCTAGAACTGACACCTTCCATTGCATTTTTTTTTTCCCCTGAGGTCACATGTCCCAAGGCCCAGCTGAGCCCCATCAGGCAGGAAGCAGAGAACCAGGCCACTCCCCCATCTCTGCCCCGTACTGTGCCTTTCCCAGAAGTCAGGCAGCTCTTAGAGCCCCTGCCGCATATTGTTCCCATCCCCAATCTTATCTCCTCTTGTTGAGATCACTTTTTAGGACAGAGTCTTTCCCCATCAACCTGCCCTGGACCAGTCTAATCGGGTTAGGGGCCCCTTCCCTGCGTACCTACAGTGTGGCTTGGGATCTCCCTGGGTCCTACTTCTGGCTCTTCTGATTCTCAGCTGTGTGACCTTGGGCATGTTTCTTGATCTCTCTGAGCCTCATCGGTAAAATGAGGACATTGACATCTACTCCAAGAGTTAATGGGAAATTACATGAGGCAATATGTGGAAAGGGTTAGGACAGCGCCTGGCACTAAGCCAGTCATCAGCACTGTTGTTCTGGCCCGTACTGTGCTGTGCCTGTATTTGTCAGCCTCCCCAGGCAGGTGGTGTGCTCTCTAAGGGCATGACCACGACTTCTTTCTCCTTCTGTCCCAGGGCCTGGCTGGGTCCCTAGGGCATTGTTGATTCTGCTCCATGTTGATTGAATGTCTGAATGAGAAAGCCAGTTCTTTCCCCAGTGGGACCAGTTCTCTCCTGGAGTGGGATAAACCCCATCTTTCTGTCTTAGGGGGTGGGGTGAGCCTGTCTCCTCTATGCCAGGGATGCAAAGTAGGGCAGGCCTCCCCAGGGGGGTTGCCGTGGCAACAGGGAAAGTTCTGCTCAGAGGCACACACACACACACACACACACACGCACACACACACAGGGTTGGTTGGGAGGCATGATGGTGTTGCCTGCCTAGAGCAGAGGGACAGGCTGTTGAAATGGCTTTCAAGCCTCAGAGACTCATCTGTAAAATGGGGACTAGACTCCCAGCTCATGATTAGGGTCATATTTAAGGGGGTCATTGATGGGAAAGGCTGTTAGAGTTGCAGAGGGTCATGCCAGTCTTCTGGGAAATAGCTTCCCTACCAGCACAGAAGCATCCCAAGAGAGAGGACATTGATTTATTCGCTGCTGTTCCCCCAACACCTAAAACAGTCCCTGACACATAGTAGGTGCTAATAAGTATTTGCTAAATGAAGAATTAGTCAAGTAAGAGGATAGGAGCATCTCAAGGTCCCGCTCCAACCCAACATCTAGAATTCTACCAGGGCCTGATTCCAAGCTGTAGTCTGTATTACAGATCCCTCGATGCCCTCCCTGACCTAACCTAGACCCTCATGGACCCACGAGTACCACCTTCCACCCTAGATGGGACCTCAGTGAGGGGCACGCAGGGGACTGGGTCCCATCCGGCTTTGGGAGAATTATTCTAGACTGGGATTCTCTGACTTGGCTGATGATGGAAGCTTGGGGTGGGGGTGGGGGAGGTCATCATGGTGGATATAATGAATTCGGGTTCCCAGGCCCCTTCCTAGTCCTACTAAGTCAACCCTCTGGGGTGTGGCCCAGCCTTTGGAGTTGTACCAGGCACCTAGGGGATTCTGGGGACTTCGGCTCAGGACACGTCCTCCTGCAGCTTGGGGGCCTTTAAGGGGTCTCCCTGGCCAACCCAGGGTCTGGCACTTCTTATGCACTTGGGAGACTGAGGTCCAGAGAGAGACATGACTTGGCCCCGTCCTAACTCTGGCGCTCCTTTGCTTGTGGCTTTGGCAAACTGATTCGCCATCAACACCCAGCCTAGCTTCTCTCGAAGGAGGGAGCTGCCTGTTAGAGCATCCTGGTCAAGACACCAAGCGGCGGGGAAGGGGCGAGCCTCTCACACCAGACGGCCCTGAGTTTGTAGCCTGGCTCCTTTTTGGAGCTTCTTGGGCAAGTGCCTTAACCCTTTTGAGCATCAGTCTCTTCCGCTGCAAAATGAGCATAACACAACCCATTTCCTGGAGAAGTGGGGTGGTGAGGCAGTTAAGAGTGTGGATTTTGCAAGCAGGGAGTCCTGATTTGAATCCTGGCTCCACTGGCTTTACAGCTGTGTGATCCCAGGCAAATGACTTTACCTTCCTGAGCTTTCACAGCTTCATCCATAAAATGAGGGAGACAAATCCTAGCTTCATGGAGGTCATTGTGAAGATTAAGTGTGAAGGTGCCCACGAAGCACATAGTTGGGGGCTCAGCTAAAATGACTATTTTTTTAAATAAAGACAAGAAGGCGGTGATTCAGATTTCCATTCTGGTCCACTTCAGCGCTAGAGAGACACCAGGGAGAAGGCTGGAAGCTTTCCGAAGGACGGCCCAGAGCAGGGGCAGTGGAAGGGAGAGGTGTTTGTTTGAATAGCCAGAGATGCTGAGCGGCCCCTGGTGTCTGTCCATTAGCCAGTTCCTGCTGAGTCGGAGGGAGCTGGAGGCTGGGGAGGTGATGAGCCGTCGCAGCTGGCAGCACTTTCTCCGCTGAAAAGCAGTTTCCATCTCGTTATCTTAATGCGTCCTCACGATAACCCCGGTAATTGTTAGCCCAGGGATCAGGCTTCCTGTGTCGGATGGGGAGGTGAGAGCCCGAGAGATCGGCTGGCTTGGGCAAGGTCACACAGTGCAGCAGCAGCCAGAGACAGCGAAGGTGGAGGGCGACTGTGTTCCTGAAGGACGGTGACAAGCGTAGGGGCGCCCCTCCTGGCTTCGGTCCTGCTTGCTCGCTCCCTGCTGCGGTGCTCTGAAGCCAGATGTCTGAGTTCAAATCCTGGCTCTTCCCTTTCCTATGTGTGCCTTGAGGACGTCACCTAACCCTCATTAGCCTGGGTTTTTCATCTGTCAAATGGGAAGAATAATAGTACCTATTCCATAGGGTTGTTTTGGGGAGTAGCCCAGCCAATATATGTAAAGCCTGTGCCTAGCACATGATGGGTTCTTTATTTTAGGCATAGCTTTCCTGCTTCCACATATGGGCCCCTAAAGTCACATCACCTGTCCGGGCCTCAGTTTTTTCATCTGCCAAATGGGCACTTATCTGGTACCAGGTATTGCACCAGGCCCCTGTGAGCCAGGATTTTATTTAATACAAGCAGCAGCCAATGACACCAGCCCTTTCAGCCCTCACATTCTCCAGATAAAGAAACCAACATGCAGAGAAGTCGACTGATGCGCCTGCGCTTACTTGGCTGGTGACCAGGATAATCCAACTTAAACCCAGACCTGAGATGCCGGAGTCCATGGTTCCGAAATGTGCGCCTCGAGGTTTTCCTCCAGGGAATTCTTTAGGGATGCTAAACTGTCTCGGACATTGAGTCTGGGGGTGGTGCCTGCTTGGATGCTGGAGCAGCAGAAGCCAGCCTCAGATTCATACCTTCCCGTGACCCCTGCAGGCAGTGACCTCCCTCTGCACCCTGCCCTGGCCTGGGGCTCCAGTCCCACCAGGCCTTTCCCCTTCCCTGGGCCTGGGGTGGGGGGAGGCTGGCAGGCCCCAGGCCATGGCTGGAAGGCCATTAGCTGGCACTGGAGCTCGAGCGCCAGTAATGACCCTATTTTCATGTGGACGCAGCTCCTAGTCTCTCCCCACGCTTAAATCTGCTCCCGGAGCTCCCATTCTGGAAAGAAGCAGCAGCAGATTATGTAATCGGAAGTGGGTTATGTAAGGATGTAGCACGTCCTGGTGGGACTGAGGGAATGGAGCATCCCCCCCCCCCGCCTCCCACCACCAGCCCCTGCTCCCAGCCCCCAGCGGAAGCCTCTGGAGCCCGGCCAGGCTCCTGCTCCCACACTGCTCTGTCCATCCTGGGACGGAGAACTGCAGTCAGGACGAGAGCAGGGATGGGAAGAGCTAGGCAGGGGGACGGAATAAGATGGCGCTGGTCAGGGAGTCAGGAATCCTCGCCTCGGTCCCAGCTCTCTCGTGAAATGGACACATCTCCCCGCTCTGGGCCTCGGTTTCCTCTTCTGGAAAACCAAGGAGGGGTGGTCTGGGTAACTCGAGGGGTCCTCCAAGTTCTAGGGGTGCTGTTTCCCTCACCTTGGAGAACAAGATCCAGATTTCTAGGTTCTGACTCCGGCTGTGGCCAGCTTGCTGGAGCTGGGCATCCTTTGTCTCTGGGCCCTAACAGGATGATGAGCCTAACAGGAAGATGAGCTCCACTCTCAGCTTCGTTGCTGCCAGATGTGCCTGGTCTTGGGGTTCTGGAGGTGGGCAGCAGAGCGGTGCCAGGGCCCCTCATCCCTGACTCTCTCCTTTGCTCCTTGGTCGAGCCCTGGTGGAGACCAACCCATCCTGGTAATAATACTGGTGATGATGAAGACAGCCCCCCTTGACCGATCAGACCTCGTGCTCAGCCACTTTTCACGCACCACCCCATCTAATTCTCACGAGAATCCTAAGAAGTGTGTACTTTTAGTAGTCCTATTTACAGTTGGGGGCTGAGGCTCAGAGAGGGCAAGTGACTTCCCCAAGCTCACACAGCCAGTCAATGGCAAGGCGAGGATTTGATTCCAGGCTTGTCACACTCTAGAGCCCCTGACACTGTGAGTCTGTACAGAACTGGCCTGGTTCTCCCCAGAGACCAGAGAACCGGGTATGGCCAGATGGTGTAAGCAGCCCTGTTCTGTGGTCTAGGCTCTGAGGAGTGTCTGTCCCCCTCACCAGCCACCCCCAGGCCTTTCTGGACTCCCTACCCGCCGTCGTTCCCTTTGGGCCACCCACGGTGGCCACGACGGCATCTGTGAGGTGGAGCACAGCCTGCAGGCTGCGTGGGCTGTTGGCACTGAGGGCTCATGGGCCCTCGTATTTTTAAACCCCAGCTCTGGTCAACCTCTGAAGTTGGCTCAGACGAGGCCAATGGGTTTTCTTTGGGCAACGCTGACCATGAGTTGGGGGTGGGCGGGGGGCGGCGTCCTTGGCATCGGGAGGCACCGGGGCTCTTAACAACCAGGGAGATGCCCAGCACCGGCTGGGGTTCTGTGTCCCTTGGACCCTGGGGGCTCCAGGCAGTCTGAGCCAAGATCATGGGAGCAGCAGCAGGTCCGAAGCTTGGATGGAGAAAACCAGGGCCAGCAGGAAGGGAGGGAGGAGGGTGGAACGTAGGCAGAAGGAGCCACAGGGTGCAGGTGGGAGGGCACTGAGAAAGCTTAGAGCCCAACCCACTCACTCTGAGCTGGGGAAGCTGAGGTCCCAAGAAGACAATATCCAGGTCACACTGTTAGAGGCAGAGCCAGGACTCGAACCCAGAACTCTTGATCGCCAAGCAAGAGTAATTTTGTACTAGCTTTTCATCTTGACTCCCAGGGAAGTCTTGCTCCTGCATACGGAGTTTTACCTGCCCTGGAGGAAGGTGAGGGAGGAGAAGACCCCTCCTGTGCCCACCGAATGCTGCCACGTTAAAGGAACCACGGCACGGTTTCATGATCAAGGCCAGATGACAGCAGAGGATGTGACTGGGGGTGAAGGAGAATTCGCTACGCACCTTGAGCCCATCAGGGCTGCCCCTGCTCCCTCCTTCTGATACTTGGGGCGTTGGTCAATTTCCTTGCCCCTGACCCCTGGCACCAGCAGAGTCCCTCATACAATAGTACAGAGCAGGAAACTGAGGATTCGAGGGGGCCATTTACGGGAGAAACATGATGAAAATGAGGCACACGAGAGAGAGAGTGGGAAGACCTGGCCTGCAGCCCCAGCTTGGATGCTCTCAAGATGTGTAACTTTGTCACAGCATCTTTCTGGGCCTCAGTTTCTTCATTTATCAAATGGGGACAATCATCAGCATTTACCAAGTCCTGATTTAATGCCAGGCACTGGACTAAACACTTTCATATGTTATTTTACTCAACTTTATGATGATCTATTTTGCAGATGAGGAAACTGAGGGTCAGAGAGGTTAGGTGGCATGTCCAGGGTCACTCAGCTGCTAAATGGCAGAACCTGGGTTTGCCTTTAGAAGACACTGGGCACTTCACCAGTATCCACTGCCTCCACCTAGGGTGCCAGGTTGCTCAGATCAAAGACGAGTAATGAGAGAAAGGGATTTGGAGATGATGGCTGGAGTCATGCACAAGCCGAGTGTTTTCAGCCCCCTTCACTTGCCCCTAACCATGGAAAGCAGGCTCAGACCCGTTCCAGGTCCCTCTTCAGGTACTTTTTTGCTTACCCTGCCTAATCCATTCTCCATTCTGGTTGCCACCAATGCTAACCTTCTGAAAACTCAAACCTGATTATCTCACTCCCCAATTTGAAACCCTTCCATGGCTCTCTGCTGCCGCTGGGGGAAAGTCTAAACTGTCTAGGTTGGTATTCAGGGCCCTTTCATAATCCAGCCCCTTCCTAATCCTCCAGGGACTCTCTACTCTGGCTACATCATTTCCCGGACAGATTTTCTTCTCCTGCTTCATGACTTTGCTCAGGCAGTTCCCTCTGCTATTGTTACCTTATCCTCAAACTCCTATTCATCCCTCAAAACCAACTTAAAGTCACTTCTTCTGTGAAGCTTTCTGTGCCTGTCCCTGGTGGAATATCACTCCTCAGTGCTCCCATCACCTTGAGGGTGGTTCTCATCACCAGGTTTTGCAGTAAATTGTTCACGTGGCACTCTCCCCATCTCATCTGACACCTATCTCATCCTTAGAGGAAAGGGACTCTATGAGTCACTCCTGTGTCCCAGCCCCAAGGTTGGGCACAGTAAATATTTGTTGCTGAGTGAATGAATCAAGAGAGTAGATCAGGAAGCTGCAGAGGGTGGAAGATCAGAAAAAGTTCTTTCTGGGTAGAGTCCAAGTTTTGGGTTCTGAAACAGCTTCATCTATATCCCACTCACTAAGGATGTGTTCAGATTGAGAGCTAACGTCCTATAGTTGGACAGATGTGGAATTGAGCCATGTGACTTTGGGTAAGTCACTTAACCTCTCTGAGCCACTGGTTCCTCATCTGTGAAATGGGTTAACAAGATGGATGATGTGAGGATTCAATATGATAATGCCTGGAAAACTGCTAGAACAGAGCCTGCAATAGGGTAGGTGCTCAGTACAGGTCTCTTATCTATCACCCCCACCATCATTACCAACATCTCCATCATCATCATCATCATCATCATTGTCATCATCTCCATCAAAATCATCATCCCCATCATCATTCCCATCATCATCACCTGCATCTCAACATTGTCATCATCCCCATCATCATTATCACTACCACCATCATCATAACATTCATCATCCCCATCATCACCATCATTTCCTAGATACCTGCCCCTGTATTGGAGATTCTGCAAATATCAGCCATGTGTCAGGAACTAGACTAAGTCCTTTGCTTTCATCATTCCATTTGCTTTTCACTCTGAAATAAAAACACAAATAAAAGTCCCTTCTTTCCTATGGAGAATCTTCATACCCACTATATGGGTAGCTACAATGATTCCCATTTAGAGATAGATAAATGGAGGCTCAGAGAAGTAAATTAACTTGCTATGATCAAGTGGTAGCTAGTAATCAGAGGAGCCCCGTTCAAACCTTGGTCAGTCCTGTAAGCAATACCAAGATGCTTGGGGCTCCTGGTTCACTTGCCCTTAGGGTTTTCCAGATTTACTTCTGTGGCTAGTGCTCCCTGCAAAGGGTCAATATGAGTTTTTAGCTCTTTCCTGAGTCCCCTGGGCCCAGCAGAAGAATACTAGCATTTTCACTGAGAGTTTTACTCGAAATCTAGGGAAACAAAATAGGGCATAAGCAAAGACGCCAGGAAGCTGGGTTTGCAGGCTCAGAAATCAGAGTGTTGGACTCTCACCAGCTTGTTCACTCTGGACATGCATCATCATTACTCTGGACACACAAGGCCTATCCAGAATCTTCCTGCCTGAAGGTCCAGTCCTAGGGATCCACTGCAGAGAAACTCTGCCCCCATCCGCATCACATTTCTGGTCCCATTCTCATCCTTGTCCTTGTCCCTTCTGGAGAAACGTCACTAGTGTCTCTAAAGTTAGAATAAAAATGTCTATGTTGGTTTTTTTTATTAGGGTAGGTCTAGTGAGGCTCAAAGGAGAGAATTACGGATTCATTCACTCTTCAAATCTGTATCGTGCAACTACTGTGTACCACAATTGTGCTGGTCATGAGGACTTAGATACAACTCAAACACAGCGCCTGCCCTGGAGGGTCCCCTCCTGATTTTTACCTCTAGGATTAGCTGAGACTTTTCCACTCCCCCATCATCTGTTCTTGAAGGACCTCAGGGCAGGGGCCCATCTTTAATTCTACAGAGCTAAACACAGGCGGGCTTTCAGAGACTGTTTGTAGAATGGAAATAAGCTGAACCTGGTGAGAATCAACCTCAGTGTGTAATTCTCCCCGATTTAAAGCATGGAGTTGGGGAAGCTCAGCCCTGACCTGCCCACTTTCCCATGGATCCACCCAACCCCTCTGTGTGGACCCTCTCCCTATGGAGCTCCCCATGCTAAACCTCACTTTTGACTCTGAGATTGAATCACTTCTATGTGCCAGGCATAGTGCTGGGCAGACATTGCTGTATCCTTACAGAAATTGATGATGCCAAGCACACACGTACCAGGACGGCAGTAAAGGTTTATTAATCATATAATGAGGCTCTCTAGGAAGAGCAGGGCAGCTCCCAGGCAGGTGCAAAAATGATTTGAAAGAGCAGAAAAAAGGAGACTGGCTTGAAGTCTTTTATGAATGGATGATCCTCAAGGACATTATGGGATTTTTGTATAGACCTCAGGGGTTGGGGCGAGGGTTCCTGGTGCATGAGCTGGGGCCTTTCCTGCTGGTACCAAAGGACGGAGCAGCTGGGTTTTCTTCTCAGCTTGCCCAGATGTGAAGCAAAAGGGGAGGGGGGAGTGGCGGGCTTGAATGCTGTCAGCAGAAAAACATCACAAGTGGAATCAGACTCTATGTTACACAGTCAAACCCAGCCCCTCCTCCTAAACCTTGGCAAACACTAATCTGTGCCCCAGATCAACAATTTAATAATTTTGACAATGTTATATGAATGAACTCATATAGTATGTGACCGTTTGGGAATGGCTTTCTTTTTTTTTTTTCCTATTCCAAGCAATAATGCCCTTGAGGTTCATTCAAGTTGTTGCATGTTATCAGTAGCTGGTTTCTTTTTACTGGTGAGTTTATTCCATGGTATGGATGTGACACGTTTTGTTTAACCATCCACCTATTGAAAGATATTTGAGGTTTTTCTAGTTTTTAGCTATCACAAATAAAGCTGGTGTGCTACTTTATCTGGTATTAATGTAGCCACTCCTGTTTTTTTTTTAATCATTATTTGCACGGTATATTCTTTTCCATTCTTTTCTTTCAACCTATCTATATCATTATATTTGAAGTGGATTTCTTGTAGATGCTATGTAGTTGGATCATGTTTGCTTTTTAAAAAAAAATCCACTATGCCTTTTAATGGATGTATTTAGATTATTTACATTTAATATAATTGATATGTTAGGGTTTACATCTGTCCTTCCACTTTTTGCTTCTGTTTGCTTCCTTTGTTTTTCATTTCTGTTTTCTTTTTCTTGCCTGCCTATCAATTGCCTGAACAATTTTTAGAATTCTATTTTGATTGGATCTATAGTGCATTTGAATGTATCTCTATATAGATAGATTTTTTTCATGTTTTTTCTAGATATTACATCATACATACATAACTTACCACAGTTGTTTACAGTTAACTAGTGTAAGTAAAAAGTTACCTCTTTTCAAATCCCTTTCCCTCCTTGTTTTAAATATCATTGTCTTAAATACTCTTTCTAAATATAGTGAGAACACATCAGATGATGCTTTATTTTTTGATTCAATCACCAAATATAATTTAGAAAACTCAAGAGGTGAAGGGAAGTTTTATACATATGTATATATGTGAAAGAGCGACAGAAAGAGTATACGTATGTAATATTATATACATGTCTCCATATTTTTGCTTATTCTGTTGTTCTTCCTTCTTCATGTTCTAAGATTCCTTCATTTCCTTAGTGTCTCAAGAACATCCTCTAGCCATTCTTTCAGGGCAGGTCTGCTGGTGACAAATTCTCCTCTTTTCCCTTCATCTAAGAATGTCTTGACTTTTCCTTGTCCTGAAGGATGATTTCACCAGATACAGAATTTGAGGTTGACAGTTCTATTCTTTCAGTACTTGAAAAGTGTCATGCAAGTTTCTTCTGGGCTCCATGGTTCCTACTAAATTCCTGTCATCTTAACTATTTCCCCCATAGGCAAAGTGTCTTTCCTCTCTCACTGTTTTTTAATTTTTAAAATTATCTTTAGTTTATTGAAGTCCTTTGTGATGTGTCTTAGTGTAGATTTCTTTAGGTTTATCCTATTTGAGGTTCACTCAGGTTCTTAAATCTCTAGGTTTATATCGTTGGCCAAATTTGGGAAATTTTAAGTCATGATTTCTTTTTCACTCCTTTCCTAGGATTCTGATAACATGAATGTTAAATCTTTTGTTATAGTCCTATAAGTTCCTGAAGGTCATTTTTTCCCTGTCTTCTCTCTTCTTCAGATTGTACAATTTCTATTGTTCTATCTTCAAGTTCACTGCTCATTACCTCTATACTTTCAATTTTGCTGTTAATTAAGTGCATTCACTATGTTAAAATGATTTTCTTATTGCATTTTTCAGTTCTAAAATTTTCCATTTGGTTCTATTTTATATGTCGTATTTCTTTCCTGTTCTTTCTATTTTAAAAAATTTGTTTCAAGTTAGTTTGCAATTGCTTGTTGAAAGATTTTTATGACTGTTTTAAAATTTGTCAGATAATTCCAACAGCTGTGTCTTGGTGTTGGCATCTGCTGATTGTCTTTTTTCATTTAGGTTGAAATTTTCCTAGTTCTTGGTATGATGAATGGTTTTCACTTATATTCTGGACATTTTGGGGATTGTGTTATGAAATAATGGATCTTATGTAAATCTCCTGATAGTGTGCCAGCCAGGGAAGGGGAGTGTCACTTCATTATTGCCAGGTAAATGAGAGCCTAGGTTCCTTACCCAAACTTTGACACCCCAGCGGAGAGGGATGGCTTTTTACTGGTAGGCAGAGGTGGGATTTCGGGTTCCCCACCAGGGCTCCACTGATACCAGCTAGTCTGGGAGGGGTAGGGGTGCCTTGTTACTGCTCCCCACATAGCCTCCACTGACATTGGAGCTGGAGGAAGCTTCATGAATGCTGGATAGCAATGAAAGTCTTGACTTCAGCTCAGTCTCCTCTATTGTCACTGTAGGAAGGAGGGTAGGGGGTGCCTCATTACCACTAGGTAGAGGTAAAAGTCCAGGATCTCCATGTGGCCTCCATTGACACCATGATGGGGTGGGGGAGAGCATGTTACCACCTGACAGGCATGGAAGTCCTGGCTCTCCCCTGGTCTCTGATACCATTTTAGTGGAGGTGGGGGTGGAGTGGAGGGGTGCCTTCTTATAGCCTGATGAGGGTGAAACTGTAGGCTCCCCACTTAGCCTTTGCTGATGGGGTTGGGGGAACGGGGCCATGTGTTTTCTGTAGTACTTGGACAAAGTTGGGTGGTTATTGTTTAGAAATTTTCTGTGGGCTAAGTTCTTAGTCTTTCCTGGTCCTTTGGCTAGGGAGAGCAAGATTTCTTGATTTTTTTAAAAAAAATCTGCTCCCAATGGCATTTCCAGGTTGCTGGCTTCTCCGGCACCCAGTCTGAGATATATAAGACCGAAGGAAAACTCAAAGAACCCACCATCATGTCGTTGCTTAGGTCCCTAGCCAGTCTGCCTTCTTCTCTCCACCTTTCAGGGCCGATTTAGTCTTGTTTTTAGACAAAGCATCCAAGGCTTTTAGCTGTACTTAGCAGGAGGATTAGGGAGAAATGCATCTACTTCACCTGGGTTTAGAACCAGACGTCAGCTTGGCTATCTTTAGGTTTTTAAAAAAATAAGTGGATCTATTTTATCTCTCGGTTAGAAAGATAAACAAGCCTTGGGTAGAAAGTGAAAACAGGTAAACCAGTTAAATATAATTTGGCATCTGTAGGATGAAACAAAGTAAATACCTGATTGTTTGCAGGGTTTGATCAGAGAAGCATACTATGGTTGGCACACCCTCGGCTTTAGGGCTATCACGAGGAGGGCAGAGCAGCCCAGCACACCCACCACTGCACGTGTGATAATGATGTAATGATAGGAGGTGGTGAGTGGACAAGCTAATTTACACCTAGAAGAGGGCAGCATATGCTACCACCCAGGGGGAGTACAGACAACCCTGAGGAAGGCACCTTCCCTGGAGTTGGCTTGGGGGAAGTCTAAGTGGAATAGAGGAGGTGGGTGAGGAGTTGGGCATTTTGGATAAACGTGCAAATCCAAACATGTGGGTGAGAATGTGGAGGAATGCAGGTCTTTGTTTCTTCTGCTGACCCTGGTCAGGTTCCTGAGGCCAACAGGTGGATGGTTTATCACTGTATCTAACAGAGTACCTGGCACATAGTCGGTGCTCATAAATATTTGCTGACGGAATGAATGGATGAATGAATGAGTGAGGGAATGAGTGTTTATTTGAATCACCTCACTTATTTCATGAAGTGTTGTGGCTGACTAGAGATTCCCCACTGACGGGGGAAAATTGGGAGCTTATTGTCCTGGGGGTCTGGGTAACCGGCCTGTGGGGGATCCACAAGGTACATAGGTTATCATGCTTATGGGTTAGGCCAGCTGAGAGGGAAGAGGAGATCAGGGAGTTAACATTTCGTACACCCACTGACTTATTCATTCGTACTCATCCACGTTGGGGCCAGATGTTGCAGGTTTCCATGCCCAGAGGGGTAGGCCCATGAGAAGGGAGAAGTGGGCAGAGGGTTAACATTTTATTCATTCATCCATTCATCTACCTACCCATCCATCCACCCACCCATCCACCCACCCATCCATCCACCCATCCATTTATCCATCCAGGATTGGGGCCATACTGTTAATGGTCATTAAATGCCAGCTTAGGACTTTAGACTGAGAGCTATTTTTTGTGACAGCTGTCAAGGAGGGGAAGTTAATTGGCATGAACAGCCCAAGTGCATGTTGGAAGCTAATTAGGGCTTAAGCAGGGATAGTCTGTGGATCCTGAAGTAAGTGGAGCCTAGCATTTCAGGAAGGGACCTCTTCGTTCCTCATGTCAGTTTTAGAGAGAGATGGGGACCAGATGGGACACAGATACTCTCGTAAACAAAACACCTGGGTTGTGTACTTATTAACCAGCTTTACGAAATCTCGAGTACAGGGCAGCAGATGGAATGATCTGGATTGGCTGTTCTCAAAAATTCTTGAAAGCGAGAGTACCTGGTTAGGCTTTCTGGCATCCTTGTTGGGTTCAAGACTGAGTAACACATTACTTTTTATGAATAATCCGGAAGAGGGTGACTTTCAAATGCTCCTGTCTTTCAGTAGAGACCACAAGTATCTCCTCAAGGTCAAAGCCAAGACTGGGGCTGCGAGAGGGGCCGGGTCTCTTGGAGGAACCATCACCGTTCATTTTATCTCTGCCTTTGTACTCCCCCTTCTCCACAGGCTGTGCTTGGTTTCTCTCTGTGCTCAGTGTCTGAAACACGAAGATGCCAATACTGCTTACAGAATGAGTGGACAAATTAGTCTCCATTAGTCAACTCGTATTTGTTGAGCTCCTGCTATGCACCAGGGATTTTCCTAGGAGCTGAAGGTACGGTAGACAAATGTTTAATGCCCAACGTATTTAAAACACACAAGCGCATCCTACAGCTTACAGCCCATGCACTGCTGCCATTGTTTCCCGAGGGCCTGTGCCAAGTGGTGCTTGCAGTTGTTGGTGAGTGAAGGTGTCTTGGAGTCAAGGCCTGGTGGTTGTTTCTGGGGAAAAAGGGTGAAGAGAGGGCAGTACTTACTGAGGAGTCAAAATTGGTGGAAAATCTTAAGGTCTGTTTGTTGAGCATGTTGTGTGCCAATATATAGGTTATCTCTCTGAGGTTTCCATCCCAGGAAGTAGACCCTTTTATTTGCTCTGCTTTACAAGGAAGGAATTGAGGCCCCAACAGCCACTGTGACTCACCGAAGGCCATGTGGGAGAGGGTGGTAGAACCAGGATTGAATCTAGGTCTATTTGGTTCCAAAGGTCAGGTTTTTACCCACTTGGCTCAACTGCCAGGGAGAGTGGAAGACAGTGGCAAGAGGGGTCCTCGGGAGCTGATGCCTGGCCATGGAGGACTTTGGAGAGCAATTTGGCCCTACCTCTTGTTCTTGAGTGTGATGCAGTCATGGCTGACTTCAGGCAGACCCCCCCAGACCAGCCTCCCTGTTGCTGGACCACTGAGATGACCATTCTTCAGTGCAAATCACGTCTGCCCATGCCCAGTATGGATCCTATATGCTTACACAAATCACTAACTAAAAATTACATATTGTTGAAGTTTCTAAACATCACCTGCCACGCATTACCTGTAGCTGCAGGAGGAGGTGCTGAGTGCTTGGGGGGAAGCTGTTATGGGCTCTCAGCCCTGCTGGGTGTACTGGGGCTCTGGTAGGTAGAGTAATTCCATAACTCAGCCACAAGTGGCAGGAGGGAGAACCTGGTTCTGCAGCAGCTTCAAGGGTCGACTATTTGTCCAAATCTGCATTGATTTCTCCCCACATCTAGAGGCCAATCCAGAAACTAAAGATGATTATTACAATGAGACAACAGTCATAAGCAACTCTCATCGAACACTTTCTATAGCCCAGAAGCTTAATTTTACCACTTCTAGAAGTAGGGACTTTGTCATCTCCATTTTTTGAAGGTGGAAACAGGCCCCTAGATGTTAAGCAACTCACTTAAGGTCTCCTTGCTAGTAGTTGGTGGAGAGGATCACAAACCTAACTGATTGACTTAAATGTCTGGCTCTTAGCTGTGGTGTTGCCCTGCCCCCACCTGCCTCTTCCCTCTGAGACCCACCAAGGGGGCTTCCTTGGGGGAGCGGCCAGCAGCAGTAGGCTCAGACAGAATCCATGAGAACAAAGCCAGGCACCAACTTACCACGTGTGCAAAGGTCTCTGAGCATGTGTCTGTTTGTGTGTTCACACGTGGGTCCTTATGTGTGTCCTTGAGATTTTGTACAAGCCCAAGTGCTTGTACACATTTCATTTTGGCCGCAGCCACTTGGAGCTGGACTCCTATCCCTCACGTATGAAAGACTCCCCACCAAATGCCTGATCTGACCCAAACAGTTTACAAAGAAGTGAGTCCAAGGCCGGACAGTGAGTTGGGGTCATGCTTGACTGTCTGACCCCCGGTGTGGCCTCTTCCTGGCTGTCCTGTCCCAGCAAGGCGACTCCAGGACTCCTACCAGCCCTCAACTGCCAGTCATCTCTCTGGGCAGCTGAAGGCTGACCCTGCCTTCATCAGATCTCCCCAGCCTCCTTTGACTGCCTCCATCTGACCTCTCCCTGTGTCTCCCGGCCTCCTCAGCTCACCCCAACTTGCCCTGGTGTCCCCATGGTTCTGGGCTTTTCCCTCGTCCCAGGGCTCTCCTGATTTCCCATCCTCTCTGAATCGCTCTCCCTCCATCATCTCCCAGCCTCAGGCAGCAGCCTCACACCTGTCTCCCCCTCCTCCCTCCCTTTCTCCAGGTGGCCCACTGCCAGTTGGGTACCAGTTGGGTTGCCATGGGAACCGCTGAGCTGCTTAGGAAGCTGCCATAGATCTAATCATGGCTGCGAGGTTTCAAGGAACAGCTCAGTTTCTGGACGAAAGATGGTGCTGACAGCCGATTAGACTGATGCTGGGGGGTGAGATGAGGGGGTGCAGGAGCCCCGGAAAATGTCAGCCAAGGCAGGGCCGGGCCCCCGAGGCACCTGGGGGCAGGAGGCCAGATCCACCCAGCCCAAACTGCACTGTCTGCTGCCTCACTGACACTCCCAGACCTTCTAGGACTTTCCTGAAGAGATCACTAATGCTCCACTTATCCCCTCCTCCTCCCGTCACTCACACTCATTCATTCATGCATTCATTCACTCACCAAATGGCTCCCCTCTTTTGGTCATGTGTTCCCAAGTCCTTTCCAGAACAGTGGGAAAAGGCAGATCCCTCCATGGGAACCTTCCCCCAGCAGACCAGGCTCTGCGGAGGGCATCTGGGGGCTGTGGGGGACCCAAGGAGGGCAGGAGGTCCATGCTTGGGGGGGGGTCAGTGAGGGGACTAAAGGATGGTCTTCACAGGGGATCTCTGAGCTGAGTCTCAAGGAGGGACAAGAGTGTGTCAGCTAAGCGAAAGGGAAGGTTCTTTCTGGACCCACCAGTTCTGTCTCTGAAGATGGGCCATGGAATGTGTTTCTGAGTATGCTTGAGCAAGGCCACGGGGAGCCACCACCTCCTGCTGGGTGGTCCCTTCAGAGCAGACCTTTCTTACAGCCGTGCCGAGGAGGGGTGGGCGGGGGGAGACCCCACTCCTGAAAAAAGCCTGAAGTCCCCAGGGGACTTGGGGTTTGTGGTCTATGCCTTGGGAGGGCAGGAGGGTGGGGGGTTGTTTGGGGGAGATGGTCTCACCTGCTGACGCCCCTGGTCCCTTTGGTTGTGCAGCCAACGAGGCAGCATCAGAACTCTATGGCCAGAAGGGCCTGCCAGCTGGGTCTAGTCGTAGATGGCTCCCCCTGGTACCAGGCTGTTGTTTCTCTCATCCAAGCCAGAAACTGTGTTTGCACATAATTTGCATACATTTGCATGTGGTGAAAGCTGGGCCCAGCCTAACATGGGAAAACACATTTTTCTCACTAGGGTGCTTGCAGCCTGAATTAGAGCTCCCGGTGCACAGAGACCAGGCCTATAAAATTCTTCCCTCCTTTGGCCCTTGAGCCTCCTCTAGGACACCCCTTCCTGCACTCCTCCCCGCACTGTGGAGTTTGGGCCCCAAGTCAGCAGGCGGAAGGTGTCCCAGTCAGGGAGCCTGGATTCTCCTGGTCCAGGCTCAGCTATATACTTGCTGTGATTTGGCAAATCACTTTTCCTCTCAATGTCTCCACCTGCCTTTGTACTAGTCTGGATTTACAGAAGATTGGGAAGTGGAGGGTGTGTCCCTGAAGAGGTATCACGCCATTCATTCATTCATTCATTCATTCATTTAATTCTATTCATTGTGTGCTTACAAGGTACCAGTGCCCTCTGTTCTGGAATGAACAATACTAGCCATGATCCCTGCCTTTGGGGAGTTTCAAGGAGACTGGCATTAATCAAATGAACACACAAATAAATATACAGTTGCAACTGCAAAAAGTGCTACACAGAGACAAACAGTGCTTTCTGGGAGCTCAGAATTAGACTGGAAAGTCACAGAAGACTTCCTGGAGGAAGTGTTCTTCAGCTGAGCTGATAAGTATAAGATGTTTTGTAGGTAAAGAGGGACTAGAAGAGCCTTCCAGGGAGAAGAAAAAGCACGTGCAAAGGCCCTGTGGTGGGAAGGAGTAGAATGAGTTTGCAGAAGGGAGAGGAAGGTACTTTGTCTGAATGAGAGGATGTGAAGTGCAAATAGATGGAAAGGTGAGGCCAACCCCAGAGGACCTTTCTGGTCCATTAAGGATGGTTGTCTTTAAAGCAGTGATGCCTTTATTCTAACAGCAATGGAAGCTGTTAAGCGAGGAAGTGACATAATCAGGTTTGCATTTTACAAAGATGGCCTGGACTACGGTGTGAAGACCGGGTGGAATGAAAGCAGGAACAGCTGTCAGGAGGCTGTGGGATGGTCTAGGAGAGAGGAAGCAAGGGCTTGGGTTAGGGCCTGCAGGTGGGGATGGAGGGAAGGGGAAGACACTGTGAGATCATCAGGCAGTGACACAGACAAGGCTCGGTATAGATGGAATATAGGGGGCTGGCGTGTATGTGTGGGGGGACAATGAGCTCTAGATTTCCACACAGCCTTTGAGCCATTCATTGACTAAAGAGGTAAATATGGGGCTGGGGGAAGCCCAGGCTTGGGGATAAAGAGCAGGAATTGAGTTCTGATCTCGCTGAGTTCTCCTTGCCTTTGAGGCATCCTAGTGGCAGGGGGGCAGAGGGTCTGGAGCTCAGGGGAGAGGTGGATAGGGTGCTCTGTCTTCCCGGCCCCCAGCCTCAGGAAGGGGGCCTCCTCAGGAGCCCCTCTGCATCTAGTATTTTCCTGAAACAGCCAACCTCAACCTCAGCCAACCTTAGATTCGTATTTTAGGCTTAACGTCTAATCCCAGCGTAGGCAGAACACTGGGGAATGTGTTAAGCATCTTCCCACATGATGGGTATTAAACTTGCACCTTCCCTGTATGGGGATGGTATTTTCTGAACCTCAAGTCGGCCCCGGCAGAGGAATTCCAGGCTGGTTCCAGGAGTGATGCACATCCTGGAGAACATGGTTTAGATGCAAAAGCTTTACAATTCCTGGAATCTTTTGATGGTTTGTGGGGATGAGGGGACAGAATATTTGAAATTAGGACAATCTCAGAAAATTGAGGCTGTGTGGTGTCCTCTGGAAGGCAAAGAAGGGGAAAGGAAGGGAAAGGAAACAGAGGACCTGGTATTTAGGAATGTCTACTGAATGCCAGAACTTAGGCTAGTTTTTTTTTTTCCTTTTTAATAGTATCATACTATTTACTTCTCACAAAAGTGAGGTAGGTATTAATCAACCCATTTTACAGATGAGAAAACTGAAACTCAGAGAGGTTAGAGAACTTGCCCCAAGTTACACAGAGAGAATGGGCTGGAGCTGGAATTCTAACCCAGACTTGAGCTCTTTCAACCACATTGGCCATCTCTGAAAGTGGAGTTTTAATCTGGAGCCCAGGAGGAATTTGGCTGTCTTGAGGACCAGATGCCAGGAGGGCAAAAAAATCACACTTTGATCCTGTTCTTTCCAGCAGCAGCCCAGAGCTCAGCTGTCTAGGGATCCCGACGGCTCTGCTCTTGGTCCAGTAGTCTGCATGGGGCTGTCACTCCTCACTTAGCAGTCTCACTCCCCCTTTGCCTACAAGAACTTTCCACCCGACACCCTTGCTCTTCTCACTGTCCCCTGGGAATGCCCTGTGCGTTCTCACCTCCACGCCGTTGTCCCCTTGTGTCTCCTTTTAGAACGCCTCCTTTAGTCTGCCCAAGCCCTGCCCGTCATGTCCCAGTGCCTGGCGCATTACTCCTCCTCGTTCTTCATGACCCAGCTCTCTGGCCCCCTCTGAACCCTCTCTGATCCTCTGCGCAGAGCTGAGATCTTCCTTCTTCTGGGCCAAGGGTTGCCTAAGAGCCCAAAGGCCAGGTCCAAATCCTGACTCCTCCACTTAGGAGCTCTGTGACTTAGGGCAAGGTACTCAAGCTCTGGGTCCCAGTCTGCTCCTCCGTAAAGTGGAGATCATAGCAGTCCTGAATTCACAGGCTCATGGGCTTGGCACGCAGAGAGCCCTCAGTGAGAGGCGGTCATTGTATGGCCCACTCTTTTATATTTATTTACTTGTCTGTCTTCTCCACCTGGCTGGGAGCTTCCTGAGGACAGAGCCACTCCCGCAACCCCGCCCTTTTTTAAAGTATTGCCAGGACCGACCCTAGGCCTGATACATAGTAGGTGTTCAGTGGACATTTGTTGAATGAATGGGCAAATGCTACTGCCTTTTTCTATATATCTTGCTTCCTTTCCCTGCACCTGGCTTTTTAAGGTAACAGTGGGGTTTCATGCTCAGTGGTAGCCTTCACAGAGCCCAGCCTACACACAGGAGGAACTCAGCAAAGGTCTGTGCTTTATTTCCTAATGAGCCCTTTCGCAGATGCATGGAACCCAGCCTCTGACCCACACATCCAGCAGCCGTCCTCTGGGGTGTAATGGATATGAATTTCTTACTGCCCACGTGTCTCGCCCTCCCCGCCGAGCACTATATTAAATGGCTGTTCAGGACCTCAAATAAACAAATATTCCTTTCAAAATTATTACATTCACCTTTTGTTGGCAGAACACGCCATAGGAAACATCCCAACCCCGTGTGTGGGTGTCTGCTTTCTGCTTCCGCCTCAATGGCAGTGCTTGAGGCCAAAAGGCCTTGTCAGGGTTCCAAGTGCCTGCTAGGCCAAGCATTGGCTGGACTCGGGGCCAGTGTGGTAGCCGATTCTGCGTTAACCTGAGATGACCTAGGCAAGGCTGTCATCATCATCATACTGTCATTGTCTTCACCACTGACACCACCACCACCATCACCATTACCACCATTACCACCATTACCACCATTACCACAGCCACCACCACTGACTGCCACCATCACCACCACCATTATCACTATTGCCAACATCAGTGTCACAATTACTAATACTATGAATTATCAACTTTTATTGAGAGTTTCTCTGTGATAGACATAGAGCTAAGCACCTTATGTGCATAATTTTATTTAATCCTCAAAATGACCCTGCAGATAGGTACATTTTTTATTTTCATCTTACAGATGAAGAAACTGAAGCTCAGAGAGTTTAAGAAACTTGCCTGACATCACACAGCCAGTAGGTTAAGAAGTCAGTTTTTTTTTTTAAACTCAAGTCAGCAGGCATTTAATGAATGTCCATTGGCACATAGGATACTATTACCAGGGACACAAAAATAATTGTGCTTCCTGACTACAGGGTATCTTTACCCTCTGAGATTGGACCCATATAATTAATACAAAGGTGTGTCTAGAGAACACAGGCAAACTACCCTGATGGCCACGGGAAAGAAACATCCCATGGCGTGGGAAATAACTCAGCAGTAAAGTGTGTGCTTAGCGTGCATGAGGTCCTGGGTTCAATCCTCAGTACCTCCATTAAAAAAAAATAATAATAAAATAAAATTTAAAAAAAGAAAGAAAGATCCCATGTGGTTAAGACCCATACCTAGAGGTACTGCTATACTATGTATGTTTTGATAAAAGCTGTCCTAGGCTTTTTGGTCACTTGAAAGCCTTGTGGTCTTTATGACTGTCCTAATGGTATGGCCAACTCAAGGAAAGACTTGGCTGTCTCTCTAACTCCACGTGCCAAAGCCCTGGGCCAGTTTCTCTTGCTGTTCTAGGTTTACCAGGACCCCATCTTGGTCCCCAGGTGGAAGGGAGTTTAGTAGCCTTCTCGTAGGTGGAGAAAACAGAAACTCTGAGAAGGGAAGGAACTTAATGAAGGCTCAGAGGAAATTAATTTTTCTGTCAATTTCCCTGAAAGCGCAGACATTCTGTGAGGACTGGATGGACTCTTAAGTTCATCAAGGATGAAAAGGAGAAGCACTCATATTAGGACTGCCTTTGCTCTGCTGGTTTATGCAGTAAGTGGTGGGGGAGGGGCTCCTCCCTAAGTCCCTTTCAAGGGGACCTCAGGACATGCTGGTTGAGCCTGGGGGGAGAGGGCTGACGGCTCTTGGTCTACTAGTCCTGCAGAGCTTCATATTCCCCATGGCTGGCCAGAATCCTTCCTTTGGGGAAGGAAGATTCCAGAGCTCATGGTGGAGTCTCCAGATCCCTCATCAGAAAGGTGGGCGAGCAGCACTTCAATTCAGACTTCCTTCCTGGAGGAGCAGCCTGGCTCCTTCTCCCCAGAGGCTGGAGAAGGCCAAAGAGAGAGTTGAAGGGATTTAAGGATCTGAGTGATTAACATATTCCCTGCACCGTCCCCCTTTGTCATGCTCTCAAGAGACTACAGTTAAACCTTCAAGTTGCCTTTTGATGATTTCTGGGTCTAAGACTAATGTTTCTTGAGTGTGACTCATGCTGAGCTTGACCTGAAGGAGGAGGCAGGATGGCCTGGCTTGAAGAGGGTCACATTTGGTTCCTTCATTTGCTCAGACAACAAATAGTTTTTGACCTCCCATGAAGTGTCAGGCACTGTGCTGGGAATGGGGGTCTAGTGGTGAGGACCAAGTAGAAGTGGTCCCCACCCTCACGAGGAAGACAGACACGACTCTGATAGTTATGAATGGAAATGTAATTACAACCAGTGTGAATTTCTACCCCCAAAGCAAGGACGGCTAAGAAAACATGAAACAGGGAACTAGGAGTGGTTTTGGGAGTTGGGGCTTCCTTGAGCTGATGAGGACCAGTGGCTATTTTACAGATGGGGAAACTGAGGCACAGAAAGATGGAGTAAATTGTCCAACATATACAGCTAGTAAACAACATGGTAGGGATCTGAACCCAGTGTCTCTGGCTTTGGAATCCAGCTTCTGAGCCAATTTACTTCAAACATTTCTGGTGGATGAATGGGTTTAACAAGGCAAAGATGGGGTGGGCATGGGAGTAAGGGTGAGTTCTGGGCAGCTGGAACAGAGCTGCATGGCTGGTGGTATAAAGAGTGCAGAGCATTCCAGGAGCCAGATGAGGTCCAGTGCAGCTGGGATGATGGGGTGGGTGGCAGGAGGGCAGCGGGGAGATGGGCAGAACCAGATTGCTTGGGACCTAGTAGGAGCTTTAGGGTTTGGCTCAGGGTCCTGGTAGAAGTAGCTCCACAGGGCAGGCATTGTGTCTGTTTTCTTCAGCTGTGAATACCCAGCTCTGAGCACACTGCCTGGCACGTAGTGGGAGATGGTGAATGACTGAATAAAGACCACCCCACCCCCACTTAGCTTCCTCAGTTCCCACTGTCCATCAAAATCCCTAGGGATCCTGTGGAAAATATAAATACTGGGGCTCCAGGCCTGGAAAATCCAGTTCAGTAATTCCTTTTTTTGTGTGTGTGTGTATGTATTTCTATTGAGGTATGGTCAATTTACAGTTTTGTCAATTTCTAGTGTACAGCTTAATGCCTCAGTCATGCACTAACATACATATATTCGTTTTCATATTCTTTTCCACCACAGGTTACTACCAGATATTGAATATAGTTCCCTGTGCTGTACCGTATGAACTTGTTGTTTATCTATTTTATGTATATTAGTTGATATTTGCACATCTCGAACTCCCGATTTATCGCTTCCCACCCTCTTTCCACCCTGGTAACCATAAGTTTGTTTTCTATGTCTGTGAGTCTGTTTCTGTTTTGTAAATAAGTTTGCTTGCCTTATTTTTTTAGACTCCACATATAAGTGATATCATATGGTATTTTTCTTTCTCTTTCTGGCTTACTTCACTTAGAATGACAGTCTCCAGGTCCACCCACATTGCTGCAAATGGCATTATTTTATTATTTTTTTATGGCTGAGTTCAGTTCAGTAATTTTTGACTGGACCTTCAGATCTGTATTTTCAACAATCTCCCCAGGTAATTCTGACTTTGCCTGGCTGTCCCCGGGGTGCCACTGGAAGTCAGTAGTTCAGCTTATAATGGGCGCATGAAGCGGGGGAGCAGCCCTGCAGACTCTTGCTGGGGGACACACGTTGAACTCACTGCTTCTCACTGCAGTCTCTATCTATAGCACTATAAAGAGAAACGCTCTTGGTAGAGGGTCTTCCATAGACCAGGAGCCCTCTCTTCCTTTGGGAATGCAAATGTCATCTCCTGGACTGAGCCTGACCACCTGACACTCAAGAACCTGACCTGGACCAGTGTTGATCTTGAGTTTTATGTATCCCTACAAACCCCCTAGAAGTCTGCTGGGAACAAGGAGAGAGAGAAACCAATCAATCACCCACCCAACCAACAATGAGTCAGTCCAGAGACAAGAGGACCAAGAGAGTGGGGTGGAGACCCAGAGAAAAGGTGAAATAGAGAGGAGATGGAGAGAGATTGAGGATGGAGATGAGGAGTGAGAAGAGAAAGAGGGAGAGACCAGAGAGACTGAGAGGGGAAGAGAACGCACCAAATGGGGATGGGGTGGTTCTGGGAGGATGCTCCTGAGCAACGGCCATTCTGGGCATTTCACAGCCAGGCAAGAATTTCCCCAGCCATTCTTGGAGGGGCTCTGAGGGGGTCAACAGAAAATGTGACCATAGCTCACAGGTTGTGAGGGAGGTGGTGGGCAGCCCTCTTCCCCCCTCACCCCACACTCTCCCCTACCCTAGGGTTTAGGGCTCCAGCTTCTTAAAAATGGTCCCCCTTCCCTGCAGCTCCACAGACTCAGTCCAGGATTCATTGCTTGCCTGGTTGGGATGGCCCGGCTATTTCCCAGGGCTCTCCTGGACACAGGGGCCACTGCTTCCTGGTTTCCATCACTCTATGGTTTTAGAGCACAAGAGTCAGGTGAGGCTGGAAGTAGCCAGGAAAGGCAGCCACGCCAGTCCCAGTGGAGTCTGGGGCTCCACTTTGTCTTATTCAGAGCTCAAGACCTAAGGTGTGGTGGCCCGAGGCCATCTGCATCAGGACAGGCTACTAGGCCATTAACAGATGAATTGGTAGTCACGTAGGCCGCATGGGGGCCCCTATTGGCAAAGATTGAGGCTGATGGGTCAGCCTGTCTCCCCAGCTACTAAATGAGGGCCTGTGACCAGAAGATCATACCTACAGCTATTGCTCCTGAGTTCCTGCTGTGTGTCACACTCTTTCACAGGCAGTCTAGGACCTCATCGTGACCTGGACAGACTCAGCGCTCCAACCTCAGCCCCCGCTGCTCTCCCCACCACTCTTGGTCTTCAATCTGACCAGTGTCATAGACCCCACACCCATTGCCTTCTCAGGGCCTTCGCACATGCTGTTCCCCGTCTGCAGAGTGTCTCTCCAGGTCTCTGCATAGCTGGCTCCTTCTTGCCATTCATCTCTTCAGAGAAGCCTTCTATCCACGATCACCCTTTCTCAAGCAGCTTCCCTGTCTCTTGCCCTTATGTTACCCAGTTTTATTTTTTATCAGTCTGCTCTCCCTTCCCCCCATTGTGTGCAGACCATTAAAGCAGGGACCTTGTCCCCCTCAGATGCTGGGATTATCCCACCCCCACCCCCACGGCCAGCTCAGTGCCTGGTGCGCATGGGCACTGTACGTCTATTATCTGAATAAAATGAATGAATGAATGAATGCAGCTCGAGTAGCTGGGGCTTGTTTGCTATTTCATGCAGGTATCAGGAATACCTACTTCCATTAGGTACCGAGGGGGATGATATTGTCAGCTTGCTACATCTGAGCCCACTGAGGTTCTGAGAGGTTCTGGGTCATACAGCTGGGACCTGGACCCAGGATTCTGCCCCCAAAGCCGCCAGTTCTTCCCTTCCCCCAGGTTGCCCCCTCCTCCACTTTGACAAACCCAGAGGAGATACCAGCAATGAAAAGGTGGGGGTTATTATTTGCATTTAGAGATGGGGAGGTGGTGGCTCAGGGTTAAGTCACAGGCTCCTGGCTGCTGGTACTCAGCACTGCCACCCACAGGCCTTCCTGGATGTTCATGGTTCCCACCTTCTGTGTCTGATTCTGGGAAGCGCAGGGCAGGGCTGGGGGGAAGTGGCTGCTGCGTGGTCCACCCACCGCCTACTGCAGCTGGCTCCTGGAGGTGCCAGGGGAGGATGCCTTGCCTGAAGGAGGTGCTGGGGCATGGAAGAGAGCACGGCCCTTCAAAACTATCTGGTACACCAGAAATTGACACAATATTGTAAACTGACTATACTTAAATTAAAAAAAAAAATGGAGGTGGGGCATTTGGGCTTACTTTTCAGCCAGACCCTGCACGATGCTCTGAATGGGGAGAGGGCAATGTCCTGACCTGCTTTCTCCCCAGGGGGACAGAACAGCATGAAGCCTCTTGCCTACAGGGCAGCAGAGAAGTACCTCGTGTGCCCTGAGGCTGCAGGAGCAGGCTTCATCAGTCACCTGTTGGGGGTAGCCGGCAGCTCTGAGAACCACTAAGCTGAGGTGTATCACGGTCAAGAGGCAAGATCATGGCCTTTAGAATCACCCAGGTCTGGATTCAAGTCCCAGCTCTACCGTTTATTGGCTGTGTCACAGAATGCTCTGAGCCTCAGTTTCCTTGTTGTAAAAGGGAAAGAAAGTGCGGTGCTGACACCTCTTCCTTGCCAACTTCTGTCTGCCTGTCATCAGCAGAGATCTTCAATTGCCTTCGGCTGCCACAAAATATTCATTGTTCTCTTGTCTGCTGTGCTCTGTCTCTCCCTGCCTCTTAGGTGCCAAAAATGGTGGAATTATCAAAGGTAAAACATGTCTGTCACCAGGCATGGTGGGTGGGGTGCTGCTACCGACTGATTCATTGAAAGATGCTCCTCTCCCTGGGCTCAGGGTGCAAGACTGACTCAGATTCGACTGTCTACCTTAGGGGACCCAGGGAAGGTGGCAAAGGCTATGAAAAAGGACAGTCCTTTGAGGCTGGAGGATTTCTTTTAGAGCAACTTGGATGGAGAATCCTTGGCCAGGGTGCAGATTCCAATCCACAGGGCTGGAGGGGGCTGGGGAGTGGTCCAACTTGAAGCGGGGGTCTGGGGGAGTGTGAACCCAACTGGATGTCCTGGAGGAATTCTATGGGCAGCTCCCTGGGCACAGTTTGGGATGACTGGTGTGTGGGAATGGACTCGTGCTGGAGACAGGGGACAAACTCTACAAAGGAGACTGGAGACAGGGCTGAGAGAGCATTCAAGAGTTAAGACTGCAGGCTGATGAGCAGAGGCCAAGATTCAGAAAGGCTGCTGAGACCTCAGCCAACCAGTGTCTGCGATGATGGCCACATGGAATCCGGCTAATCGCTGCTATTTACTGTGCACCTACTAAGTGCTCGGTCCTGTGCTAGGTGCTCTGGGGATCTTGTCTCATTCCACCATCACACTCGGTGTCATCACCATGTGAAGAAACCAAGGCACAGAGGTCAAGGAAATCAGACCCATGTCAGAGGATGTCAGAGTCAAGATTTGAACCAAGAGCTGTCAAACTCTGTTGCCTCCCCCTCAAGGTCCACTTTGACAATGATTTATTAATCTTCCTAGAATAAATAATACATGCTAGCTGTAGAGATTTGGAAAGTAGACTTCAAGAAATAAAACAGAATTTACCCTAAACCATGTGTTTTTTTTTCCTATGCCCCTAAAAAGAAAATCATACAGCACATACCACTTGGCATCTTGTTTTTTCTACTTAACATTAGAGCATATGAAAATTCCTATGTGAGTAAAAGATCTCAGTAAATATAATGATTAATGACTGTCTCAATATTCTGGTGGGGGATATATACTGTAATTTTCAGAGCCATTTCCTTACATTTGGACATCTGGATGGACTCTAAGTTTTCCCTGTTGTAAACATCAAAGTGATGCATTTCTTTGTGTTCAAGCTTTTTCTGTGCGTCAGGTGATTTCTTGAGCATAGATTTCTGGAAGGGGAATTATTGGATCAAAGGAAGAGCTGCTTTTAAGGATGGATAAATGAGAAGAGGACTACAGGTTCCTGGCAGCCCCAGGGAGGGTGGTTTTTTCCTGAGAGACCAACTCATGAAGGAAACTGGCTTCCCTTGGACTAGCATGTTTCTGATTTCTGCCTGTGGGAGTTAGAGCTGAAACAGAGCTTTTGGTGATAACCTTGGGACTGTTCTTTCTTTCTTCTTCTTCTTTTTTTACCTTCTCCTGGGAGCTGATAGGTGGGTGTTGAGGGGACCTTCCTGTAGTCACCTAGTTACTGGAGGCACCCACCAGTTTAGAGACCTTGGAAATCATCTTATCTGACTACCCCCACATTCACAGAGGTGTGCATTTGACAGGCTGGGCAGCTGGGTTCCAGCAAGGACAGGGAACTTGTCAGAGTCACTCTGCTTGATGATAACTTTGCTGTGGCCAGAAGTGGGCCCCCTGACTCCCCGTTCATTTCTCTTTCCACAATGTTAGCTGCTTCTCATTTTTTAATTCCAGGTCATATAATTCTATACGCTGAGTGTAATGAATACCAATTGCTGTTACCATGGTTACTGTGGCAACATTGGCCCTGAATTTCTTCCCAGAGGTGCCTTGGGCTGTGAGAAGCCTAAGGCTGGGGTGGGAGCTGACCTGGATGGGGCTGGAGTCCACTGGCGTCTCGGGCCAGTGGGATGACATCACCCTGATGCCCTTAAGGAAGCCCCAGGGCTGGGTCCTGAGCAGGGATGGTCACCAATGGTGCTCCAATTTGGTGCTGATACTCTGTGTGAGAAGAGAAGCAGGATCTATGTTTCAGATTTTTTTTTTAAAGACTGGAAGATGAGCAGTGCAGCTGAGTCCTGGAGCTGACTGAGCCAGCTAAGCAGGGAGGAGCCACTGGAGAGAAACCGTGTCAGGCCCTTTTGAAGTTCCAGGGATACAGTAAGGGAGCAGGGGTTCCTGGCAGGCAGGCTGGTTGGCTCTGGGGAAATAACACAGAAAAATGCCTGGAGAGAGGGCTAGGCCCAGAGTAGGGTTCCAGGGATGAAGCGGCTCCCAAGACACAGTCCTGAAGTTCACTGGCAGGACTAGCCCCAAATTCTGCTCCGGAGCTGTCTCAGAGCACTGCCCAGACTGGGGGCCTCACCTGGGCTGTGAAGAAGGGAGGCACTTCACAGGGGAAAATGGGAAAAAGTGGGAGCCTGGGAGGCAGTGGGGGAGGACCCCAGGTACAGGAGTGAGGGGAGGAGGTCTTTTTCTGTTCGCCTCCTTGTTCATCTCTCTTTCTCCTTCCTCCTTTACGTCCTTTCCTTTCTTCCTTCTCTCTTGCCCTCCTTCTTTCTCCTCTGTCCCCCTCTTTCTCTCTCCTTTGCCTCCTCTCTTCTTGTTTCCTCCTTCCTCCTGCCCCTCTCCTCTCCTCTCCTTTCTCCTGCCACTGTTTTCTCAGGGACTCTGAACATTAGCTGAAAGCCAGCAAAATTGAAAAGGAATAATCAATTGCTGAAATTTTCCAAAGCTAAATTGACATGTATCTAGGACAGCATTTCTCAAATCGTGGTCTATGAATTCCAGGTCCTCAAGGCGGAAATACAGTTCAGTGATGTGGTTAAAGCATAGACTCTGGAGCTTGTTTGCCCAGGTTCAACTCCCTGCTCTGCGGCACACTAGCCATGTGACCTTGGATAAATATCTAATCCCTTTGAGCCTTGGTTTCCCTTTTTGCAAAATGGTAGTGATAATAACACTTGCTTCATAGGTTGTTGTGATGACTAAACACCTTAAAATGGAAAGATCTTAGAGCAGTGCCTGGTACATAAAAAGTGCTATATAACTGTTAGCTATGCCTACAGGTGTTCCACAAAAGAAAGTTTGAGAAACACTGTGTACTTCTCTCCCAACATCTTGAAAAGAATCAATATTTCAATAGTGCGTTAGAGGCCCTAGAAATCCTACGGCAAAAAGATCTATTTGCCTTTGCTTTCCTTTGTACTTCTCAAAGCGCTCCCTCCTCCTTCCTTCTTTGTAAGCACAAAACACCTAGTCTCTTAGGACACACCCACTTTTGAAGGTCATGGTTTGGGAAATGCTGGTTTGGGATTATTCACTGTTTTGAGACTGAGGAGAGTGAGGCAGAGAGGGGAATCATTATCTGAGTCATCAAAAAGATCTGAAGTCGGACCCCAGCTTTACCCTACCAGCCGCAGGGCTCAGGAAATGTCACAGGCTGGAGGGGGAAGTAGCTTCCCCAAGGCCAAGTAGTTAGCTAGAGGGAGACTCAAGACTAATACACAGGACTCCCAGGCCAGTATTCCCCTCTTTGCTTCTTCCTCAATGTCGAGTAGAAGCAGGAGGTCTTTTGTGTGTGTGTGTGTGGGGGGGAGAAGTTGTCCTTAATCTTTGAGACTGACGTGATCCCCTCTGCCTATCTCCATTAGCTGTTCATGCCCTGCAAATCTTGGGCCACAGTGATCATAAAGAATGTATGCTTTCCTCCCCAAAAGGGAGAGGGAGGAGGCAAGAAGTTCCCACTCTTCTTCCTGCTGAAGAAGGTAAAACAGATAAACTCCCCCAAAGGCCGATTGACGGGGCACTTTGTAGAGAGCCAACCCATGTGTGCCCCTGTCCCTGGTGCTGAAACATGGCTGGCACGTGGGCAGTGGTCCCCAAATTCAGACCTGGCTGAAATGGCTGTTGCAAAATCTCCTGGAGAGAGTCCATCATCACTGCGATTCCCAGACCTTGTATCTCACTCGATGAATCAAACTCTCCTGGGGTCAGTGCCCAGCTTCTGCACATTTGAAAATCTTCCAAAGGGTGGTTTGGGATTCCACCACTTCGGGGAATATTTGTTTATCCCAACCCTAGCCCTCCTCTCCCATGGATCATTGTTTTTCAGTGATGTTATTTTCTAGTTTTTCTTAATAAATTTGTGATTTTGATACTCTCACAGAAAAACAAATCATTTTATATGTTTCATATTAATGGAGCAGATTTTATGGGTGGTTGGCAGTTCTATTATTTTTATAGCTGTAGCAATTTTTTTCCACCCTGGGAGTGGGAGGGTGCATATTCCTTCCTGATCCTATATTTGTGGTCCTCGGAAGTCCATTCCATTCTTTCCCTCTGCCTGCATGCCTGGAGATTTAGGGCGCTGGAGTGGTTTTAATTATGTTCATGTGCTCTCTGTCCTCACATTGCACTGCTCCAGGCATAGATGAGATACCTTTATTGTGGTATTTACTCTTTCAGATACTTCTCTTTCCTTCTGAGACCCTGAGGTAAATCCTTGGTGGAGAAATAGTCTCATTGGGCATTCTACCAAGACAGATGCCAGCAGGATGGGACCAGAGAGCTTCACTAGCTTCTGACAACCCCCTTTGGCTCTATTGCTGTGAGGGAATGTGATTTGGACCCTTGTGGCTGCATCACCCTCTTATCTGATTTCCAGATTCCAGAGCTGCTGGCTTTGAGGCAGAGAAGAGTGCTCACAAGCACAGACTTTGTGGTCACACCTGGCTTCGAAGGCTGGTTCTGCCTTTTGCTAGCTGGGTGATCTTGGACAAAGAGCTTCCACTTTCTGAGGCTCTGTTGCCTAATGTGTAAAATATGGACAGCACTATCCATGCCTTGATAAGCTTGATGTAGAGATCACGTGAGAAAATGGACATCAAAGTGTCATCCTCTGAGCCACCATGAGTTATTATAATCATGCTAATATAAATCTCTACCCAGATGATGACTGCAAACCTAAGGAAGGCATTTACATTTTGTCATGATATTCTTGCAGACTTCCACTTCTCTCCCCCTCCCCTGGAGATCAAATTCTAAGAATGAAGTTGAAAGTAGATGTCACTGGGGACCCCTCTACCTGCTTTGTGCAGATGGGAAAATGGAGGTCCATGCAGGTCAGGTGACTTGCTCCTAGCCACAGAGGTAGTTGGCAGAACCAGTGGAAACAATCAGGTTCCCTTTCATAATGCCACATGGCCTCCTGGGCACAGTGCAGTGAGTCCAGCTGCTGCTTCCATCCAGAGCCAAAAAGAAAAGACCTGAGGGGCTGTGGGTTAGTTTCTGGGAAGATGGATTGGGTTCGTTCTCTGTGACCCCCAGGGGGAACAGTAAAGCTTAGGTGCTAGGAACATAGATTTTGGCATAAGACAGGTGAAATATGAGTTCTGACTCTGCTACTCACCACTGCTAGGAGCTTGGCCTCTGAGAGGCACAGTTTATTCACCTGTGCAGCGGAACTAATGGAAAATGCTGCCTCAGTGATGTTGTGAGTCCGTAAGACAGCCAGCGGCAATGTGTATGATGACACACTTTGCTCCTTTTGCAAATGGGACTTTAGTTCTGTGTCTGTGCATATTCTAAGACGTTGAGTGAGAAAGTAAAGAGGTTATAGCACAGCCAGGAATAACCAAAATTGTATGCAAAATTGTACGTGCAGATTTCCAAGGATGGAAGGAGCTGCCTGTGTGATAGTGAGCTCCTCATCACTGGAGGTAAGAAAGCCCTTGGTGTGGGTGCCCCTGAGAGGATTCAGGCATCTGCTGGAGAAGTGGACCAGCGCCTCTGCCCACTCTCTCCCTTCTCAGTTCCCTGGCTCCTGCTCACGAGGGGGGGGGGCTGTTTTCCAAAGCAGCAAGCAGCCTGCATGATAATTACTTTTGGACTTATTAAGCATAATTATCCCCTAATCTCATACAACCAGCAATTACTATGGCTATTACCAGGGGCCTACCCATGCAGTACCGCCCGCAGCCCTGGGGTCCAACACCCAGCTGGGGCCGGAGGTGGAGCTGGTGTTCCCTAATGTGGGTTTAGGGGCTCGGCTGAGATGGGGCTGCTGCCTCCCCCACTGGTGCTCCTTTCGCTTGGGTACCAGGCTGGTGAGGAAGATGCTCAGACATACCAGCCCCAGGGCCTTCCTTCCAAGTACTCCCCATCCTGTCATGCTGGCCAGGCCACCCTACGTTTGCCAATGCTGCTCCCTTCTCCTGAGACTCGCTTTCTCTCTTCTTATTTCCCTTCCTTCCCTCTAACCAACTAGCCTCTCTTCTTCCCTTCCTTCAAATATTTTTGAGTCTCTTTTCAGTTTCCGGCACTAGTCAAGGTACTGGAGACACAGCAGTGGGGGAGGGGAGAAGGACAAAATCCATGCTTTCATGGAGCCGACTTTCTTCTGGGGAGACAGAGAAGCAAAGAACAGGATAGATAAGTTCTGGAGCAAAGCAGAAGGGGCTGAATGCTGTGGAGGAATAGAAAGCAGGGTGATTAGAATGGAGGTTTTCTTTGTGGGCAGAGAGAAATTCACAGTTTTAATAGAATGGCCATGGTAAGCTTCATGAAGAATGGGACACTTGAACAAAGACTTGAAGAAGGCAATGGGCTAAACAGTGATGCTATGTGGGGAAAGACTGATCCAGGAGGAAGGAACAACTGGTGCAAAGGACCTAAGGTGGGAACAGGCTTGGCATATTTGAAGCACAGCAAGGAGGCCAGGATGGCTGCAGCAGAGGGATCAAAGGGAGAGAAGTGGGGGAGGAAGTCAGCGCCTGAAGAAGGAAGTGGTCGGTAGGTTGCGTAGAGCCTGGTGGGCCATTTTAAGGATGTTAGCTTTTCCTCCGAATGAAACATCTGCACAGAGGAGTGGCTTAATCCAACTTGTATTTTTATATCTCTACTCTGTCCACAGAGAGACTGTGGTGATGGGGGGTGGGAACCCAACTGGGAGGTGGTGTTGCAGCAACCAGGTGAGAAATGACTGGGGCTTGGGCTAACAAGGCAGCCCTGGAGCTGGGAGGCATGGAAAGATTCCAGAAGGTTGAGAGGACAGGATTCCCTGACGGGCTAGATATGAGGTGTGAGAGAGAGGCAGCAAAATGACTGCAAGGTTTTTGGCCTCAGCAACTGGAAGGAGGGAGCTGTCACTTGTCGAACTGGGGAAGACTGCCGGGCAAAGCAAGTTTCAGAGGGGAGGGCTGATGTTCGGTTCTAGGCATAAGGGCATGTTTGATTCTGGACATCCAAGAGAGAGATTAATCAGTGATTCAGAGGAGACAGGTCTGGCTGGATTGTGCATATGGCAGGCCTCCATACACAGATGACAGCTGAAGCATCCAGATCCTATGTGCTCCTCTAGTGAGTAAGCGAGGACAGAGAAGAGGCCTTGGGTCTGAGCGCTAGGGCCCCTCCAGGGTTGCAGAATTGAAGCCAGCAAAGGACTGAGAAGGAGCAATCAGAGAGGTAGGAGGGGAATCCAAGGGAAGAAAGGGATTCAAGTAGGAGAGAGGGAGCTCTCACCTCCACATCCTTGAGGCACTAGATTTTGCTTCTACAGCTCTGCTACTTCTGTCCTTACTCCCCTCCGTCAGTTTATCCCCTGTCTCCTCCTCACCACTTCCCCTTTCTCTTCCCCTGTCACTTTCGGTGTCTTTCTCTGTGTGTCTCTCTCTCCTGGACTCCTTCCCTGGGACTCTCCCTCCACACCTCCCCGCTCATCCCCTGGCCGCGGGGGGAGGCTCCGGGGCTCGGAGATCCCCCGGCAGCCGCCGGCACATGCCAATCTCCCCGTGTCTCTAAACCGCTTGAGGGCCCCGTGCCGCGCCTCCTGCTCGCGTAATGCGCTCTAATATTTATTTACATGCCTTTCAGACTATTATTTATTAAGGTATCGCTGCCAACAGTGAACGAGCTAATTGCTCTTAATGTGCCCCCTCCCGGTTCCCACGGCGACGCCTTTGTGGCAGCGGAGGCGGCGCCGCAGGAGCGGGGAAACCGAGGACCAGCGCGCGGAGGGTGCCGGGAGTGCGGGTGCCCGCGAGGGGCGGGGGCGCGGGGGCGCGGGGAGTGCGCGGTCAGGGCGCAGCGGGGACGTGGGGAGCGCGGGGTGGGGGGCCCGGAGCCAGGGCGCGAGAAGCGTGCCTGGAGCGCAATTTGGAGTGGGGTGGGGGTGGGGATGTGAGGGTCCCTGAGCGCGAGGGGACCCAGCTAGGGGTCTTGGAGCAGGTGAGGGACCTTCGGCTGGAGGGGCGGGGCAAAGGGACCTGGTTGGGGGTCTTGGAGCAGGTGGGGGACTCTGAGCGCGAGGCCGGGTGGAGGTGAGGTTTGAACCGGTGAGCTTGGGCCTCGCGTGGCTCGCTTGCTCGCCTGGCTGTGGGCGGACAGAATGACGACCGCGAGGCCCCGGGAGGGGGCCGTCGCCTCCCCCACCCCACCCCACCCCACCGGGCGTGGGCGGCGGCCTCGCCTCGCCTGGTTCTCCCGACGTCAGCAGCAGCCGCCGAAGCCGGAGGGAGCGGTTTAATTGGCAGGATTTTGGGTTAAGGACAGATGTGGCTTCACTAGGTTTGAAGGCTGGGCGCGGGGGGGGGGGGGGGCGGGGGAGAGGGCTAGGCGGAGCGCGGAGGGGAGCCCGGAAAACAGACTGAGAGAGACCCCGGCTGGCACCCCTGGAGAGAGAGGACAGAGACAGGAGTGGGTGAGATTGGGAAAAAGAGGGGCAGAAAATACAGCTGGGCAGAAACAGGCGCGGGATGGAGGCTGGAGAGGCATCCAGGACAGGGGCGCTGCCGGGCTGACTTCTGCCCTCTGCCAGGTGGAGGCGCACCTCTTTCTTGCCTGGAATTACCCCCTCCCTGTATTAGCAGAGCCCTGTCCCAAGCAGCTGTTTTCATTGGGAGGGGGGCCTAACTTGGGAACATTTAGTCATTTAATTTTATCACTGGTACCATGAGTACAGTGCCAGCTCCCGGGCCTTGTTGGTGTTACCCTGAAAATTCTCTCCCAGATGGGAATTGCAGTTTAATAAAACCCGGGATACTGTGCCCTACCCCGCCCCCCGCCACCAATGAAGGCTGATTTAAAGCAGCTGTGCAGAGGCCTCTTGGGTCCTCTTCTGAGCTGCAGTGGGCCAAGTGCATTTCTCCCTGTGAACACCACTGAGGCAGGTGATTTTCCAGGTGGGCAAACAGGGGCTCTGAGAGGGGAAGGGACTCCCACAGCTAGTGACAGGCAGAGGCTGAGGGGAGAGGCCAGTGCAGAAGCACATGCTTTTCCCACCACCCGGGGCGAAATCTCTGATTGATGGTGGCTATAATTTTATCAGGCCCCTGGCCTGAGGGATGCTGTTGTGGTGGCTGCGGAGCTTTCTGGAACTGAATCCGATCGATTTTCCTGGTTGGTTGTTGCTGGAGGCTCAGGGCTTGCTGTGTGCCCGACCCGTTCCCCAGGCTCCCAAAGCTCATTTCCCCAACCCTGGGCCAGATGTGGCCATGCTGGACTCTGCCACCTGAATGCTGGGAGCCTTATGGCCCAGGGGAAGACTTCCTGTCTCCAGGACAGCTGGCACAACCTCACGGAGGCTGGGAGTGGGATGGGGACAGTCCCCACCACCTTTTCATCCTGGAATGTTCTGGAGTCTGAAATCAAGATGTTAAACTCAGCAGCCTCAGAGGTGGAGGGAACCTTGAGAATTATACAGTCCACCACACAAATGGGGAAACTGAGGCCCAGAGCGAGGAAGGGACTTATCTAGGGGCACATAGTCTAAGTCCTGAAATGACCTTTGCCTTCACTGAATAATTGTTGGGAGGTATGGATGGCCCCTCCCCCATCTCATTTTAGCATTGGGGGGTCTAGGTTTTACTACAGAATGGGGAAGGGGGCAAGATTTGTTTTCTGTGCACCCCAGCCTTCTTTCCACCCTGTCTCACCCAGTGCTCTCTGCTGCCCTAGGACCCGACTTCGCCAGTCACCTGTCTCTAGTCCTTACCTGCACACACATACTTTCCCAGGGGCTTTTCTAAATACATATCTTAGAGTAGCTGCAAAATGGGATCTTTAGACCCAACAGGAGCAGGTTTGGGGGACTGAATGACCTTGGTCCAGGCCCTATCCCTCCCTGGGCCTCAGTGTCTCCATCTGTAAAGTGGGGATAGGGTGGACATTTGGAGGTTCCTAAGCACCCTTTCCAGCTCTGACATCTCAGGACTGCCCACAGTAGGAGCAGCTGGGACCTGGGTCCCAGGCCAGGGCCCATCTGCTGCTTCTCCTCCTTGGGGCAGGAGAAAGAGCAGGTAAGGGGGAAGAAACATCCATCATAAGCAGAGAAAATGTGGCAGAGATATGAATGGCTTGCTTGGGAGCACTCAAACGCTGTCTCTGCTCCTATGTCACCTTCTCAGGAAGTCCTCTCTAAGTGCCCCGGGTTGGATGGCACCCTTCCTACCCTGTTGTTCGCTTCCCCCTAATACGGCGGCATTTTTCTGCCTCACCTTTTACCCTAATATATGTTTGTTTGATTTTGTGTTTCTTGTGTCTCTTTCCACGAGAACATCAGCCCCATGAGTGCAGTGTTATGGATTTAATTGAGTCTCCCCCACCAAAAAAGTATTCATATGTTGAATTCCTGACCCTTAGTACCTCAGAATGTGACCATATTTGGAGACAGGCTCTTTACAGAGGTAATCAAGTTTAAATGAGGTTATTAGGTGGGCCCTGATCCTTATTAAAAGGGGAAATTTGGAGGCAGGCACATACAGGGGGCGGATGGCACATACAGGGGGCGGATGCCACATGAGAATGTGGGTTATGCTACCACAAGCCATGGCACTCCCAGAAGCTGGGAGAGAGGCCTGGAACAGATCCTTCCCTCGGCCCTCAGATGGAATCAACACTGCTGACACCTTGATGCTGGACTTCTAGCCTCCGTAACTGTGGGACGATACATTTCAGTTGTTGTAGCTCCAGGTCTGTGGTCCTGTGTCATGGCAGCCTGAGCAAGCTGATAGAGGCAGGGACTTCGTTCTGTTCACTGCTGTATCCTCAGTCTAGAGCAGGGCCAACATTTCGTAGGCAACACAATTGATCGTTCTTGAATGAATGAACCTTGGTTGTGACACTCAGGGGTGAGGGCCACTCTTGGGTGACAGTGCAGACGGAGCAGAGGCCCTGCAGGAGGAGGGGCAGAGATGTGGTGCAGACAAGGGGGTCTGGTGTCTTCAGTCCCTTACAAATCTCACCTGCCCAGTTTCTGTTCTTCCGTCCCAAAGTGGTGATCTTTTGCCTCAAATCCTGTCTTTCTCTTGCCCAATGTGCAAAGCTCGTGGAACTTGGGGGCATCTCAGATCCCTGCCTTGGGGAGTGGGAAGAGAGCCACCTCTGATCACTGTCTGTGAACACAGCCCTAAAACAGGTGCTACAGGAGCGACACCAGAGTTACCTCAGAGAGTGCGTGGTCTGGTGGAGGACACGGAGCCCTATTTGGGGAAACGCCTGGTCTGATGGAGGAGATAAGATCTGTGCCCTTGGGGAGCCTCCAGTCTGGTGTGGGGACACAGCCCCTGTCCTGGGAGAGGCCTCCAAGTGTGACTGGGAACTTCCAGTCTGATGGGGGAGGCTCAACACCCGTATGGACGCTGACAAAATACCCCATAAGGAGCTGCTGCTGGGAGGCTTGGGGAGGCGTCTTGAAAGAAGTGGGTTTGCACGGAGTTTGGGGAAGGAGGGGGTTCTATATGGTGGGGAGAAGGAGGAGTGGGCAGAGCAGGGAGGGGCCAAGCCGTCACCTCTCCTTTCCCATCCCAGGTGAGCTGGCCTGGTGTCTGGATACACTGGTGAATATGTAACCAGCACAGCCTTTCAGTGGGCCTCCTAGCCATCACGAATCACCCATTTTTAGGAGGAAAAAAGACTGTTGACGGGGACAGGAATAGCTTCTAAAGCCTCCCTTCATTCCTGCTGCTCCTCTTTCCTGCAGGCCCTGGGTCTGGAAGGCAGGGCATGCCCACAGCGCCCTCTGCTGGACAGTGTCAGAACAGGCTCTGTTTGCCAAGGCTTTTGTGCAAGCAGCCTGGTTTCCTGCTTGGTGGAAGACATTCTGAAGCCAGGAATGAATGATGGGCAGTGTCTGGAGGTCAGTGTCTGGGAGGGTCCATGTCTGCAACCTGGAGGATCTTGGAGCTTAAGAGTAGTGTAGGGGGAGGGTAGTTCCGCTTGGGGTGACTGTGGGAGCCATCATAGATAACTTCCCCCAGATCTTATTGGGGGCTCAGCAGGAGCTGGGGTGGCCACCACCCTGAGTTTCCAGGACCCCTCCTCCACCCCGGGCATGGAAGGACCCCCCCCCCAGCAGATTACCTATGTCCCTCTATATGGTAGATGACATGTGTCCCTACCAACCTGGCATCTGGGGTGGCTGGACTTTGGGTGCGTGGTCTGGATGCTTCCAGGAGAGACTGGTAATTGGGAGATTGTAGGTGACGGTCAGATGGGAATGAGGGCAACTGCTGCTGGATGGCTGAAAGAGAGAGCTTGGCAGAGCTAGGCCGGGACTCAACTTAGTATTTTCTCCCCTTTTCAGACCAGGATAAAGATTAATTGAGCGTAAGGAAACTCAGGTTTCCCAGGGGGCCAGCAGTGCCTTGGAAGGGAAAGAAGACCCAGGAAGCTCAGAGACCCGAACCACTGGGCTCACTTTATTCTGTCCTTTTACAGAGTTCCTGGGGAGAGCCTGAGTTCCTGCTTTCCTGAGTGTGTTTTTCATGGCGAGAGGGGCGAGGAGGCCCTATTGCCATCCCAGCAGGATGCACGTGTGTGCGTGCGTGTGTGCACCCCCCCCCCCACCCCTGCCGCCCTGGGCTTTTGCAGAATGCACGATGGGAGAACAGGACAAAGCAGTAGGTTGCAAGTTCCTTACAAAGGTGGAGGGAGTGCCCAGCTCATGTGCTAAGGGGACTTCAGTTCCCCCCAGCAGCCTAGAGCTGTGGTGGGGGTCAGAGGAAGGACTTGTCTGTCTTAGTGAAAGCCATTTACCCAGCTGAAAATCACCCATATGGGCCGCCTGTGAACAATATTTCTATTGCCCATTTAATTTCAGCCTGTCAGCTCCTAGAATTGTTTCCATTAGGGGCTGTTAGCACGTTGAGGGGATGGTTTTGGCCTCTTGGGAATTCCTATTTTAGTCAACTCTTCCCCATGAGCACTGCAAAAGGAAGATTGATTTTAAGGAAACAAGGCAGGCTGCTAAAAGATTTCCCAATGAGTCTTATGTTTGATTTTGGGGGGTCAGTCTGTGCAGATTCTAAGACATAATAGTGGCCGGGGATGATTTTCAAATAAATGTATTTTTGTGGGACCACTAACTGCTTCGGAGAAAAATCTGAATTGTGGAAAGCGGCTCTGCAGAGATGCTGTAGCAGGTGCTGGCGGTGCCTGGCCGTATCCCCTCAGCTCGTCTCAGTTCAGTGCACACAAGCTGGACACCTGCCAGCACCTGTCCTCTGTTAGGTGGCTTTCTCTAGCTGCAGAAGTCAGCTCGGCTGGTGCACCCATGGCCAGCCAGAAATGCCAAGGAATTAGTGCCCCTGGGAAGGACGCTCAACCAGTGGCTGAGTGGAGCTGGTGCACACACACCCTATTCCTTCCCTGTGAGCTCTGAGATGTGTTTCTACTCTTATTTTTAGAGTTCCCCAGGGGGACGAAGTTCCACGCCCCTCGTAGTTACCTGGTTAGTAACATGCCCTCTGTGGGTGTCTGTGTAGCTAATTCAATTCTTGGCTTGCCTATTGTGTTTCCTAGAATGACATGAATACACTGTTTGCACTGAATCCTTATCTCAGGCTTGCTTCTGGGGAACTACTGTGACCAACTAGTCCCGATTTTCCTGGGATTGTCCCAGTTTTAAAACTCTATGTCTCACATCCTGGGAGCACCCACTCCTCTATCCCAGGCAACTGGGAGACAGCTGGTCACCCGAGGGAACCCAAACCTAGACAGATTAACCACACTGAGGCAAACAGATCACTGAACCACTCGTTTGAAAGCCAAGTATTGGCTTTGAGAACAAAAGAGCGGACACGTTATAGTTTTGTCACATCATCAGGTTTGACAGTTTTTATGAGCTAAAAGCCTGTAAGAGGACAGTAGCTACCATTTACAAAAAAGCCATTCCTTTGAGAACAGAAACACTCATACAGCCCCAGGGTTTGATTTGCTAATTATTTGTGGACTTTAGATGGCTGATGTCCAGGATTCCACGATGGCTGCAGAAGTGGCCACTGGGCAGAAAGGTGACATGTATTCCAAAACCAAGAAGTGCCACAGGCACCATGGGGACATTATGGGTGAGCAGGCAAAGGAGTCGGGTAGCATGTTGTAGGCACTTGAGGCTCTGAGGGGGACAAGCACCGGCCATGCCACTTGAGCCAAAGCCACCTGGGCAAACAGTGAAACTCTACGGCGGGCGTGCCCACACTCAACCACATTGAGACGAGGCGCTTTGCCTTGGGAAGCAGCTGTAAGCTCGAGACAGCTGGCTCCAAGCCAAGGAGATGTGCAGCATGAACAGGAGAAATATCACTTTGTCAGGTCGCCTGGGAGGCAGTGGTATTGAGAGGCTGGGGGCCGGGGGGGGGACATGTGGGTCAGGGAGCTCCATAGCGGGGGCTGGAGGCCTGGCCGGGAGATGCTGCCAAGCTCCTGACCTTAGGATGGAGCTCTGCGGATCAGATTATCCAGCTGCAAAATGCCACACACGCCTCTGCCCTGGTTATTTTTACACTGGCACCGCGGAGCCTGCTATAGCAGAGGAATGTGCCCATTTTGGTTGTTGATTTCTCTGGTCCCTGCTAAACTGATAGGGGGAAAAAGATCTGATTACCATGGCGGTGAGCACACAGCCTGTTTCCTGGGGTCACAGAGCCCTTCTCTTCCCTTTCCCAGGACACTAAGGATGCAGAATGCGTTTGTGTCTGGTGTCCATCCACATATGTTCCAATATGCAAGTAGTGAGAGGCAGCATTTGGACTCTGCAACGACAGGTGGTGGCGTGTCACACAAGTTTCAGCCCAGGCAGGTGAGCAGGGGATGCCCAATCCCCCGGGGCAGGCTGCATACAGATCGGGGAGACCTTCCAAATAAGAGTGGGGACCGTTCAAAACTTAGAAGAAACTTCCAGAGACCTTTCTGACAGCTGGAAAGGAAGAAGAGGAACCCCTGCTTTCTCAAACATCTGCGAAGCAGGTGAAAACCCACCAGCAGTTAGTCTTGGAACCAGCTACTCCATTCATCAGTCACAGTGGTGGAGGACAGCAGATGCCACTGGTTTGGCCCACAGGCAAGGGACAGGTTGGGAATATACAAGCGCTGACCAGAAATTGATGCTTATTTACAAGTCCAGTGTAAGTCTGCTTACATGTGGGGCCCAGTTTTCCCGGGATCCAGAGTTGGTCTTCTCGGTGGAAGGGGACTCAGAGAGAGGGCTCTGCCTCTGTGTGTAGCAGCAGGTTGGACCCTTGAGGGACTTTGCTGCAGGGACTCCCGCTGCTCCGCTGGACAAGGAGGCCACAGCACGAGCTCCTGCCAGAGCCCCATGCTGCTTCCACTCTGGCCACAGGGGTCAGCTTGACTCACACAACAGTGAATGTCAGGAAGTTCAGGGCAGACTTCAATGCCAGCGGTGCCTGAGGCCACACCCACAGATGGCAGGACCCCAGGGTGGGGGTGTGGCCAGTCAAGACACACCCTGCCTGGAGCACGAGGAAATTCACAAAGCAGACATCCTTCAAATACTTCTCACCAAGCTCCAAAAAGCTCCAAAGAACACCACCTAATATGTTTACTACACCACCCCAGCGTGCCTGGCATCCAGTAGGCTCTCAATAAAGGCTTTTTGAGTGTCAGTGCCCGGAGAACCCGAAGGGAGATCTAGACCAGCATTTCCCCAACTGTATAATCTGGGGAGAAACACCTTCTGAGTCACCTCGTGGAGACTGGCAACACTCATTTACATATTCATGGGACCGAGTAGCCCTGACTTCAAGAAATCTGTTTTCCTAGTGTTTCCCCAACATACTTGCCCGTGGGGTAGTTTCTCATGAATTGCTAATTCACCAAGAAACGTCAACCAAGAAGTAGTGCTGGACATGCGGATCTAGCGTAACCTCATCATTCTACCAAAGATGAAATGGGGCCCAGAGAAAGCCAGCAATTTGCCAGAAGTCACACAGCACACTAGTGGTGGAGTTTAGACCAACACTTAAATTCCCCAGCTCTCAGTTCAGTGCTCTTTCTACTAAAGGCCAGGTGTTGTTGGACAGTGCCGTTAAGCATTTGTACCCTCCTGATTCTTCAGCCAGGCAGGGCATCAGTGTCCTTCTGCGTGACCTAAAAAGCAAAGGTCCAGTTAACAAAGAATGTGGATTCATCCAAATCAATCCCGAGTGCAGGGGCAACTCTTCACCTACTTGAGAATCTTTGGAGCCAGCCACTTGAGCTTCCATGCATGTGCTTATGACCTAAGGTTCTTCTCTCTTCCGTAAAGCCGGTTCCTTTGGACCTCGGCTTGGCAGTCCTGGAGGCGGATTCCTGAGACTGCATGTCCTTTCAGTATCACTGAAGTTCTTTAAGAATGTATCTCTTATCCAGATGTCCCCCAAAGCCCTTCAGTTATCTGAAATCAAGGACTTGTCCCTCTGCACCCTGGGGCTCTGGGCAGCACGGAGGTCAGCAGTTGCTTGTGCATCCAGGTTGTCCAGGGCTCCAGCAGCTGCAGCTGGGGCAGGGTCTGAGAAGCGGGGGTGAGCCCACCGTCCTGCTGGGCTTCTCAGTTCCTCCTTCCAGGGGTTCTTGCAGCACTGGTTTTACACTGGGCAGGTAGCAGACCCCCTTGAGCCCTGGTCATTGTCCACACTGAGCTTGGAGACCCAGAATCAGGCTAAGCAGGAGGCTGGCCAGCCCAGTCCAGCCTGGTCATGGTAGAAGGGGAAAGAGGCCCAGAAAGCACATGGGACTTGTTCAAGGTCACACAGACAATCAGAGCAAGTTCATGGTCACTAAGAGGGAAACACATCAGAGGCAGAGAATCTGGGAAGATCAGAGCAGGGGGACCTCCCCCCCACCTCCAGCTCCAGGGCCCCCAGAGAGGAGAAGCCCCTGGCCCACACTAGTGCCAGGCGTGCCAGCTCTCACCCCAACAATATTTCCATTCATGGTGGGCCCAGAAAGGGCTACAACTACCTCCTCCCCCTGAAGCTGGGCTGCTGGCTGCAGTTTCAGGAGTGTCATGTTGCGGGGCAGGGAGGCGTGCAGGGAGGTGACAAGGTCTGGAGCAAGGGACTCCTCCTTCTTGGTGTGGGTGACTGCCTGGCTGGGTTCCTCCCCAAAAGGGGGATCTGAAACAGAACAGCCAGCCAAGCAGCTGACAGGATTTGCTATTACGTCTCCAGCCCCTTCCCCTCCTGGCTTTTGGGGGGGAGCCTCGGAAGGGCTGGGGAGGTAAAAGTCCCTCCCCGGAGAGTCTGCAGCACAGCGGGAGGGCAGGGCAGGGCTCTGAACTGAGGCCCAGCCGCTTGCGGGCAGGGTACCGCGCCCTGGCGGCGCTGCCTTTCTCCATGCACGATGGGTGTCCTGCTGGGGCCCCTCTCTTCCTTTCACTCCCTGCTGAAGACTGAGCATTTCTTGAGTCTTCCTGAGGCTTCAGAGCCCGCAGCTCCTCCACAGGTGCGTGTGCTCACAGGGCCCTCCAGATCTCCCTGGAGGGGGACATCTGGGGTAGCTTGGCGCCAGGGCCCTGGGGCCAGAAAGGACCGCTCGATGAGAAGAGGTTAAAGCCCTGGAGACGGGGGTGGACGGGGGTGTGGATTCAGTCTGGGGTCCCAAGCTGGTGGGCTTCCTTGGTGAGGTCCAGACCCACCTCCAGGGGAATCCGCAGGGCAGAGGAGACTGAGACCCAGCCCTGAGGGAATCTGAGGCTGCGACACACCTGTCCCCACATGGTGGGCCTGAGAGAAGGAAGGCCCTAGGGGCTCTCTGCTTTGAAGCGTCAAGAGTCTTTCATTTCACTGAAGCTGCCATCCCCAAAGGCACTGCAGCCAAGCACAGTTCTCTGTTGCAAAGAAGGCCCCTGTCTCTCAAAGTGTGCTGTGGCAGGAGAGGGCGTCCGCTCTCCCAGAATGCAGCTGGCACCGGGCGCCTCTCTAGCCCCTCGACACAAGTGGATAGAGCTTGCGTTATGTAACTCCTGCAAGCGCGTGAATTATTAACGGTGTCCTCTGCTTTCTCCACTGACTTCTGTGACCATGTCTCTTCTTTGGGGACTATTTTTGCACAGACTGCAGCTTAATTCTAACACCTCGGCTTGCAGGTGCCTCCCTTCAGCCTACCCACCACCTCTTCTTAGACAGGAAGTCACAAAAAGTCTACAGGCCAATACTAAAATATACGAAGGGTTTCCAAGCCAAAATAAAAGTTCCCCCTGGTGATTCTTGTAAAGTGCAGAGGAGAAAGGTTCTCCAGGCAGTTTGTAAGTGGGATTCAGGGTCCTGCACGGTCACTGGGGAGGCAAGTGCCTCCCTCACAGTGCAGCTGGCAGAGGTGGTCTCCCCGGGCCTAGAGGCGAGCTCGCAGGTCTGGTTACTTTCAACCTTTGGGTCCGCTCAACCACCCGTTATTTGAGGGGGCACTGTCCATGTGATCTTGCTCCAGGGAGAACTCAGGCTTAAATTGCACCTCTCTCCTGATCCCCCAGTGGCAGTAAACCCCACGGCTGCCCAGATGTCTGAGCAGAAAGGAAACTGAACGTTCTAGAGGCTGAGTGCAACCTCACCCACGTACTTTACAGGTGGGGAAACTGAGACCCAGAGAGAGGCAGGGGCTGGCCTAAAATTGCACAGTTCGGTGATAGCAAAAAGTTGGCATTGAACTCAGGCCTCCTGATTGCCAATCTAGGGCTCTTTCTAACAACCAATATATTGGCTACAGTTTCAAGACCCCTCACAGACCCCCAGGGCCCCCTCCTTTTTCCCGCTGCCCCAGCCCCTCTCACCACCCCCCACTACACATAATTCGGGTTATAGCAGAGCATGTTGAACTCCAAGTTCTCGTCCCAGTGCCGCAGAAGCACGAACAGCTGGCGGGCGGCAGCCTTGAGCATGCCCCGCGTGTGGCCCTCGGGCACCTCCTGCTGCTCCAGCCACGAGCTGGCCTTGGCGGCCACCAGCTCCCATTCGACGAAGTAGGAGGCTGAGCTGTGCTCCAGCCACGCCAGCGCCACCACCGTGGCCCACAGCTTCCCCGTGTGCTCGATCACAGCCCTGGGCTCCCAGCCTGGCTTGCCCTCAGCCAGAGGCTCCAGGGAGATGCTGTCACAGGACAGGTGCCGAGGTGAGGGGCTGGTGCCCATCTGGGGGCTCGGGGGCTGGCGGGTGGTGAGGGACACTCGGTGGCAGGTGAAGGGTGAGGTCCACTTGAGCTTCTCCATGGGGATGTGGATGGCCTTGCAGAAGGCTTGGTTGAGCAGGAAGGCTCCAGAGGCCAGCTGTAGAGACACCTGTGTGTGGGGGAGCTCCTCAGTGGGCCTCAAACATTTAGCCCATGGAGCCCCAGGCCACGCCCAAGCAGGGTGCACACAGCCTACCTGTTCATCTCCCCCAGCTCGCCCTGCCAACCTGGGGGATTTGCGGGCGACCCAGCCCAGCTTAGCACCGCCATGCTTTATCCCACTACGACTTCCAGCTGATGAGTTTCCAAGCCCAGCTCAACACCTTCACTCCAAACCTGCCTCTTATCCTGGGCAAGTGGGCCCAGCTCAGCCACTGGGACCGTCTACCGCCACCCGTAGTTTCTGGGCAGCTTACCTCCCTCTTCCTCCCTCTGCACCAGTTTCCAAGTCCCAACTTTCTAAACAGTTCTGCAGTCCACCATCTGCCACCACATGTGGTCCCTGCTCTACTTTTCTCCCCCTCCCTCCCCCCACACCCGCCCCATCCCCGCTCCATCTTTTTCTGCATCCTGGATGGTCTTTGTAAGGCATAGGCCATGATACTTTTTGGAGGCCATCAGTTCAGTGGTTTCAGTTTTCTCCTAGCGTAAATCCAAGCTATGATTTCCAAGGCACTGATTTATCTTTGACTCTCGCCTCTCAAGCTCCCAAGCTTTCTCCTCTGTAGGCTGTCGGCCATTAACTCTTTATTCTTCAGTTCTTGACTGAGCCATCGTATTCCTTAAGAAGTCATGCTTCATTCCTCCTTGACCTCAAGTCTGGAGTAAGTGTCTCCCCCCCTTTTCCATGCTTCCCTCTCCCAAACCCGACCTCCCCTGTCACAGAGCCCAACAATCAGAATTGCCTGGTTCCTTGTCGGTGTCCCCACTAGACAGTGTGGTGAGTTTATATGTTCACCTAGTTCAAGGTTGTTTCCCAGAGTCTAGCGCTGGGCCTGGCTCATCAAATACATGTTGAGTGAATACGTGCATCCTACTTGGTCACCTGGGATATTTGAAAATTCAAAGTGACACCATGTACTTGGGTATGAAGGGACTGGAGCTGGGCAGAGAAGCTCAAAACGTGTCCCTCCTTCTAGCACCTTCTAAGCCCCAACCCTGCTGGGCTCCAGATATGGCAGAGCCAGGCTCGCTTGGTCCTCAGTTCAGACTCACTCGCTCCCGACCTGGGCTTCTGACCCTGCCCCGCAGGCTGGGGTGTCTGCAGGGCCACTTGCTAAACATGGTGCATGTCCCAAGGATGTTCATTTTACTCGCTTGTGAGTCATTTCAAGGCTTATCTTTATGTATTGAAAAACAGACAGACATAGGTGGTGGAGTAGAATGTAAAATTCCCATGAATTTTTAAAGCGAAGATGGCAGATTGCAGAGAATTTTTGTGGCGCTGGTTTCTAGCAACATTTCTAGACCCTGGGTGGGGGACTCGGGCAAACTCCTCCTGCCTTGCTGGCTACGTGGGTGAGAAGGTCTAGGTCCTCTGCTCTTTGTGGATAGGGTAGGGCGGGCAGCCCCTGTGCTGAGTGTCAGGGTTGGGGTCTGAGGTCTGGGGCACTCACCAGTGGGATGTAGTCGAAGCTCTGGCTCCCCGGGACTGACTCTGGAACCTTGGTCAGTGGCTTGCCCAGGAAGCCCCTGGCCGCACGTGTCAGCAGCCTGGACTTGTTGAGGTTCAGCCTGTGTGGATAGAGCCAGGGAAGAGTGGGCACAGTTTCCCTGGTAGTGTCCCTGGTCACCCCCTCTCCCCCTCCCCTCAGCCCACTCAACAGCCTCAGAAATTCAGGGCCAGAAAGCATCTGACAGATGGCTTCCTTCCATCTCCTCATTTGACAGCTGGGGAAACTGAGGTCCGGGGGGGGTGCACTTCCCCCCGATCACTCAGTGAGTTAGCAGCAGCCTGGGTGAAGAGCACGGCAGAGTTCTTTTTAGGACTCTCTTTTTTGGGGGAGAGGTGGGTAGTTAATTTTACTTACTTATTTTTAGAGGAGGTGTGAACCCAGGAAAATGCTCTTTTGAGAGCATATTCTTATTCAGCCCAGTGGTCAGAGAGGCTGATGCTCACCCCCCAGGGGTACGTGTATTTGCAAACAAACCGTGGGCCTGGGGGAGAGGAAGCACATAGCAGAGGGGTTGGCAGTGGGATCTTGAAGGCAGTGATAGCTCTGGGCCAGGGGCGCTTTTTCAGATTGTTCATGACAGGCTGGGCCTGCCTTTGGCCTTCTAAGCCAGGAACAGTGCTGGGAAAATGGGGGCGGTATAGAGTAGAACCCCAGTGGAAATCCCACATACCTGGATCCAAAGAGAGTCTCTGAGGCCTTCAAGGAAGAAAAGGTATTGGTGGCCAGACTGCGCAGGGGACCTGGAGAGCCACAGAATGACAGTTAGGGCCTGACAGATGACCCTGTCTAACTGCTCACTGCCCAGAGAGGGAAACAGAGGCCCAGAGAGGGGCAGGAGCTAGCCTACATCCTTAGGGATCCGAGCTAGTGATTAGGCTGCAGGGATGTTTGGGATCCAGTTGGTATGGGGAGGGGTGAAAATATGTGGGTCTGAGTGTAAAGAACCAGGTCTCTGAGTTCGTTGGCTGGCAGCCCCTGGCATCTCCTGGAGGGTTACCTGTGGGGATAGTGACAGCTTTACATCCTCCCTCATCCCCAAGTAGGGACAGTGAGTTTCCTCAGTGGGCACATTGCTGGAGGACCCTAGGCAGAGTGAGGTGGTAGAGTGGGGATAGGAACTGGGAATTGACAGGCCTGACTTCAGGCCTAGCTCTGTCACCCACTTGCTGTGTGACCTTGGGCAAGTCACTTCATCTCTCTGAGTCCCAGTTTCCTCATCTTTAAAGTGAGGATACTCTGATTTACGTTGCGTGGGGCTGTTTTGAGGAATAAATGAACCACTGAGGACTTTGTTGGGTAAAGACCCTCCCTTGGCCCAATGATCAATCACTATTTCAATGAAAGAGAGAACTGGCAGGCTGCGCCCTCACCTTCAGAAGGCGCGTACTTCTCGTGGCCTGGAGATGCGGTCTCGGTCTCGCTGAAGGGCGCCGTAGGGCTTTCCTCCACATCTACAGCAGAGGAAGCCAGTGAGGCCTGAGTGCCCCTCTCCCTCCCCGTCTCTCCTTCATTCTCCCAAGGAGAGGGCTGGTCCAAATTCACTGTACCTGGGGATGTGCTGGCAGAGCAAGTTCAGGGGTCCCACCTGTGCTTGGAGGGGACTTCATCTCCCAAAGATACCACTGCTGCTCCACCACAAGAGTTGAACATGCCTGGGTGCAAATCCCAACTCTCCCAAAGACTAGCTGTGTGACCCTGGGAAAATTACTTCCTTTATAGGTTTCAATTGCAAGGATGTTGTAAGGATTAAATGAGATAATACACAGACAGTGTTTAGTGCCTGGCCCACGGTAAGTGCTCAATAAAGTCCTGAGCTATAGACGCAGCAGGGAAGCAGGGACAGGTCAGGGGCCTGAGGCTGGGGGTTGGGGCTTAGGGGAGAGATGGGTCCATGCCAGCTTTCCAGAAGACACCACAACATGGCACTGACCTGTCAGAGGGCTCTAAGCCTCAGTCTCCCCATCTGTAAACTTGGGGTAATAACTGCATATTGTTTGTTCAAAATGTGGAATCGGGTTATTATTCACACGATTATTATTTCCAGGGCTAGAGAGGGATGGGCAATTGTTCTAAAGGAATGATCCAAATTACGGAACAAGCTCCATGTACAGATGTGTTCCACAGAGACTCTGTCTTCCCTCTGAGCCCCTTAGTAGCTCTGTGTGGGCAAGAAGCTCTGTTTTACTGCTGGGTGCTCGGGGACAGCACAAGAGTGAACTAGTGACTGAAAGACTGGGGACCAGCAGGCAAAGAGCATGGTGGTTAATGCACCTCCTGGGCTCTGGAGCCAGACATGGCTAGTTCAAGTCTTGGCTCTACTGTGCATCAGCGGTGTGATCTTGAGTAAGTCACGTAACTTCCTGGAGCCTGTTTCCTCATCTCTTAATGCGGAGAAGAAACGAAACTCTCAGGGAGTGTTAGCCAATGTCATGCTTGCGGAGGGAAAGGGCTTGGGATAGACTCAGAGTTTAGAAGTCATACACACTGGCTGTGAATCAGAGGACAATTGGAAAGAAAGGATTTGTGATTTTGATGGAAGCCATCAGCCATCAAGGGCTAAGCTACGGATAAAGGAAAGGGTAGACCAGAAGTCTTCTCTAGACTGGGAGCCCCAGCTTGGCTCAGGGGTAGAGCAGGTTCCCCTTGGTTTTGGAGGCTCTGAGGGACCAAGGAGTTGGTAGAATTTTTAATTTGGAGGAGATCCTCATCTGGATCTCTACTCCTTCACACACTGTTCCTTTTTTTAACTCCTCAATGTCTGTGAACACTTTCTAATCCTTCAGATAAAAGGTTGTTAAGATCTGGATGTCAGGGTTGGTGGCCAAGTGGGACCTCTGATGTCTTTCCCATGCACGGAAGAAGGCAAGAGACCCTCACTGTACGTGTGAGGGCACGTAGGGGTTAGGACTAATGCAGCAGTTAGGCTGTCTTTAGTGGGACGAAAAGATGTGCAGACACCCCCGGACACAGAGGGCTAAAGCTATCCTGTGAATTAGTGCAAAGTCACCAAACGTCAGATCACGGATCTTCAAGGACCCAAGCTGCAGGCACAATGAAATCAGATGAAGGTAAAAAGAAAACTTTTGGGAATCCTGGGAGAAGCAGATGGTGGGACCCAAGCAGATGAACTGCCTCTTCGCGCTTTGCTTTGCCCCTTGTTTGTTAGGTTTCCTGGCATTCGGTGCCTGGGGGACTCCGAGGCTGGAGGCAGGCAACAGCCCCTGAGGTTGGTGGACTTTGAAAGGGGAAGCGTGGGCGTGTGCGCAGGGAGGCTCCCAGCCACTCTCCCAGCAAAGCTGTGCTAATGGTGGCATGACTGGGCCAGGCTGAGCCCCCATCTCAGGCCTTGGAGGGTCCAGGAGGCCTGGCCTTGCTCTGGCCCTGTAAGGCCCCGAGTGCAGACTCAGAGAGAGGCCTCTGGGATCTCGGACATGAGGTTGTGGTGACCCAGGGGCCCAGGCTTCAGAACATACCAGAGGTGGCTCTTACTTAGATTCTGAAATTTGCCATCTCCTGCTGCCGAGTCTTCCCTGAGCGTTGTCTGGGACCATCTGAAACCGGCAGAAGTGCCCCTCCACTGCCGGGTCAGGACCCGAGAGCTGGCCATCTGCAATGCAGCACCTTCAGGAGGACAAGGAGAAGGGGACAGGTGGGGACAACAGTGCCCATCTTTTGCCTCTTCCCCAAGGCTGGCAGGGATGCTTCTGGATTCAGTCTGTCCATTACCCAAAGGCGGGAAGACATTGTGGAGGGTAAGACCATGAGTTGTGAAGCTGGAATAATCTGGATTTGAACTCCAGCCCCATCTCTTACTAGCTGGATGGGGTGCTGACCATTCTGAGCCTCAGTTTCCTTATCTGGAAAATGGGGGTAATTATACTTACCTTGCCAGGTAAATACTATTGCTGAGATAATGTTCAGAAACCAGCAATGTTTGCTAGTTAGTTAAAAAGCTGTTTTTTTTCAGGAACACTCCTTCTCCCTTCTCTCCCAGTTTGCTGTCTCAGAAACTGAGGTCCCAGCCCCACTTGCCACAGGCAGGCCCCTCAAGTCCTAGGGTATCACCAACAGTGGATGGATGGAAGGAAGATGAAGTTATAGCACCTTAAAGTGTATTTTGGGAATCCCCACTCTCGGAGAACACTAGTTTGTAAGTTGTCCCTTAAAAAGTGAAGAGTTCTTTTGGAAAATAAGTTTTGAATAAGCTGCGTCCTGTAGTCCATTCTCTGAGCCCCCTGATGAATAGTAACCCCCTAAAGGCTCTGAGAAGTTCTGCAGCAAAGAAAGCTTTGGAACTTTATCTAATCCAGTGGTTGGGAATGTTTTTTCCTAATCTGGTATTTCCTGTTTTTGTGCTGAATGGCCATTAACAGGACACAGAACTAGGGTTCTAGTTTCCTGGAACACACTTTGGCATGTGCTAATCCAGATCTTAGTGGGTGGTGGGATTTGGGTTAAGATATGGGCCTGGTCCCTAAAACTCCCAGACTGTAGCTATGGAAGCAAAGAAAATGGTCAGAGATGGGCGGGCGGGAGAGACATTGGGGATTACCATTTGGGATGACAATGCCCAGTGGCACGAGAGTCCGGGCCACTGGCCAAAACTTGAAACCAGAGGAATTGAGGCAGAGAGGGAGGGTCGTTGAATATTTTGGTACCACGGATTAAAAAAAGGGGGCAGGCAAGAGGGATAAGGAAAGGCACATTTTGTTTCCAAACACAATTCTTAACAGGAAGTCTGCTTTAAAAAGAAAAAAAAAGCTGATGCAAAGGACAGAAAATGTAATTCAGGAAAGAAAAAGTACAGATGGTTCATAAACATATGAAAATGTTTCAACAAAGAAACTACAGAAATTCTCCAAAGAGAGATTCTTTCCTCCCCTATCAGATGGGTAGGTTTAGAAAGATAACCAATTTTCCGTGTGGATGAGAGTGGCCATCAGGATAAATAACTTTTGGGGGCAGGACCAGTTTGAGAACATACATCATAATAGTTTAAAACCAGGAAACCCTTTGATATGCAATTTGAGTTCTAAATGTCGTTTAACCCTGAGGAGATAACCAGACAGGTGCACAAAGATGTTCTTTGCAGCAGAATTTACGGTAATCAAAAGGGGGGATAAACAGAAGGTCTAATAGTCGGGCGCTGGTTAAATAGGTTCCGATAAACCTTTAAGAGGCAGCGAAGAGGAGTGGGAGAGAGCATAGACTCTGGAACCAGGCCACTGGGATTCCAAGCCTGGCTCTGCCCCTCTTGGTTATGTGACCATGGACTAGGTACTTAACCCCCTCTGCCTCTGCTTCCCCACCTGTAAAATGGGGGTAATAGTATCTTCTTTCCAGAGCTGTTTTGAGGGTTAAATGATTTAATATATATAAAGGGCCTTGGAACACCGTCTAATTGGCTGTTTGATGATAATTGCTCCCTGCAGTGGGATACTTGTTGCTATTAAAAAGAAAAGATGGAAAGATATTTTCCATACCCATAGTTTGTAAGATATAGCACACATTGGTATGATCCAAGTCATGCAAAATGATCTGCCTTTTAGATTCTAAGTATAAGTGATGTCATTTGATCTCTGTCAAACAACAAGGTCCCTGTATAGCACAGGGAACTATATTCAATAGCTTGTAATGACCTATAATGAAAAAGAATATGAAAATAGTGTTCAATTTAAAAATTTTGTCTTTTGATTTCTCTACATACAGATATCCCTAGAGAGAAGTCTTGCAAGGATGGTCACACCAAGGAGGTACTTAGCACTCTTTCTCGATGACTGTCAGTTCCAGTCATTTTTATTTATGTCTTTCTGTATTTTAGAATTTTCTAGAGTGAGCAGACACCAACTGGAAAAATATTCATTTAGTGGGCAAAAGGGAACAGGATGGTTTTGCAGCCCTCTGCAGAGCCCCTCACCCTCTGGCGGCCAAACCATCTTCTGGGGGCCTTTCAGCTTCTAGGACCTTCCCTGCACCCCTCCCTGCAGGCCTATGCTCCTTTGTATCCCAGTCTCCCTCCTCCGGCCCACTTGGGGGCTGCTTGGCCCTCAGAGGCGCCCTGGCCGTACACCTGCCTTACCGGAGTTGGGGTAGCTCACCACGGTGGGCAGGTAACGGCTCTTGCTTATATCCACAGGCACAAAGGCTGTGTACTTGCTGATAACATTGCAGGCCTTGCTGGTGTGCACGGCGTTCACCTGGTAGCGGCGGCCGGACCCTGCAGAGGGAGAAGCCGGGGTCACTGTGTGGACTTGGAAAGCCCTCCCTAACATGGAAGCTCTGGAAGCTAAAGGGAGGGCTAGATCAGTGGTCCCATCTTTGAAATTAAATAAGCCCTTAAAAGGAAGGGGTTACCAACTTGCCATTAAGGACATTAAAAAAAAAAAAACCCTCAAGATTATTCAAACCTTCACCATCATTTCATAAAATAAGGACATTTTAATATGAAAGAGGTAAGATAGCTAAGAATAAAAACAACAGTAACTTTCTTTAAATAACTTCAGTGTTATTTAAAAAAAAGCCCAAATCTCTATGTTTTCTGTATTCTCTATTTTCATTTTGCAGCTGTCTGATGAGAATCTTGCTGGAGGATTTCACAGGTCCCCTAGCTGCATGGGGACCATTGGTCTGGCCCATTGGGACAATCTTGCAGAAAAGATAGAAAGCCAGAGACGGACAGTGGCGAGCACAAGGTCACACAGCAAGTTAGGAATGGACCTGAGATCAGGAGTGAGGAAGATCTGACTCTGAAGCCCAGGCTGGCTCCACCGAACAGGTGAGCAGTGCCTGGCTTGCTGCCGCCAAGGGCTGCATGAGGTGCCAAGGACATGAAGGATGGACAAACGTCTTACAAACTGTAAGGTGAAGTGCTCATGGGAAGAAAAAAAATAACATATATAAAATACAAAAAATGTGAAGTATAAACAATAAAATGTTATAATATAAATAAAGCATAAACTATAGCAGATAATAGACATATTCTGTTTGTTTCTCTATCTGTTCTCCAAGTGTGCTCCATCAAGTTCCCAGGTATCACTTTCTTAGGAAAGTGTGCCCCAATTTCTGAGCTAAATTAGCCTCCCTACCATCCCTGTTATACAATTTCTCGAATCCTTGTGTTTTCTCTTAATAGCCCTTAGGACAAATGCACTCAATTAATTGTGTGTATAGTTATTTGACTAATGTCAGCTGGCTTCCTTGCTAGTTCATGTCAAGCACTCACAAGTAAGGACAGGGATGGTGGTGGCCCCTGCACTGGTGAGCCGAGAGTCTGGCCCCCAGCTAATCTGCACTCAATAAATGGTGTTGATGGGTGACTGAGAGGTCAGATTAGATGTAGGGGGTTTTGTGGGAAGGCAGATGTGGTCCCAGAGGAGCAAGGCAGGTGGAATAGGGTGGTCCTCAAAGTTCTGTCCGCGAAGCCCTACAGCCCTGGAAAGGGAGGAGTGAGGGACCTGGAGCAGAGGGGAAGGAGTGAGGAGTGAGGAAGACAGATCACAGGGTGAGTGGAGGAGCCCAGGGCTGGGAGGAGTGAGGCTCCTGGAGGTAGGGGGATGGGGGCAGATCAAGCAGGGGGTGGAGCCCTGGGCTCTGTGTGTGTGTGTGTGTGTTGGGGGGCAGTTGGGGGTCAAAAGAAGCACGGGAGGCAGAGATGGGGGACGGCAGGTGGAGTGTTGGGCGGTGGCAGGGCTGTAGGGAGAAACTGGGTTGAAGCCAGGGGAGGTGGAGCCACGAGGTCCTTGGGGGCGGAGAAGGGGTGGGGCGTGGGGGCGGGGCTATGAGAAGGGGGCGGGCCCACGGCTCGGCGCTCACCTTGCTCGATCTCGTCCTCTCGCTCCGCCAGCTGCTCAAAGTCGCGGATGATGGCGCGGGCCGCCAGGTGGTGGAAGGTCTCGCTCCACAGGTCGGCCTCGCGCGCGCCGCCCCTCTCGGGCCCCGGAGGCCTCAGCTCGAAGCTCACCTCCCACTGCAAACGCTGGCTGTCGCGCAGGCCCTTGACCACGGCCTTGCCCAGCACAGGGCCTGGGGTGGCAGGCCTGCTGGAACTGGCCTGCTCCTCGGACTCAGCCAGGGGCTCCCAGTCCGAGGACGTCTCCGTCTCGAAGGCGGAGGGATGATGGGACGGCTCTATGGGTGGAGGGACGAGCGACTGTGATCTGAGCTTCAGGACAGAGGGCCCAACCCCAGGGGACATCATCCTTCCCCAGGACGCAGACACCGCGAAACAAGTACAGCCCCCCACCCCCAGGGAACACACGACTCTTTCCTTCGGAGAGCAGGCGTGGCATGGGCTTGTCCCCAGGAGTGGGGCAGACCTGCCTCCCAGGAAGCTGGTATCTGAGGGGGCCAGATAGGGTAGGGTAGGGACACTCTGCAGGGAGGACATCTGGGAGCCTCACAGGCAGCCCAAGGGCCACGTTGATTGAGAAAGAAGGGTTGGTGAGGTTCTCTGGGAGCCATGGGCCATAGCAGACCACCCCCACCCCTGACCTGCTCCCCAGGCACAGGTGTCTGCCCTCCAGCCTGTCATCTGAAGCTGGGTTACAGCCTAGGATTCCTTCCTGTCCCCAGTCAGGTTTTGGAGCCTGTGGCCACTTACCCAGGTCCCCAGGGCTGCGGCTGTCTGAGGCAGGCTTCAAGCTGGACCCAAGATCCAGCTCTTTCATGGGGCTCCAGGCCTGGGTCTCCTGGCCTGAGGGCAGGAAGGGCTGGCAGCCTTGGGGCAGCAGAGAGGGCCTGCGGGCCCCTGGACCCCGGAGTCTGAGGCCCTGACTCAGGTCCTGGCCATTGTTCAGCAAGGGCTAAGAATGCAAGAGAAAGGGGAGGAGGCTGAGCTCCTGGTGGCTGGCCCCTGCCCTCTACCCCAAGGCATTGCTCTTCCCTGGGTACCCCAGCTCCCCTGTGCTCCTGGGGGGACTGCCCCCTTATACCCAAGGACACATAACCTGCTATTCACTACCCATGAGAAACATCAACACAAATAATCCCAAACCATGGATTAAGTCCAAACCACAGAAAACCATGGAAAATCATGGAGAATCACATACCAGGGGTAATATTCTAAATCCACTTTTTTTTTGCCAAAAGTTAAAAATTTTTTTTGTGTTTGGTTGCAATTATCAACCTTGCGCATTCACACAAGTGTGTTGGGGAGCATCACACTGGGGAAGAAGCCAAGCAGGGATTGGGGAGAGATGAGCAGAGCTGGGTTAGAAGCAAGCAGGAGAGAAGAGATCATAATAGTGTCTTTTTCATCTCAAGTATTTACTGGGAAGAGGACTATACCTCCCCATTAGATGGGGGCTCCTTGGGGCAGGGGCTGGGGCCCTCCTTCCTGTTTCCTCTGGGCTTGCAGTCCTAGGAATGGTGCAAGGGTGTGGGAGACGAAAGGGACTGGTCTTTCTTAGGTTGGTCTCAGTGGGAACTGGTACCCAGCCAAGGCTGCTCTCCCCCATTAGAGACTGGGATTCCCTTCACCCCTGCCTCACCATCACCACCACACTGAGAAACAGAAGCTGCTACAGTTTCCATAGGAACAGATTAGTCTAATATTGAGCCCCATTCACCCAACCACAGGCTGCAGGGAGTGTGTACGTGTGTGTGCATATGCACGCATGTTCATTCATATAAGTGTGTCAGGGAGCATCAGATTGGGGAAGAAGGCAAGCAGGGGTTGGAGAGATGAGCAAAGTTGGGTCAGAAGCAAGCAGGAGAGAAGAGAAGCCCAACTGCCCAGAGCTCGCACCAAGTAGAGCTGCATTTACAGGACACTGACTGTGTGCCGGTGCTGCACTAGGTACTTCATCTTTTAGCTGATGCCCGCAAGAGCCCTCTAACTGCCGTTATCTCCTAGTAACCATCTGCTGATGGCTGTTAGCTCAATCATCTGATAAGCTATTCTCCCCAGTTTCATAGATGAAGAAATTGGGGCTCAGAGAGGTTAAGCAACATGCTAGGGGAGCAGAGTCTGCCTGGCTCCAGGGTCAGTGTCTTCTAACCACATCGAGTGGTCCCGGGCTAAGCACAGAGAAGAGTCTTCAGGGACAAGGTGGGAGTTATCTCCACCCTTGGGGATCATAGAGGACTTACGTGTATGTGAAGGTGGGGAGGGATGTGGTTTATGGGCTAGAGTGGGAGGGTGAAAGGCTGCTTTTATGCAATCATAGACACACAGTGACAAAGCTACTTAAAGCCCATTCTTAAGAAAATGGGATAAGGCATACAGTTCATAGCAAACACCAATTTGATTTAGGACACTATTTCTTAACCTGGTGATTTTGCCTCCCTCCCCCGGGAACATTTGGTAGTGTCTACAATCATTTTTGGTTGTCCTGATTGGGGATGGTAGTGTTACTGGCATCCAGTGGATAGAGGCCAGGGAAGCTGCCCAACATTCCACAACACACAGGAGAACCCCCACAACAAAGAATTACCATGTCAATAGTGTAGGGGCTGAAAAACTCTGGTAAAGCTGGTCATTGGATGACTGGTCCTACTGTGGCTCTAACTTTGAGATGATCTTTGCCCTGGGTGAATGTACACCCCTTGGGATTTGAAGAAGTTGCAGAAGGTGATGGAGTGGGGAAAGCAAGGGTTTTGCAGGCAGAAGTTCCTGGGTTACCATCCCCTGACTGACTGTGTGACCCTGGTTAAGTCACTTAACCTCTCTGATCCTCAATTTCCGCATCTGAACAGAGTCGGGTGGCCAGCCCCTACATTCCCTCTTTCCCAAGAGGCGCTATAAAATCAAATGAGACAAGGGTGCTTCTTGCCAACTGGGAAGTTTTGTGAGCCGAGAATGGGTGATGTCTTTGATAACACTATTAGGAAGGTATCACTGGAGGTCAGGCAGATGAAGGTCCAGAAAAAGAAGGAAGAAGTGACTCACTTCAGTGTAAGTTGTGGTCAAGCTCCATCCTTGTGGTTGAAACAGGAGCCATAGCTCTCTCCCCACCCATGGCCTCCCTCAACTCCAACATGCCCTGCTTGGGTACCTGCAAATCAGTCTGCCACCGTGGAGCATCCAGGCTGGTCTGGTTGGTGAGGTCTTGCAGCTTGGCTTTCCGCAGTGGGTATCTCCTGGCAGCCGTTGTGGGGTCGCTGGCAATGGGGGCCCTTGGGGAGGGCTTGTGGTTGGTGATCTGGTTGGTGCTATATGCTCGCCGTCGCTGGGAGAGGTATAGACCTGGGCAGAAGGGGTGACAGGGGAGCCATCAGGGAGGAAGAATACTGGGGAAAGAAAAAGGGGCTTGTATATCCCTTTCTTTGGAAACTTCTTGAGTTTTTCACTGCTTGCCTGCTGAAATATGTGCAGGTGCCTCACCTCACCTGGAATTCAAAGCCTTGCCTCATCCAGCACTAATTTGTCTACCCAGCTACTTTTTGCTCCCTTTTCAAGGTATTATGTGCTCCAGACATACCAGTTGTGTACGTGTCTTCTGGGTGTCACACCTCCACATCTTTACTCAGGCAGTTTCTGTTGCCTGGACTCTCCTCTCTGTTTCTGCTTCTAAGAACTAGTGCCCTCGTTATGTTTGGTTAATATTCTCTGCCAGATATGCCTTTCCCTGGGATCCCCACAGTTTGTTAAACTTCCCTGTGGCCCCTGTCACTCTGCTTTCTATCAGAGTGTGATAAGGCCGATTGTGTCTTTCTCACTAGATGGAGAGCTTCTGAAGGACAGGTGCCATGTTGGAGTCATCCTTGCTTCCTGCACTGCACATACCCTCTGAAACTAATACCATAAACAGGCTTTGGGGGAAGACAGGACTAGACTCTTTCTCTGTACTCTACCTCTTTCAAGTTCCATGAGTTTAGCCAAGTTGATGAAATTCTCCAAGTCTCAGTTTCCTCATCTGTAAATTTGGTATAATAGTACCCGCCTCCACAGCTGCTAACAATTCAATGAAATTGTATAAAGTGCCTAGCACATAGTAAATGTTCAGTAAATGTAGCAATCATAATCTCCCTGGAGAAGGGAGTGAAGCACAAAGAGCAGCAGACTAACCAGGATTGGTGGTAGAGTCTCCGCTGGATGGCTGGGCATCTTTGTCCTGCCTCAGATTGAAGGGTGCCCCCACGCTCTTGGCACAGTCTCCACTATCTGGGCTGGGGCCCTCATCCTGTGAGTGGTAGAAGACAGAGCTGCCAGACTCCTGAGAGTGCAGCATGCTGTATCGTCTTCTCTTGTCCTGGAGGGAGGGATGTAAAAGAGGGCTTGGAGTGAGGCTTGATGTCAGGAAGGATATCCAAAGGGCCGGAAGGGGTGTGTGTGTGGGGGGATGGTGGAGGTCCCACCCTCAAAGAACCAGAATAATAGGAGAGTTTTTTGCTTGTTTGGGCAGTTTAGGCAGACTTCTGTTTAAGGGATGGTGAATGGAAGTGGTTTTTTTCATATTACTTATGTTGTTTATATTTTTAATTACATTCTTTACTAAATTAAAAAATGAAATTCTAAATGCTACTAGTGCTTCCAAATAGGTAGCCAAGATTAACAACATGAATCATCTGTTCCTTTTATTCCATTCTCCATAATATAAACATATAAAAAAAAAAGGGGCTTTTTGGGGTCATTTTGTTTTACAAAAACTGGACCATATTACTTACATTTATCAGTAGCTTGAATTTCATGCTTAAAACATTTTGGAAATCTTGCACATCAACTATTCTTTTAAACATTTGGCTGTACGATATTCTATCACCCTTAAGTGTTGTTTAGCATTCACTTTGTGGCCATTTTTTTTTTTTTGCCACCATAAAAAAATGCTACAATAAATCCTTGGACGTAAATCTATTACATCACTTTTATTTCTACGTGTTTGATTCTTAGAAGGCTTTTCTGGGTTGACAAGTTATGTATGTCTAATTTCATTAGTTATTTCTAGATTGCCCTCCAGGAGGGGAAGTCATGTTTACACCCTTTACCCAGCAGCTCTGCTAGTAGCAGGAGAAAGCATTGCCAGTCTCATGGGCAAGGAAAGGAGGATGGATTTGCTAGTCCTTGCTAGTAGTAGCTAGTTGATGATCTGCTATCTCCCAGACCTCCAAGAAGAGCCTAGACTGTGCAGAGACTTGACCAGCATTTTGTTTAGCATTTTCTCCCTGCAGTTGAACACTCTACTCTCCAAAACACATTGGCTATTACTGACCGTGGTTCTTACGAGATTCCATAGCATTCTAAAATCTGGAAATTTCAAATAAAATTCTAACTTCTCTTGAAAGACTGGAAACACATTTAACACAGGGCCTGCATTCCTGCCTGGCCACAATTTGTTAGAGCTGAGTAGGGGCTGACCATTTTAGACAAGGTGTGTGCTATCCAGTTTGCTATATTCCTCACCACTCCTCACTTCCTCTCTACGAACTCAGTGATAACGGCTGTCCCTCATGACATTGGCTATCTCCTTTCATTTTTACAAGTCCATTTCATTCATTTCATCCCTGTCCAATCCCTCTAGGCACTGAGTTTGTAGCTCCTGCTTAAAAACAAAACCAGATGACAAATCCTTTAAGGGGAAGTGGAAAGACTCACTAAAGAGGGAAGACAGGTGAGGAAATAGCTTCTCAGGTAATCTTCTACATTTTAGCATGAATTCCACCTCCTTCGGAGAAGGTCTTCACTTTTATGCCACTTTTGCCACCACATACAAGAGAATTATCCTCATAAATAAATAAGGCACAAATTCATCTAAGGAGATATGAGCTGACTAGAATATATGGAGAAAGAAAGCTGAGTGTGGTTGGTCTGAACTGAATTGTTTATCAAAATCACTTTGAGGAGAATAGGTAAAATGCAGGTTCCTAGGCCTTATCCTCCGAGATTTTTTTGTTCAGTAGACCCGGGCTGGAGCTAGCGTTCTGCATTTCAAACATGTCCCCCAAGTTCTTCTGCTGCAGGGGATCTTGAGAACCACATACTGAGATGGTGGCATTTACCCAGATGGTGTTACCATGACCGAATGTTCATGGCCTCACAGCTATACCACACAACAGTAAACTCAGATCCAGTTAGTTCCCAGCTGCCATGAATAGTCTTTCCAGCTAAGAATGGATTTGTGGGCAGGGTTCTGGACCCCCACTGATCCTTGGAATTTCTAAAATACTTACAGTTCTGAGATTGGAGACATATAAGGAGGCATCACATACAATGCCATACCCCACTAGCCGTTCTCCAGGGAAGAGAGAGCTGGTGCTGACAGGTGAGATCAGGACCTCGGTGGTCTCAGGGAAGATCCACTCCACAGTCACATCACTCAGGACTGGGGCCATGGCCTTCTTCAGGGATTTGACCATCTGTTGGGTCGGGTCAGAACACAAGTTGAGGAGATATACGAGCAGGGATATGTACAGATGAGGAGCATGAAGACCACGTGGGTATGAGCATGAGGTGATGTGAACATAGAATAAATGACAGTAGACCTTGGGGTGGCTTGCTCAGCGGTGAACATGCCTCTGAGCTTCTTAGACTCCTAAAATGTCAGAGTTGGAGCAGATCTTTGCTGTCACCTTCTCTAAGCTTAGCAATTTATAAATTAGAAAATCCAAGGCTCAAAGTAGAGCTGTGATTAGCCCGGGGCACACAGAAAGTCTGTGTCAAAACATGGACTAAGCAGTGATCTTGAGCAAGTCAACTTGCCTTCCTGGGCCACAGTTTCCCCTTCTGTTAAAGCGGGCTCATAATTCTCAACTCTCAATACAGTTGGGAGGATTATCTGGGATCCCGAATTTGAAGTCTCTGCCACATGATAGGTGTTCAGTAAATGACAGCTGGTTTAGCATCTAGACAGTGGTTTAGCATCGCCTAGGATGATTTCCTCAAATGTACTACAAAGCTGGAGAAAAATGATTTGGGGATTGTGGCAGCCATAGAGGGGTCCTTTCAAATCTCCCTTTGAAAAAGACTGTGCTTTTTTGCTGCAAGGAATGCAATTAGGTGACAGTCTCCACATGCAATGCCTCAGCTTTCAAACCAAAACCACACCTCTCCCTGGAAGTCCCCAGGGAACAAATGAGTGTAACAGGGATACCAGGCAGTACCTGATCTTTCCACCCAACATAGACTACCTAGTGGGCAATCCTTGCTCCAGAGATCCCTGTTGAGTTGGTTGAGTCCTTGCCAGACCTGCATTGCAGTCTGAGGCTCTCCCTGCCCAATGCTGCTTCTGTCCTTCCCTTTTATAAGTGTTGCATCTGCACAAGGATTGAAGAGTTTTTCCCTTCCTGTTTCTTCCTTTTTTCCCTTTCATAGATTTTATCCCTCAATAAACCTCTTGCAGTCTTAACCTCATCTCTGTCTCTTGTTCTTGGAGGATCTCGGCTGACACAGGGACTTCCTAAAGGCTGGATTATTTGTGCCAGTGATGCAGGAAATGGAAGGAAGACTACAATTACCTTGATTTCTGGGCCTTTTAGATTCTTCTGAGCCATCATTTGTCCTTATCAGGGACATGGCCAGAAAGGACCCCAAACATAACTCATGTCCATAGAGGCAGTGACACCTTCAGGATCTCCAGTTCTGCCCAGCCAGTGGATGGACCATATGATCCAGTGGCTGGAGACCAGGGGATCTAGTGTCCTGTATTAGCTCCAAGAATTGCCTCTGTGGCCTCTACCTCTGGTCCTTACTGGCTTGCAGCGTGGCCTCGTGGAGCTAAGACTTGGGGTGAAATCCCATCTCCACCATTGACTATGACCAGTCCGGGCCTCTGAGTTTTCAGCACCAGGAGAGACCAAGGCCCTTCCGCCTACCTTGGGTTGCAGCCGCTCCCCCTCCACCAGGAACTCAGCACTGCCCTTGGACACGGTTGCCAGCCCTTTCACCAGTCTGTGGCAGACGTTGGGTCCGATTCCAAAGCTATAGCACCTGGGGGAAGGGGAGGGGACAGGCTGCTGCTTCCCATCCTCTCTGCCATTTTTGTCCCCTGATGGGAAAAGGGACAGATCACGATCCAGCAGAGCCGTCTCAGAGGGTGAGGGAGACGGAAGAGGGCCATCTGTGAGTGCTCACATTCACACACAGACAGCTCATAAACTCCCACCCCAGCGCCAAGTCAGAGCGGCAGGAAGGACTTCCTCCGCCTGGGCTGCTCTTTGGGACATGTATGCAGAGGTGTGGGCATCTTAACCCCCTGACCTCTTGAGTGGAAAAAGGTCAACTCTGAGGTCAGCCAGACCACTGTGGAAGCAAAGCACAGTAGAAATTGTGGGTTCTCTCCTCTGCTTCTGGCATTTTCCATGTTGCCCTGGTTCTTGCCCCCATCCCAGAATAACCAAGCCCCAGACCTTCAGTGTGTGCCCACCTGGTGGAGAAGGCATGGTTTCGCACCAGCTCCAGCACCTTCCCTGTATTGTTGACGGCCCCGTCAGTGATCAGGAAGAGCAGCCTCGGGTGGCCTTGGAGCACTGGCTGCCGAATGATCCACTTGAGTGGGGAGAGGATGTTGGTGCCACCCATGTCAGCTCGCATTCTCTGGATGTTTTCACAGGCCATGGCCAAGGTCTCCTGCAGAGAAGGGCCATGAGCAGGGAGGTTTTCCCCAGGGTCAATATATGGTGCAGAGAACAAAAGCCCCCTGGAGGATGAGTCCTTTGTTTCTCCAGATCTTAATTCAACTTCACTGGAGTTGACTCATGTTCCCAATCTCTGCCCCATGCACAAGAAGAATAGGTGGCCATTTTTTTGGCCTGATTCTGTCCAATAGCACCACCTACCAATGCCCTAAATGCCACCATTCATGGTGTATTAACATCCTGTTGTCCTTTCTTTGTTCCTTTTTAAGAATAGAAACAGCCTTGGAAAAGGTAGCACATCAAACCCTAACTACTCAACACAAATGAGATTTCCTTTCCTGATGAGGGAGGTAGGAGGTGTGGTAGAAAGAACTCCAGACTAGAAATCATGAGACTTGAGTCCTGGCCTGACTGTGGCACTAAATTCCTACAATGCTTTGGGGAAAACATTTCCTCAATCTGAGCTTCAGATTTCCTCCCTCCTGGGCCAACACTGTGGACACAACTGGCCAAGGATTATTGGCACTGGATGGATGTCACTGTAGCAAGGACAGATTCTCACTGGACACCAAATGTTCTCCTGCTCTTGGCTCAGGAAGATGCTCTTCAAACATCTACACTTGGAGTAATGGCATATGTCAAAAGTCTTAAAATGCATATGTACTTTTGAACCAGCAAGACTAGGAATTTATCCCAAGGGAATCGTTAAGGATGAATGCAAAGTCTTTGCTGCAAAGATGACTAAATAGAAAAAAATGGGGACAACTTAAATACCCAATTCTAGGGGTTTAGTTAAATAAGTCACAATCTATCTGTGTAGTGAAATACTAGGCAGCTATTAAAATTATGCTGCAGATTAAGACTTACTGGCATGGACATATGCTCATGATAGGCTGTTGTGTTAGAAAAATAGGTTACAGAAAGTGTGGAAGGGCTAATCCTATCTTTACTGAAAATGTGTGTAAATGCATAGAACAAGGAAGGATTTATACTAAGCTCTTAACTGTGGTTTTTCTATTTTTTTTCCTGACTGATGTAATCATGGGGGATTTTCAAATTTTTCATCTTGATTATCTGGATTTAACAATTGTGGGACAATCAATATATATTATTTCTGTATTAAAAATCCATAAAGAAGTTACTTTAATTGAAAAGTGCCCCCTCTGTCCTTCTTTCCTCCCTCCCTCCTCCCCTCCCTATCTCCCTCCCTCCCTCCCTCCTTCCTTCCTTCCCTCTCTCCCTCCCTCCTTCCTTCCTCCCTCCCTCCCTCCCTTCCTTCCTCTATTCCTATTCCTAGACCAGGGTAAGATGCTCCAGTTTTGAACATGCTGCTGGGGCCACTGTCCTCTTTCCAAACTGTACCTTAAGCCATGTGAGCACCACTCTTAACCCACTTACTCACCTACGCACTCCTCTACCCCTTAATTCATTGCTCTGCTCCTTACCATTCGCTCCTTTCACTCGTCCTTACATGAGTCTATTGCTCTCATGAGGCAGAGGCTTCAGTGAGTGGGAGATCTAAGGCATATCCTCTCCCTACCCTTTCCCCGTACCGCTTGCTGTACACACAATTTGCCTGCTGCCCCCCTGTCCAATGTTCTTTATTTCAAGGAGGAGAAAGGTCAGAAGAATGCCTAAATGGAGGTCGCCTCCCTTTGGTTCTCTGCTCCCAACATCATTTAGGTTCTATGTGGGTGGACAGGTTCTATACGGGCAGACCTCAGGGCTCCCTCCTCTTTCCTTTTCCTTTCTTCCGTCCGCTCCTCACTACCCAACACCTCTTGGTCCCAGCCATGTCCCCTCCTTACCTCACTGTAGGTCTGACTGGAAGGGAAGAGGGTCTTAAACGTGGATCCAAACCCGATGACATTGAAGAGGCAGGCTGGCATGAGGCTCTTAAGAGCCACCAGCATGGCATCCTGACAAGCAAGAAAGGCATTTTCAGGATTCAGGAAGGAGCCATCATCTTGCCTGCCACACAGCAGTGGTCTCCTACCAGCACAGAAGCAGCCTCCAAGTGGACCATTCACCCCTTGTCTGCACCCAACATTGCTTTCTCCCCCAGATCAAGAAATTTGCTAATGCCGACCAGAGCCTGGACAAAAGCCATCATCATAAAACTCCTCATCTGTGTAGCAAGACTGATTTCTCAAGGCTATTCTATTATGGCTTGCCGGTTCCATTCTCTGGCAACCCGTCTTCAGAGCCTGAGAGTTAAGGAGAGCAGGACCTGCCTGCTCCCTTCCGCCAAAGCAAACTTGACATCTAAGCGGGGCACGTGACTTGCTCCAGGTCACACTGCTGATGGAGCAGGTTTCTAGCTCTCATCCAGGGCCTTGTGCATCAGAATCACCCTCACTAACATTAACTAGGCTCACATCTCTTAGAAATAGTCTCTTTGTCTCATATGTGTTGAATGCCCAGCATGTACTTTACATGTATTACCTCATACGGTCTTCGTAATAACCCTCTGAGGCAGGCATAACATTATCCCCATTTTATTTGAGAGAAAATTGAGGAATAGAGAGGTGGAGTGATTTGTGGTGAGCATCCAGATAGTAAAGAGTGGAGCCAGGACTCAGACATGTGTCCCTCTGCCTCCAAAGTCTGTGACCGTCAGAGAGTCTTAACCTATTTAACTATGCAACATCAGGAGACCTTGATAAAGGTATATTAAAAAAAATAATGACACAGAGGGAAGGTGGCAGGGGTGACAAGAAGGAAAATGATGATGTTGATGATGATACAATGCAATGATAAATATCAAGCAATTACTATGTACCAAACACGGTACTAAGCACTTTTTATTAATTATCTCTTATTTGATCTCTGTAACATGTATTACAGCACAGTGGTTCAGAAGACACACTTTGAAGTTAAACATATGTGGGTTTCAGTCTCACCTTTACCATTACTAGCTTGACCTTGGGCTAGTTATGTCACTCCTCTGAGTCCCAGCCTGGCATGTGGTCAGCATTCAGTAAGTGGTTATTATTACCAACCCAATGAGATACATATTAATATCAATACCTCTATTTTACAGATAAGAAAACTGAGGCTCAAAGGGTTAAGGAATTGCACTGGATCATAACATTTAAGAATAGGACTGATGCTTTCACATAGCTCCAAGATCTTTATCCACGTTGGCTCTGCCCTGGCACGGAGCTCAGGAATGAGCGGCTCTCCCTTGTCCCCATATAGTTTATTGGTGGCACCTAGGGATCTCAGTGTAGCTTCAGGGGAACGAACTGTGATACCCCCAAATCTAGAAGGAAACAGTTGCAAGTAGATCCTGGCAACTTTTACACAGTATGGTGTTCTAGGCTCCACAGACCTGCAGCCCCTCTCCCAGACCCCTATGTAAACATTAACATTAATGTCCTGTCCATCTCTCTGTTTTGCTTGTGTCAGTACATTTTGTTTTTCTACAAAAGAAGTCAATATCTGTTTATTTTTTCATTAGCCACTAATGTGGGAGACTCTGCTGATCCATACAGATTGTCTCTGCTCACACCTATTAGAAATTTTAAAGCCATGTTTTTGGCAGCAAGTGGCAGCTAAAGAATTAGACCAGCTGCAGGAAATTAAATTGGCTGAACTTTCCCCTTTGGCATGGCTGTTTGGATTTCTGTTCTCTCCTACCTCCCTAAGCCTGGTTTTTCCTAAAACTTCAACCTAATGACTCAAGGAACACCTGCCCCTGCAATGGCCTCATTGTCAGTGGGCAAAGAGGTACGTGGCCTGAGTAATTTCTGTGACTTTCTCTAAAAGGGGCATGTTTATCAGAATGGATTGTGACAATGCAAAACCACTTGTGAAGGAATGACCTTGAGCTCAGTGAGCTGAACTGGAAAAGAGAGCAAGAGAGACTCCAAGGGGAAAGGGGCTCCGACATGAGCCAGAAAAAGTTATTGTCAGACAATTCTGGAATGAAGAGGTTGGAAAGGTCTTCAGTTCAGGAACTGGAATTCCACTCATAAACCAACTCCACTTAACTGATAGTAACTTCCTGGAGCACCACAGTGAGAAAGATATAGAGACTGAGCCCAGGCCAGCATGAAAAATACTGTCGTGAACAATTATTGATGTCTGTCTGGGCTCGGGGAAGGGGAACAGAGGGGTGTGTGACATATGTTTGCCCTCCCTGAATTAATCCTTCCTTCTCACTTTACAGGAAGGATAAATGAAGCCCAGAATTGACAATCAACTTGTCCAAAGCCACATAGCGAGTCAGTGGCAGAATCGATCCTGTGACCCAGGCATTGCTCTTCCCACAGAGACATGCAGCAGGAATGCAAATAAGAGAGGAGAGCTTTTCTCAGTGGAAGAGTGGGCTTAAATCCCTATCAGCAATGTAAGGGAAATGAGCACTGAATCAAGATACAGAAGGCTTATGTTCTTGCACAAGCTCTGTGATGTGGGGAAGAACACTTAGCCTCTTGGGGACTCAGATTCCTTATCTGGAAATTGGTAGGGGAAATGGATTAAATGCTCTCTAAGGGATGTTTTAGGTTTATGGTCTCGTGATACCTTAGAGTAACTGGAGAGATGTCTTACAAATCGGTAAGGATATGGAATGGAATACACGTGGTCCCAGTGGCTTGGAGCGTGCGTCAGCACTCCAGCACCTGGACAGCTCCTCATTCCTATGCTTGCCTTCGGTAGTGGGCAGGGGTGGGGAAAAGTCCCAGTCCTGCATCCCAGTGTCAGGAGGCATCAAAGAGGAACTCGGGTCTCATATGTGACTACTCTGTCATGCTTCAAGACCAAACCTAGCACAGCAAGGCCGAGGAGACAGCTAGCATCACAGATCCCACCTAGCTCCTTCCCTCCTTGCTGATCCTGTTGCCCTGGAAACAAGTTTGCTCCAGGGACAAGCTAGGGGGAGAGATAAAATTTCAGGTGACAGCAGAGCCATCCCTCTCCCTCCTTGTTCCCTCATGAACTATAATCCTCTACCCAGTTCAATAAACAGCGACGGGGGGCTTTTTATGCATAAACACAGAGCTAGGCCCCATGGGGAAAGATAGAAAGATCTAGTCCTTTCCCTTAAAGAGTGTATAATTCCAGAGGAAGAGATGGACATCTGCATAACTAAAAATAAAAGAGAGGGTTGGATAATGCCATTATTGAGGCAAATAATCTCCCAAGGGAGAAGGAAAGCTTCTGGAGGTGTGGGGGAAGGTTTTATCACTCTTTCTTCTACACTCTTTCAGAACTCTCCATTGCATCAAGACCATCCTCCTAGGCATGCTTGGCTAAAAGGGCTGCCCCCCTCACTTGACTGTGGGCTCCTTGAGGGCAGGAACTATGTTTACAACCTGTTTTACTTCCAGATGGCCAAGCACAGGGTTTTGCACATATTAGGCATTTGAAAGAAAAAAAAAAAAAAGAAAGGATGAGCCAAATCATTTCTACTGGATTCCACACATTCCTTGATGGCAGAGGTCGTGTCCAGTGACTGTTTGATGTCATGTGGTAGAAACAATCAGACAGAGTTTAATTTATGGGTTTAATTTTAGACCACACTAGCTGTGTGACCTTGGATGTATTGCTGAAACTCTCAGGATGAGTTTTCCCATCTGGAAAATAGTGACAACAGGACTGAACTCATAGGATTACTGTCTGGATTAAACACCAAGCTGTGCATTAAGTGGCTGCACAGTGTCTGACCCATAGCAGGCCCTCGGCAAATGTTAGCGTCCTTCCTCTCTTCTCTGTATCCCTCTCCATTTAGTACCTAGTGAGGGGTTTTAGCCAGATCAGGCGTGCAACAAAGGCGTGCAGAACACCAAGGGAAGCTACTGATGACTTCATCCCTTATAAACAGGCAACGGTTAACCTCTGCTCATATCACTTCAGGGGTTTATTCTGGGAGCAAGTGAGTTTGGGGGATCTTTGTTTAAATTGATATAAAAAATGTTGTTTGTCATTTCTCTAAGCCATGGAGAGTCATTTGAGGTGGTGATTCAGGTATGCTTGCAACAGAAAGTGCTGAGAAGCTGGTTACCCTGAAGCCCTAGATCCTGGGGCAAGGGGTCCTCTTAGAGGTACCTTGACCTTGTGGATGTTGGTCCCATTCATGCTGCCACTCCTGTCGATGAGAAAGATAAACTCCCCATGGGTCTTTCTCAAGTTCGGCTGGACTGACTGGAGGTCAGGACAGAAGTTGAGCATGATGACGGAATGGTGGGGGATGTCCTTGTGGAGACGTTTCCGGATGATTTCTGTCTGGAGAAGAAAGGAAGATTCTCACTCGGGCATTCAAGGGGTCCAGAGCTACTGCTTGGGGATGGTCCCCCATGACTCACTATGTTTTGTCAGGATCCCACTCATCCTCTGTGTGAAAGACTTCTAGGCTGGCCGTACCTGGCTCCTCTGCTAGGCATTCACAGGTTGCAGCAGCAACGTGGACTTTGGAGGCAGAAAGAACTGGGTTTGAATCCCGGCTCTTTCACCGTCCAGCTGTGTGATCTTGGGCAAGACTCTCCTCTGGGTTGGTTTCTTATTTGTAAAATGGGGCAAATAATATCCACTTCTCAGGAGGTTCTGGGGATGAACTGAGCTGGCACACAAATGGGAAGGCGCTGGCACCCATGCAGACCTTGTGTTGGATACTGATTTCTTTCCCTTTCACACCCAGTGCATAAGCCACTCTCCGGCTCATCTTAGCCGTGAACTTGGGGTTTCCCTAGTTTACTGATTCTCTCCCCAATGATAACTTCCTACTCATTCTTCAAATTTTACCTCTTTGGAAAACCTGCCCCCATCTTCCCGGTGGGCTTAATTATCTAGTTTCCTCATCCCTGGGGTGAGGACAAGAGTACCTACGTCACCAAGTTGTATGGACCAAACACAATGCTTGTGAGGCCCGCTGGCCAGCAGAGTAATTGTGTCTAAACTGCAGCCATCATTGCTCTTGCTGCTGCTATTTGCCGTGGGATCCCAGGCTCTTCTCTCACTGCCAGCTTTTGCCCACACCTCTGTCTCCCCTCTAGCTCGTGTGCTGCTTGAAGGCCGGTCGTGCTTGAGTCTCTTGCACCTCCAGGGCTTAACATAGAGCCTGGTACAAACATGGGCTCAGGAAACATTAAAGGGAGGACGCACCATGGTCCTCTGTCTTCTCATGTATTCTCTTAGCTGGCCCTGTCACGTGGCTGCCTGAACTGTCCTTGAGTCTCCCGGTCACTCGGCACCAAATCTCATTTCCTCCGTCCTCACTCTGCCGCCCAATCTCTCCAACCCGACTGTCTCTGTCTCTTTATCTGATGGTCCCTGCATGTACGTGTCTCTCTTTGTTTTTCCGTTTCTGTCTATGTGGGTCCCTCCTCCAGTTCAATGGTTGACATCATCACCTGCCCTGGTGTTCACACTAAAGACCTGGGACTTGTCCTTGACTCCTGTCTTTTCCTCACCCCACACATCTGCTCCTTCAGCCGAGACTGCAGGTTCTGCAGCTAAGATATCCTGAACTTGTCCTCTTCTCTCTGTCCCCACTGCAATAACCCAAGTTCAAGACTATATAGCATCTCTTGCCTGGACCTTTGCAACAGCCTCTTACTGGCCCCTTTCCTCTACTTTTATCTCCCCATGTCCATTCTACTGCGAGCAGGCAGTGTGATCATTCTGGTTATTCCTTTGCTTAAGCAATAGTTTCCCCCTATACCTTGCAGCAGGGCTTATGAAGCCCTCTATGGCCTGACTCCTGCCTACCTGTCCATCTCATGTTTGCTCTATATTTCAGCCATACTGGGCACCTCTCTTTTTTCCATACATGTCACCATTATTGTGCCTCCTGTTCTATGCACGTTCTTCCAGTGCTTGACAGCCTGCCAGCTCACGTTCCTGGACAGGCTCTCTCTAAAAACCTGGCTAACCGGCACCCCATGCTGATCACTCAGTATCTTGTCATCCTGTTTCATGTCTTTCACGTCCCCAGCCCTCTCCAAACTGATCTTGCTCATGTGTTTCTTTCTCATCTGTTTCCCAGTGCTAGAATGTAAGCTCCAGGAGGAGAGGATGTGTCGTTTTCAGCCTTGTCTCCCCAGTGCCTAGACCAGAGCCCTATTGGGCACTTAGTGTTTGTTGAATGAATAAATGAGAGAATGAATCTGTGTGGGTCTCTTTGTCTGCTGCTGACCTGTGTGCACATCACTTTTTTTTTTCAGTCTCTTTGTCTCTGCTTCTCTCTGCATCTCCATCTCTTGTAATGGTGTCTCCCTCCGTGTCATTTGCCCCCTCTTTGCTAAATCACAGGTTTTGGCAGCTCATCCCACCGACTCTTCCTGATTGATATCTGGGCCTTCTGGATGCCTGCCTCTCTCCCTGGTGATTGTGCCCTCCCTCCCACAAGGAATTCCTTTGCCAAAAGCCATTGCCCAATCTGGCTGTCTTGATGACAGAGCCCAGGGCAGAAATGGCCACATCTGGCAGTGACAGGAGCCTGATTTTTGCCTTTCTGAGGGGCGGGGTGGGGCGCCTGGCTGAGGATTTTTCTGATGTCTCCTCAAGCTGCCATTATCTAATTACAATAAACTCATCACTTCTTAGCAGCAGCGTGCTGATGGCTGTCATCCCTGGGGCTCATGAGAATACCGGCTATTTGCATAACCAACCCAAGGTGGCAAATTAATTCTCATTTGCTTCAGCGGTCCCAGAGCTAATTGATTTAAGGCTTGGCAGGCAGGCCTGGGAGGCTCATTGCTGACCCCCCTCGCCCACATGCTGCAGTTCTCAGAGCTCAGTGGTACCCCTGGCATTGCCACCCCCCACTATGAGAACCTGGCTCCAGCCTCTTCTCCCAGCTGACTCGTCTGGGTGGGTGAGGGGGCACCTCTGGGAGGGAAGGTGTTTCCAGTGGGGTCTCTAATGAGGGGATGATACGATGGAAATTGGGCCACCTACACCTCCTCTTTGCCATCTCCCCGACCCTCCACCAAGCAGGTGCTTCCAGTGGGATCTCTACCAATGGGGATGATGTCAGCTGTAAGCCATCTACACATTCCTGTCTGTTCCCCCTGTGCCGCCATCCTCTGCCAGTCAGGCCAACAGGAACAGGAGAGCCTCTTAAATCCGGCACAACTGTCCCACATGAGCTTAGCCTTGTCATCAAAGCCAACTCCCAGAGAACAGTCGTCCTCTTTCCCCAGATCACCAGTTATTTTGGGTGCTAAACTTCAGTTTTCCCATCTAAAAGGGGAGACAATAAAACGAAATGTGTCATGATGCTCAAGTGTGCCTTGGCCCTCAGCTCGGTGCACAGGGCCATGAGCAGGAGAGAGACTGCGGGGCCAGCTTGCGGCCGGCCGGGGCTCAGCGTCCTCCTACCCACTTCCCCGCCCCCAGCCTCCTGCTTATGGTCTCCTTAGCCTTTAAATTCGGGGTTGGGGAGAGGAGTGGAGAGGGCAGAGGGGAAGGAGCTTTCCCGGCTCTGCCTTTTTTCTTTACATAATAGCAAGCAAAGATCCCAGAGGAAGGAGGGCAAGAGACCCATTTGGCAGGTGGGGAGAGGGAAGCTCAGGAGTAGAGATGGAGCTGAGAGGGGAGGGCTAGGCCCTTGGCTCTAGGCTCCTGGGGACCTCTTAGGGGTGGATGAGCCTGGAGAAGACCCAGGGTGTTTCTGCCACCAGCCTAGAATTTTGCCTGCTTTAGGAACACTGGGGGCACGAGGAGAAGGTGACCTGGCAGGAAGTGGGAGAAAAGTGCCAGGGTGACTTGTGCAGCTGGAAGTCCACTTTCCCTCTGCCCCGCGGCGCCCCAGCCCCTTGAGGAAACCTCGACAAGGATCTGCCACCAGCTTGCTGTGAGACCTCGGGAAGTCACCCCTCCCCCACCTCAGGCTCAGTCTCCTCATTGGTCCAGGGAAGACCAGGCCCCCAAGGCCACCCCAGTTCCACCACCACTGATCTGCTTGTCACCCTCACCTTTCGCTCTGCACTGCTGTCCTTCTTCATCCCTTTAATGAAGTCCGTTCTTCCCTTCAAGTGCTGGTCAAACTCGCCCAGGGTCATGTCCCCTTTCTCCATCAAAACATGTGGCATGTGGGGCTCTGCAGAGACGAGATCAACTCTTGGCACTTGTCCTCGGTTGAGGGGCAGTTTTCACAGTGGGGAGGACTCCCAGGTGGAAGAGGAGGATGGAATCCCTGGCTGCTTGAAGGAGTGTGGGGCCATGAGAAGTCTATTTAGCTGGAAGGCAGGCGAGCTTAGTGGCTGTGATTCACTGTACCTCCCTGGGCCTCAATTTACCTAGCTGTAAAATGGGAGTGGTTCTGGGCTTTCTGATCGTTTTGCATGTTGCTATTCTATGAATTCTTTTATTTTTATTTTAGATGTTTAAAAGTTTTAGTTGTTGGTTTTTTTGTGGGGGTAAGGGGAGGTAATTAGGTTTATCTATTTATTTATTACAGAGATACTGGGGATTGAACCCAGGACCCCATGCATGCTAAGCACACACACTCCCACTGAGATATACCCTCCCTCTATGAATTCTTAAAAAGACAAAAGAGTTGCTCCTTGAAGGTTCAGAGCTGCCAGGGTCTCACTGAGCTTAGGGTTTCAAAGATCTTCTGTTCAGCTGGCCTAGGGGCCAAGTGCACCACTGGGTAGATGAGACCCCGAAGCCTCAGTAGCTAGAATTGGGGCAGGAGACACTCAGTTTTGTCATTTAGAGATAAGTTTCCCAAGAGGCAAGCAGTGGGCCTCCTTCCCTCTGCCATGTACCCCCACCCTCTCACTGGCTGCTGGGCGAGGGGCCCCTTGTCTGTGCCCCGCGGGCTCAGCACCTTCTCCCTCCCACAGGCAACCCGGGGGCCCCGCCCATCGCACAGTACCACTGGGGTGGATGAGGATCTCCACGGGCCGGTCGAAGGTGTGCCTGTTGGCCAAGGTGATAATGATGCTCTTGGCTGAGCGAGCGGACGGGGCGGCATCGGCTCGGATCTCGTGGGTGGGACTCTCCACCCCTGAGTGGCACAGAAAGGTGGGGTAGGCTCAGCAGGCCCTGGAGAAACAGGGGCTCGTGGGGGACCCTGGGACCCAGGCCAGAGATGGCTAGCACTCCAGCTCCATCAGGGGCTCCTGACCTGCTGTGTAACCATGGACAGGTCTCCTCAATTTCCTCATCTGCAAATTGGAGGCTTAGATGTGGGAGGGGGGTCTAATGGTCTTTCCTGCCCTGATCTCAGGATCCAGTGGGGGGTCAAAGCTTCCTCATAGGGCACAGAAGGATAGAAAGAGCTCCACGCTCTATCAGTGAGCACTCGTAAGTGTCTCTTGTGTTGGAAGGTCGTGTAACTCACTGACAAGAAACCACACCCTAGTGTCCTTTTAAAACCTTGGCTGGGTGGTAGAGGGGAGCCATCAGAACCATGGTTCCTGACTCTGGCTGTACATTAGAATCACCTGGGAGCGTCTAATGTTCCACTGCCTGGGACGTACCCCAGACCAATGTCATCAGAAGCTCTGGGGTGGGATCTAGGTGGCAGGACTTGGAAGCTCCCCAGGTGATTCTACTATGCAAGGGAAGGACCAGGAAGCAATTTTATGGCCTCTTGGAGAGAACAGAAGACTGTCACGCCCCCACAGACATTTCACCAAGGAAGCCGTTGAGGTAGAGGTGGGGACAGCCTTGAAACCTGTCCTTGGGAGGGGCTCAACTTGGGCTGCATGATGGGGAGTGGGAAATGGGGGTCCATAAGCTCCCTGAGCTTAAGATCATCTTCCTTCTGGGCCGGCCGGCTTCCCTGTCCTCCCCTTCTTCTCCCAACCCTGGGGCCTCACATCTTCTTTCCAGCCCCATCCTGGTCTGAGCGGCCCCCTCTCACCTGCAAGCAGGCACGGCCCACGGATCTCCAGCTGGAAGTTGAACTCGTATTCCATGGGGTTGGACACCTCGGTGTCCAGCAGAGTCGCCAGACACAGCTTGTTCCAGGAGTCCAGGGTCCGAGTGCCGAAGCAATGCCTGTCTTTGCTGGGAAGGGGGCAGCAAAGAGGGGGAGGAGGAAGAGGCAGCCAGGGCCAAGCAGAGGGCCAGAATGAGAAGACATGGAGAAAACAGCAAGCCCCAGGCAGCCCAGCCCAGAGGAGCTTAGGAGCTTCCTCCCACGCCAGACCCTTACCTCCCACTCAGCCTGACTGCAGGGAGCGCCTGGATTCAGACCTAAGGTATTGCTACCTAGGATGGATGGGCCAGGTACCAGGCACAGGGCTCCATGGCATTTGCTCCCATTGTTCTCGCCACGCCCCCAGCAGAAGGCATCAGAGCCCCCAGCTCCCTCATCTCCCACGTGGTGAAACCGAGGCTCAGCAAGAAGACGCTATTGGCCCAAGTTCCCACCATCAGGACTTAGCAGAGTGGGTGTCCTCACCCAGGTCTGTCTGGCTTGGTGGTGAAAGTTGGTGCTACATCACATCCCTTCTGGAACTCCTGCTCTGTCTCTGCAAGCTGGGGGACCCTTGCATAAGCCACTTCTCTGGGTCTTGGTTTTCTTATCCATTAAATGGGGATGATAATGACACGGCTCTCTTGAGTGAGTGCTTAGCAAAGTGTCTGTCCCTTGCTGAAAGCTCGCATTTCTGATCCTCCTGCTGTGTCATCCCTCACCCTGTCTCTGATCCTGCTCTAGTCTCCTCCCCTCCATGGGCACACCCATCTGAGGTCTTTGATACACGTCCTGAATACGCACGTATCATTGTAAAACACATGGTGACGTTTGATTGTGAACGTGTTTCTTTTTTTTTTTTTGTGAATGTGTTGTGAACTGAAAAGATTGCATTGTATTATGAATCTCACTCAGTTGCTTTTCTTTTTTTCACTCAGTGTTGTTTTATTAGGCTCTGTCCACGTGGCTGTCTGTGAACCAAAATCTCTGCTGCTGATGTGGTATGGCTTGGGGGCATCTGTTATATGGTACTTATTTGTTCCTGCCTCTACCTCCCTGCGTCCACAGATACCACCACCACGAAGAGCCTCATCTGTGCTCCCTTTTTGGACGTATGGAAGGATTTCTCTGGGATCTCTGGGTCAAAGGGCACATACCGAGTATTGACAGATTGCTTTCCAGGGTGACTGGGCCAGTTTCTACTTCCACTAGCAGTGAATAAGAGTTTCCGTCTCCCCTTATCCTCACTAACACTTGGTATTATCTACCTTTCTTATCCTTACTCATGTCACTCTATCTGAGCAACTTTGAGATTCATTGGAATTTGATGCAGGCATCTCCCAAGAGCATCTCTGTTAATTCCACCTGCTGGAACGGGCAGGTAAGCTCCTTAGGGCCACCTCAGGGGCACCAGGGCCTCCCAAGCCTCTTGTTCCTTGATCCCTTGAGGTCTTGAATGTCCCAGATCTGCTAGGTTCTGCCTCTCAAATGCACCAGGCTTGACACCTATGGTGGCATTTACAAAGATGACACATGAGCTGGTGTTCCCCGGTGTGAGATTGGCTAGTGCCACCAGCTTCTCTGTTGTGCCAACAAGTGTCCTCACCCTAGGCTTTGAGGTCCTACATAGTCTGGCTCTCCAACACCCTGCTGACCTCTCTCCTTCCTTCTCCCACTCAGCTATAGTCACACCAAGCCCATTGCTGCCTCAGGGCCTTTGCACTTACTGCCCTCTCTGCCCCCTGACCAGAATGTTCTTTCTACAGAATATTTCCATGGCTTGCTCCCTTCATTCAGATCAGGCCTCGAATGTTGCCTAAGCCCTTATCTTAGCTAAAAACTGCACCCACCCCAATCTATCCTGCCACGGCTCAGCCCTCAGCTGAAATGTCACTCCTCAGAAAAGCCTGGCCTGGCCTCTGGATCCCCCTGGTTGGGTCCCTCTTTTATACTCTTAGCCAATGAACTTCTCCTTCATTGCACTTTTCACATAATTAATCATGCATGCAAATTCAGTTGGCTAATGATATTTCCCATCAAGTTCCGAAAAGGCAGGAACCACGTGGGTCTTGGGTCCTGTGTCCCTAACACCCACTGCAGTGTCTAGCACATAGTAGGCACTCCAAAAACACCTCTTGAGTGCATTAAAGACTCAAGCCTGGAAATTCTGATCCTCAGCTCTCCAAATCCCAGCACTTCTGATTGATACCAACACAGGGCATTTCAGAGAGATCATTAAGTGCTCTAAAAATGAGCAGGCACAGTTTGAGACGGCCACTAAAAACTCAGTCTCGCCTTTATTCCTCACCTGCCCCGCCCCGCACACCCCTGACTTCCCTGTGCTGCTCACCCAGGGCTCTTGTCCGGGCAGGGGCTCCTTACCCTTGGGCCTGCTGGCTGGAGAGGCTGGTGCTCTCAGTGCAGAACTGGGGCACCATCGGGGCACAGACAGCAGGCAGCAGAACCCGCACGGCCCCGCTGGGCAGTGTCGGGAGCTCCGAGGAGGTGCTGACAAAGATGGTGACGTTCTCCATAGGAGCGATGGTCCCCAGGTTGACCACGAACAGGGTCCGCTCCAAATCCTCGTCCAAAGCCACCTTTCCTGGTGTGCAGGAATGAGGAATGATTGAAACTCCCTCTTGGAGAATGTTTCCTAAGTGCCAGGCCTGGAGTCAGGGGCTGTGCCTGCATAATGGCTCATCCCCTCTAAGCATGCTGTGTGTGAGGTTTGAGAGCCTGTTTTGCCGATGGGAAAACAGGCTCAGCGTGGAGATGCAACTTGCTCAAGGTTAGGCAGCAAATAACTGATTCGTTGAGCCAGGATCTGAACCTCTGTGGGACTGATGCCAGGCCTGTGTAGTTTCCACTGTGCCTTACTGGGAGTGGGAGACTGGGACCCACAAGCCCCCGACAGAGGGTCACATCTCCATCTGCAGACTCTACTTCAAGCATCCCTGCATCCAGGATCCATGCTCTCTCTTCTCATCTGAAAGGCCCATCCCTCATTCCTTCTTAGTCCTTCTTACCCCCCATCCAACCCTCCACAAAAGCCTCCCTGGTCCCATATGGATCCCTCTTTCCCTCCACTGTCGTTATCTGGACCACTTTTGGTACTTTCAGCCTCCTCTCATGGTCGCTCCTAGGCATGTCCTAGCTATTCTTTCAGGCTAAGAGAAGTCCTAAAATCTTGGGGGCAACTTCGCATCTTTCACATCATAAGCGTTCACTGAGAGATTCTTGAACTTCTTGATGTTCAGATGAAGAAACTTCACCTCTATCACAGATCCAATGGTAAGACTCTCTTACATGATATTTGGCCTGGATTCAAGCCCTGGCTCTGCCACTAACATGCTGTGTGACCTTCCGCCAATCACTCACCCTCTCTGAGCCTCTGTATCCGCAACAGCAGATATCAGTGGCCATGCTTCGAGTACTTACTCCATACTGGGGACTATGATGAGTGTTCGGCCTGAATGCTCTTTGCTGAGATGCGGATGTGCATGATTAATAGTAACATTTCACAGATGAGGTTTAAGTTCTTATCTCACACGGCTTGCAAGCAACAGGATTGGGAGTCAAACCCTGGTGTGACTCATTCCACAGCCTCTGAGCTCAAATGACATGCCATTCTGTTCTTTAGAGATATCTTAAAAACTCTTCTCTTGCCTCCTTTGATCTTTGCCACTCTTTCCAGGTGAGAAGAGAAACAACCATCTCTATTGTACAGACAGTAAGGTGAGGTTCAGAGAGGTTAGTTACTGGCCTGCAGTCACACAGGATTCCTGTCTCTTACCTGTCCCACGGCTGCCCTTTTAGTCCACCTGAGAGCCCAGCCATGCCCAGGCCCTGCCAAGCCCCGCTGGCCTTACCTGTGACAGTTGCCGCTCGGATTCGGGTGGCATCAAAGTGGCCGCTCTCCATCTTGGCTTTGTCCTTGATCTGTACTGTCACGACACGGTCAGCAATGACCGCCTCAAAGCCGATCACCGTGGTGTACTCATCCAGTGGGTATACAAAGAGGCCTGTCAGAGCAGGGCCCAGCATCGCAGGATGCCGCAGCCCCCTCTGCAGGCCCCACCCCTGGGAAGGAACCCAAGCCTTTGGTATTTCAGATGGACAGACGGCCTGCTCATGGCCCCGGGGCTGGGCAGGATAAGGACAGAAGGCAGGCTCTGTGGAGCTGTGGGAGAGCTGCTCCCCTGTCCCAGCCAACGCTTACTCTGTAGGCCTGGGAGGCCGGCATGGCCAGGGCTTCCAATTTTTCAAGACAGAGTGGAAATCTGGATTTTCATGTGACCTGTGGTGTGGATGTATTCAGACATCTCTGTGGTAGTTTGCCACCCTTGGCGCCCGTGACCTGGGGCTTTGGAGGAATAAGACTAGGATAGGGTTCTAATCCTGGCCTGACCCCTTCCCCAGCCCAGTGACCTTGGATTAGATATTTAGCATTTCTAAGCCTCACAGCCTCATCTGTAGGATGCGGATAATAGAGACAAACTCAGGGTCGTCATGAAAATGAAAATAATGGCCACCACGATGTCCCCCATGGTGTGTGTCCTACATTTTGATATCTCAGTGCTTCTCAAACTTTAATATGGTGAGCTCGCCCCAAACTCCAGCTTCCCATCCCTCTGAGCCTCAGTTTCCTCATCTATAAAATGGGAGGACTGGTTCTTTCTGTACACGGAAAGCCAAAAGATTGTCCTAAAGCTGTTCAGTGATTTAGTCTCCATGGATCCCACTTTAAGCCACCTTCTCTAGGTTTCCTTACACAGTGAAACAGAGTCATTTGCTCTGCCCAGATTTCTGCGGGGAGGAAACTTTCCCCTGCAAGTTCCTCTTGGGAACTAAAATGGTTTTAGAAGCTCAGATCAGGCTGCAGGGTGGTGCCCTGGGACATGAAGTCTGGGGGTCAGGAGGCCCCCATCACTGTGCATGAGACAGGATCCCAACCATAAGAAGCTTTTAAACAGAACCCTCCTGGCCAGCCTTCCTATAACCCCTTTCCTTAAGTGCAAGGAGAGTCGTGTGATTTACAAACGACTGTTGTAGGCGAATGTCCGTCTGCACTCCTGACTGCCTGCTCTGATGATTCATATTTGCAGACTGTTTTTCATTCCACGCTGTCCTTCCTCACGCATTACCTCATCTGCTCCTCTGGCAAGCCCGGGCGTCCAGACAGTCACAGGAGCATCCTGATGTCGAGGGGGACAGTGGCTGCCCCAAGGTCACGGGGACAACAGCCACGCCTAGGACCGGGAGCTCCTGGCTTCCACTGAGTCTGGACACCTCTCTTACTGTGAAGTGGGCGTGTCTTCTGGAACATATGCAGGGTTGGGACTGTTGGCTGGGGCTGAGACCAAACCTGGGTTCAAATCCTGACCCAACTTGCTATCAGCTTTAAGACCTGCAGGGCGGAAATGGGATTCCTATTTTGCATGTAAGGAAACTGAGACTCAGAGAGGTGACATGACTTGCCCGATGTCTATCGGTTAATACTTGTTAGGATGGGGATTCAACGTGGGGGAGGGGGTGGCCCCAGGGAAGCCCAACAGGCGTCCTTACCCTGGAAGGGCTGGGCTTCTAGGTTGCCATAGGTGAGGGAGGCCGTGAGACCCAGGGCGTAACCACTGACAAAGGAGGTGACATCGGATGCGGTGAGGGGCAGGGCTGCCCCTGTGAGTTGGTTCAGCAGACCGGGCATCTCGCTGGCTCCTCAGCCTTCAGGGTCTGCAAGAGACAGGAAGGCAGGAAGAGCGGAGAGGTCCCCCCATCCCTCTCGCACTCGGTTCTCCCACTTCAGCCCCCAAGGGTGGTCAGAGCATCAGTCTCACCATCTTCACGAAGGTGACCCACGATGACTCTCACCCACCTCTGAGAAGACAAGGACAAGTAATCCCATTTCTTTCTGTGTCACAGTAGAGAAACTGAGGTGGAAGACATGTGGCCTTCCCGGACTCACTCAGCAGGTGGGAGCACAGCCAGGGTCAGAGCCCGAGCAAGCTCGCGTCCACCTAGCGTTCTCCCCAAGGACAGGGCTCTCCTAGCTCCGGAGGCGAGTCCAGGGATGTGGGCTCTGACCCCATCCCTTTGTTGTTCCTGTAATCTCTGAGCTGTGGATGCTTCCCCGGCAAAGTCAGAGGACTGGAATAGCTCACCAAGTCCCTCCTTCTCTGACTTCAGTGCATCAACCCACTACGGCCAACACTTGGGGTGTAAGGGGAGAGAAGCACCTTCCACACAAGATACCAAAGTGAAGGGAACCACCACCCCTCCAGGGGTGCAGGCCAAAAGCCCGAGCCATGCCTGATACCACCCCCCACCCCCACCCGCACCAAAGACCAAGACCTATTTCTGGAAAAGCTCTGGCTTCCATCCACGCCTTTCCTTCTCTGCCACCAGCATCCTTGTCCCAGCCGCTGCCGTCTCTGCGTGGACCACAGCTCTTAACTGGCCTCTTGAATCTACTCCTTCCCACCCCATCCCCTGTGACCCATTCTTTACCCAGTGGCCAGAATGATCAGACCGACATACAAGTTGAACAGGTCTCTTTCACCCTTGCCACCCTCGCTCCCACGCCAGTGGTTTCCCATTCATCCTAGGATAGAGACCAAAACCCTTAAGATTTTGGCCTAGGGCCCTGTATGGTCTGGCCCCGCTGGCCTCTCCAGCTCATCTGTCACCATGTTCCCAACACACTTTGTGGGCCTCCCATCTTCCATTCCATCCCTCAGATGTGTCCCGTGCTCTCTCCCTTCTTGGTACTTGCCCTGCTCTACCTGGAAGGCTCGCCCCATGATGCGCTTGTAAACTAGTAACCTCCTACTGTCCTTCAGGGTCAACCCAGGTCCCCTTCTCAGGGAAGCCAGTCCACCCATGCCCAGTGTCCTTCGTCTGCCTCTCACAGAGCCAAGTTCCTCCCCCTCAGAGGACTTCCATTAGTTTGTAGGGACACATCTTGTTTCTGTGAGACTCCTTTATTCATGTCCACCATCCCCTTTGGAGTGTTTGCTCTTGAAGGCTCTGTCTGTTTTCGCTTCCCGTGACATCCTCAGTGCTGACTGAATAAACCAGAGAATGGACGACTGTCACCATTCCAACACCAAGGACTTCATAACACTTCCCAGGGCCTGGTATCCATTCTCAGTGAGATTCCTGACAGCCTCCCAGGCCATCAAGTGCTCTAGAGAGGTGGCGGGGGGGAGGTGGGGAGTAGGAAGCAAAGTCAAACAAAGGAGTATAAACTTGTGGTCAGATTCTCTCTGGGGCTTCCTCCGGGCGGTGTGCACGCCAGGCAAAGCTGCCGTGCGCCGGTAGCCTGCTGCCACGTGTTCGCAAGGCTATTCACCAAGTGCTGACTACTCTGCCTTTTCTCCGCGAAGGGAACACCCCAAGCCAGGATGCTAGGATCCTCAGGATCTCCAGGTGCTCCTGCCTCCTCTGCAGGGCCAGTGTGTCTTTTAGAAAAAATTTTTAGCTTTATTTTTAATTTTTGTAAGGGTGGGGAGGTAATTCGACTATTTATTTTAATGAGGTACTGGGGATTGAACCCAGGACCTCGGGCATGCTAAGCACACAGTCTACCACTCAGTTATACCCTCCTTACTGCAAGCGGTGTCTTTTTAATTATTTTCTTCCGGTGGCTCCGGCCCAGACGGCTCTCAGCCCTGGCTTATCTGCAGCGGGCTGACTGACGGCAGGCGGCAGATAAGGAGCCAGGAGGGAGCTGCTGTATCCTCAGCTGCCTCCTCTCAGGAGTTCGGTGTCTCGGGGCCCCAACCAAAGCCTGGCTACTCCCAGGAGGCAGGACTAGCTGGCAAAGCTCATTTCCTGACAGAGCCACGTCTCCTGCCATCCACACTCCCGCCCTCCTCCTCCTCAGCCCGGTTCACTCGTGTCTAGAATGCTGACATGGGCACCCAGATGCGTGATGAACCTGGACTTCAGCTTCAGTTCATCCTGGGATGGAGTTTTGCCATCCCACTCTGCCCTTGTGCCCAGCCAGGCTTCCTGAGGTGGCCCCTCACCCAGGGAGTGGGGCTTGGGGGATTGATGCTGATAACACAGACAGACGCGCTCAGAACTGACTCTTTAATGACATCAGCCCCCTTGGGAAGAGTAAACTTGCGATTCTTCAGGGCTCATCCATGCGTATTTGTCATCAATTCATCCAGCATTGATAAGCATCTACTGTATTCCCAGACCCTGAATTAGTGACTGGGGATTCAAAGATAAGACACAGCTCCATCCTTAAGGAACTTTCAAGCCAGAGGCAGAGGAGCTGGGGAGTGGGGGAAGGTGATGGGAACAGCAGCTGGAATTCAGTGAAGACTGAAAATGTGTCGGGCATGTATATTATCTCATTTAATTCTCACCACCTTATAAAGTGTCTTGTTCTGCAGATGAGGACATTGAGGCCTCAGAGAGATGCGTTTGGTTTTGCACATGACTGCGAGGTGCCCGGAGGACAGCGGGTACCATGGGTGTGTGTGGGACTTTCTCCTGGAGGAAGCCAGGGGCATCCCTGTGAGAGATGGGGACCAGAGCAAGTCTGCTGCGTATCCTCCCTCCAGCCATCCCACCCCGGGCCTCCAGGGGCTTCTGGCCACAGGAAACACCCAGGAGAGACCTAGGAGGCCACCAGCATTGTCCCTAGGGTGGGGGGAGAAGCCAGGCTCAACCTCAGGGAACAGTGTGGTGTGAGCAGGTCTGAGGTGTCAGGGTCAACAATTTCTAGGTGTTTACCCACTTCACCTCCTTCCCAATTGGCCAGCCCACCTGCCTTTGCCCAGGTCCTTGACTTAAGGGATGCAAAATCTGGAAAATGGGCTGGTGAGGAGAGAGAAAACAGAAAGGGCAGACTGGCAGGGCTGCTAGACCTTAGAGCAGCCACGGAGAGAATAGGCCAGGCTTGGGGGGAGGGCAGGAAAGACGTTTTTTAAGAAGGGCTGCCCTGAGTGACAAGCTTGGTCCCATTTACTGTTCTTTAAAAGGCACAAAGAAGGCTTCAAGTTATGCAGGGTGTTGGACTGTGTTTCTTGTTCTTTGAGAATTAGGTTTATTTATTTGTTTACTTTTAGAAGAGGTACTGGGGATTGAGCTGAGGACCTCGTGCATGCTAAGCATGTGCTCTACCACTTGAGCTACACCCTCACCCCCTTGGACTGTTTCTTTGAAGAAGATGCTATGCTGAACCTGAGTCCGGAGAGGTCGACGCAGATTAAAGGAGGTTCCCCATGTGACTGTTAATACCAAGACTGGTTCTGACGGTCTAGAACCCAAATGATCGCTGTCCTTCAAGCAGATCTCTTTGGAGCCAGACAAGCCTGGAGGTGAATCCCAGTGGATAATGTACTACCTCACTCACCCTGAGGGAGTCACTTTAATCTCTGAATATTCCTTCTCTTGTCTATAAAGCCAGGTGAGTGGAGGGGCCAACATTTCCCATCTCTTAGGCACTTGGAAGATTAAATTGAATAATGTGTATTAAGTATCCAGTACAGTGCCTGGCACATAGTAGGTACTCATAAATATTTGTAAAGTGAAAATAAATGAATGGATGAATGAATGAATGCTGGCAGCCTCCCCAGGACACTGACCTTTAGGGGTCACCTAGGTGCGGGAGACAGTGGAGAACAAGGCAGATGTAGATACAAACTAATGGAGACAGAGAGTCAGTAAAGCTGCAAGCCAGCAGACTCAAAACCTGACTCCTTGTCACCTCCACTGCTGCCACCCTCTTGTCTCCTTCCAGTCTAGTTCCAGTGGAGCAGCCAGAGCGAGCCTTTGAAGACATGGATCTGGTCATGTGACTCTACAGCTCAACCCCTCTGCCAGCTCTCCATGCCTCTCAAGACCCCCCGATCTGGGCTCCACGCCCGTTTCCTTTCTGATTTCCCCACTGGTGACTCTGCTCTCGCTCTTCTCCTGCTGTAGGGTTTTGCACTGGCTGTTCCCGCTTTCAGGAATGCTTTTCCCTGGCTATCCAAGTCAATTGCTCCCTTATTCCTTCAATTCGCTCAGTTGGCACCTTCTCAGGGAGGCCTAGCCTTAATACTGTATATTTTTTGAATCACTTCTTTTTTAAAAACTCTTTAATTCTGATTTTTTTACTTTGAGGGGAGGTAATTATATTTATTTATTTATGTTTTTAATGGAAGTACTGGGGATTGAACCTGGGACCGCGTGCGTGTTAAAAGCACGTGCTCTATCACTGAGCTATACTCTCCCCATCTTAATACTGTATTTCAACTTGCAACCTGTTCCCCCACCTCCACTTCCAACCCTTCATCCTGCATAGTACTCACATACTCCTTGTAAAGTATTTATTATGTTTATTACTTATTATCTGCCTCCCCTCCACAAGGGGAGGGACTGGGTATCTGATATGTCCAAGTGCCTTGAATAGCGCTGGCACTATTAGTAGGTGGTAAATAAATATCGTTGAGGGAATGGATATGTATAATCAGAATGGAAAGCAGCCCCAAGGAAGATGCTGGAGCTCAATCCATCATTTAGGTTCTCATCCTCGTGTCTATCAGTCTGGGTCCCAAATACACCCTCCCCAACAGTGCATAGGTGCCATCTATCTTTGAGCAGACCATCGGCCCACAGGGATGCTCTGTTCTTCCGTGGCCCTGAGCCTGCCCCTGGCCATCTTCCTCCTCTCCAAACCTCCCACCGTGCCTTCTGCAAACCCCCACTCGGCAGATTCCCCGAGATTCTTTCTGTGTCCCTGCCCGAGGACCTGCTCCCCCTGCTTCCACGAGAGGCTGCCTATTCCTTGCCCCTCCACGTTGGGAAGCTGCTGCCTTTCAAGTACCACCCCTTTTGCTTTGTCGCTTGCCATCTTCAAGGTCCTGATAACACCCTCCTTTAAGCCCACCTGGCTCCTGGCTTCTCTGTTCTCTGAGCACTGCCATCACCTGGGGTGACTTCAGCATCCATAGGAATGGGACACCCAACTCCCTGGGCTCTTCTCCCCCAACTCCCACATCTCGGTAACCTTTGCTGCCCCTCCCATTTCCACTCATTCCTTGAACTTGAGATGCCGCCCATGATCGCTCCATCTCCAAAACCTGAGTCACTCAGACACTTAGATTGCTCTTAAAACCACAGCCTCTCAATACTCCCTAGCTTTCTTTTCTTGCTTGTTTTTTCCTTAACAGCTACCATCATCTGATAGACTGCATATTCTTGTTTATCTTGTTTGACGCATCTCCCCAGCTCTTAGATGGAGTATAATCCCCAGCGAGGGCGAGGATTTTGTTCTAGTTTGTTTACTGCTCCATCTGCTACCCACAGAATAGCATCAGGGGATAGTAGATGCCCCGTACATGTTTACAGATTAGATGTCACGTCATTCCCAGTATTTTGCATGTACAATTGGGCAGCACTCATCAGAGGTAAGTACACTTACTATCCCTGTGTTATGGAAGAAAATACCAAAGCTCAGAGAGGTGAGGTAACTTACCCAAGGCCACCTAGCCAGTAGGTGATGGGGCTGGGAGTTAACCTGAGCAGAAGGACCAGAGCCCGTTTCCTTCACCACGAGGCTACACTGTCTCCTGCACTAAGCTTCCTCCCAAGCCTTGACACTTCTGCCCAAATGCTCTCCTGAAGTCCTCCTCTGTTCTCCACCTCTACTGCTGCTGCTTCGCTGCTGTCTCCTGGACCACCCTACCATCCCCTACCTGGTCCTTCAACCTCCAGACTGTTTCCCTTCTGGTCCTCTCCGTCAATCCGTGTGCACAGACAACACACACACACATATCTGCACATGAGCCTCCCTTTCTCCTGAGATTAATGACTCCCCATTGCTTTGGTCCAATGGGGCAAGTTAAACTCTCAGCATGGCATTCAAGGCTCTTCCCCAGCAGCTCCTCATCACTGTCCAGTGTCACCTCCTGCCACGTCCTGCATGTTTACTGCCCTCCAAACACACTGACCTTCTCACCATGCCCTGAACAGGTCAGGCTCTTCCGCACCCTTGAGCCTTTTCCTGTAATGATCATTGCCTTCTTCTCTGCCTTTCAAAGTCCTAGTCACCATTCAAGACCCAGTTCCACTGTCACCTCCTCCCTGAAGCCTTCCCTGACACCCCACTCCATCAGACACGCCCTCCTTGCGGCTTCCCCAGTCTTTGGGCGCGTGTCTGTCACGTGGCACATCACGAAGCGCTGTGACTGCCTGTGTGCAATGGCTTGTCTCCCCCACCCAGCTGTGAGCGCTGCAAGAACAAGGGGCGCATCCCCTCCTTTGCTGTGTCCTGTCTCCCTGCAAGGACTCAGGTCAGAGTAGGGATTCTACATGGAGGCACCCACCAGCGTCCAGTGCCTTGCGGTCATCACTAGCGCTCACACGCACCCTCACTTCGCAGGTAGGGAAACTGGGGGGTGGGGATCCTGATAGCCAGGATGGCACAGCTGGTGAGTGGTCAGGCTGGTTCCCCCAAAGCCTGGACTCTCCCTTCCCCGGCTGCTTCTGGGTCCATGCTGAGCACGGAGGGAAAGAGGCTGGGAGAGAGGGAGGAAAGGGGAGGGGGACGGAGGACCAGGACCCTGGTGAACTGGGGCTATGGGCGCCGGGGACACTGGCTTCCTCGCCTCTCATGCCTTCAAGGTGCTGCTGTGCTCCTGTCCCCCACCCATCCTCCAGATGCCTCTGGGGAGGCCTGTAGCCTGGGCCCCAGTTTGTCCTGAAACAGCCCGAGTGCTGAGAACAGAGGCTGGGCCGACATGGGCCTGCCGCAGGCGCAGTGTGACTTGATTTAGATGAGATGCAGAAAGGATGTGCAGGTGAGGCAGCAAGGACAAGAGTGCCGGGCCCTGCCTGTCTTGAGTCTTCATAACAGGAGTGGAGACGCCTGCATCAGGGGTCCTGGGGGCAAGGACTGGGGCCTCACGCTTCCCTTGCCAGGAGATGTTTACTTTTCAAGAGACTGAAGAAGTGGAAACTTGCTTATGGGGCAGCCCCCAGGTCCCAGGACCCAGAGTACTGCTGGGGGATAGGCTCCTTGGATGGCCATTTTCTGGGGGCTCTGGGCCAATTGCTTGCTGGGCTCTACCACGTACATACTGTGTGACCTTGAGAAAGTTACTTAACCTCTTTGTGTCTTAGCTTCCGCATCTATCAAATGAGACCATGATGGGGCCCACTCCTAGGAAATTGGGAGGAGAAGGAGAAAATGCCTGTCATGTGAGTGGGCGGGAAGCGGGGGGTCCTGATGGGGCTGGGGGCTCCTCTCCTCTGCCCTCCTCCATCAGCCCTCCCCGAGAGGGCCGCTTCCTGGGCTGGGTTGACCCCCACACATACTGGCAAGTTGGGAAGGTCCTGGGGTGTCTGCTGAAGGGCACACCTCAGTAACTACCCTGATTCTGCCCTTGGAGCTGAACTGTGCCCCGTGGCAGCATGGTGGGCCTCCTCCCTCCGACCGGAAAGCCTTTCTGGAAGCCTTTCGCCCTCCTGCTGGTCAGCTTCCCACAGACGGCGTCGGCAGAGTCAGAGGCCTCCGGCTGAGTGATCTCGGCCAGGCCTGGGCGAGGGGCAGATGGTAAGCCAACCAAGCAATTCTGGCCTTACCCCCCTCAACTCACCTGGGTCTGGCGGTCCTCATCCTTTTCCCTGTCGCCGACCCTTATAGGAAGTCCATGCTTTCATGCCGTCATTGCGAGCCTGTCCTCCAAGGACCACCCCACCCACAGACCAACGCTGACACTTCCACGAAAGTGGGGGCAGAGTCGATGGGTTCTCTGGATCCCATCTGACTGTTCTAAGCTTCTAGAATTCTGGGGCTCTCAAATTCTGTTCTCCTTTCTCTAAACTTCCTCCACCTCTTGGGTTCATATCCAGCCAATGTGAGTCAACAAACCCATACTTCTGATACCCTCTCCCCTCAGCTTATTCATCCCGTGCTCCACCAGTTAAGACCCCTTCCTTTGCCTTCAAACAGGCCTGACTTTTCCTGGTTCCATATCTCTTCTGAGTCTGCTGGTTCTGCCAAGACTGCCATCCCCACCTCAAATCCCTCCTCAAGAGGAGACTTTACCCATCCTTCAAGGCCAAGCTCAAATGCCACCACCTTCATGAAGCCTTCTCAGGGTCCTGTGCTGAATAGGAAGTTCCCCCCACCAGCACAATCTCTCACATTAGCCATCTTATTGTCCGTGTGTTGTGTATCCTTTTGAGAACTGTATGTGCGCGGGACACTGTGCTAGGCCTGGGCCACACAGATGGAACAGGCAGGCAAGGACTCCACCCGCCCCAGCTGGGAGGCTGTCAGCGCCTAGGACTCACGGCAAGAACTCTCTCTCCCCAGTGTCTGGCCCACAGTCGGCGCTAAACAATGAACTGAATTAATGTGTGGTCTGTGCTCCATGTGTCTCATAAATGAATGAGTGAGTGAGTGAGTGAGTGAATGACAAGCATGGATGTGTCAGGGGTGGGAAGAAGCCTTTGCTATGGGTTCATTAAAAGAAACAAATAGTAGAGGAAATCCCTCTATTTTAACCCAAAGCCTGTAGGATTCCATCTCAGAGACAGTGCCTTCTGGGTGGGGAGCCGGGGGGACAATCAGAACAGAAAATGTGCAGGCGTCTCGGTGCTAAGTGTCCCTGTGCTGTCCAAGGGATCTGGAGTGCAGCCAGTCTGGATGCCCGAGACAGTCAGCCCTGCGTGTGGCTGAGACCCAAACCACCCACGGCTTCCGAGGCCTCTAGTTAAGAGGATGCATCTGGACCTGCTGAGGGAGGGAGAAAGAGGCATATCCAAAATTCCAGGTAGGTGAAGGCTGTCTGTAGGGTTACTGGTAAGAGTTTTTGTTGAGGATAATAGCTCAGTGGTAGAGCACGTGCTTAGCACGCGCGGGGTCCTGGGTTCAATCCCCAGTATCTCCATGTTCAAAAAAAGACCCGTCTTTGTCGTATGACATTAGGGAGAGGGTGCTTTAAATACACATAAGTGGTGCTGGCCGGCAGGTGGATGGAAGCCTGTTCCCTGGGGGTCCAGTGATGTTCCAGCACTGGCAGCTCTGCCCTCTGAGGCTCACTCAGAAAATGAGCCCCCTCCACTGCTGGGAAAACTAGACTCCATTTACACATATTCAGTTTCTGCCCAACTTTCCCAGGGCACTTTTGCAAGGTGAGCTCCCCTGGCTGAGCTGCTAGCATCCCTGTGGCCCTGTCAAAAGGCACTAAATGATTCTCCAAACTCTAATTTGAAAAGATACATGCACACCAATGTTTACAGCTGCACTATTTACAATAGCCAAGGCATGGGAACAACCTAAATATCCATCCACAGATACTGGATAAAGAACAGATGGTATATATAGGCAATGGAATACTACTCAGCCATAAAAAAGAATGAAATAATGACATTTGCAGCAACATGGATGGACCTAGACATGCTCATACTAAGTGAAGTAAGTCACGTAAAGACAAATATCATATGATATCACTTATATGTGGAATCTAAAAAATGATACAAATAAACTTACTTGCAAAACAAAACAAAAGTCAAGACATAGAAAACAAACTTAGGGTTACCAGAGGGAAAAGTGAGGAGGGAGGGATAAATTAGGAGTTTAAGATTAGCAGATGCAAACTACTATATATAAAATAGATAAACAACAAAGTCCTACTGTAAACTCAGGGAACTATATTCAATCTTATAATAATCTATAATGAAAAGTATGAAAAAGAACATATATATTATATATAACTGAATATATATAAAACTGAATCATTATGCTGTATACCAGAAACTAACACAACATTGTAAATCAACTATACTTCAATAAAAACAATTTTTAAACAAATCAGTAACTAAATGGATTCTCCGTATGGCTTCGGCCTCATCCATGTCCCGCCTCCAGCCCGTCGCCCCCTGTCTGCAGAGGAGTTCATGCGATGATGGCACAGAAGGAGGCTTACTTAGATCCACCTTGCAGACCTTTCTCCTCTAGAGCTGCGCTCTTGCCCTGGGGGCTCCTAGGGAACTGTCCCTGGGGATCTTGAGTTGTACCCTCCTCAGACACCTCTAAGTGAAATGACAGACTCGGAGGCTAATTCTTGCTTCTGGAACCTGTCTTTCTTCCTCGGGTTCCAACACTTTCTCACTGGATACAGCTTTGAAATTCAACCTCACCCTCTGTAGAATGGACGTGTAAAGTGGTCGTTTACTTCCCGGGGTAACTGTGAGGATCGCAAGTGAGATACTGCACGTGCAGTGCTCACCCCAGGGTCTTGTCCTCAATATTTGACGACTGCTTGCATGTCCTTTTCTCTTTGGGACTTCCTCCTCATCTTACTCTCCCACCATCTTGGACTGCATCTGGGCACCTGCATTTTTTGGGCATTTCCTCATGGTGGCCATGGCCACACACAGCCCCGGGACCTGCCATCCAGTCCCCCCAGATACCTCCTTTCCCAGGGCGCCCCACCTAGGGGTTGGCTGAAGAATATATTCATCGCCTTGGCCTCCCTCTGAGGTCTAAGGTCAGTTTATGCTGAGCTGCAAGGCTGCACCCTGACACGAACTGCCTCCTCAGATGGCACAGAGAGGCTGTGTAAGCTGATGCCACTGGACAGGAGGTCAAGGCCCCCAGGTCTGGGTGGCAGCTGTGCCACCCACTCCATGTGGGCCCCAGACTGGGATGCTGCTGTCACACATCCTGCCAGCGCCCACCTCTCAGGCCTGGCACACAGCACAACACAGCCGGCGGGATGGAAAGGCTGGGGCCGCTGGCTGAGTGTCTTTGTCCAACACCCCTGAGGATGTCAACCCCGGGAGAAGGGACCAAAGCTGTCTGTTTCCTGGTTGTAGTCCCCAGCACACAGGGCAGTGGCTGAAACAGTTCTTTAAAAAGAATAGCAGCTAACATACATCGAGCAGTTAATACCTACTAGGCATTATTTCTACATACTTTTAGGTATGTCTATCACCCCCATTTTGCAGATGAGGAAACTGAGGCCCAGAGTGGATCCATCCCTTGCCCAAGGTGATGATATACTCATAAGTGGTGGAGCAGGGATCTGCACTCTGGCTATGTCTTAACCACAAGGCCTTCTCACCCACTCAATACCTATTTGCAGACTGAAATAAGAAGTCACCTCCCAATTCCACCAGAGTCTTGGCGGCTTCTTCTAACACCGTGAAGAGGTGGGCCTGGAGAATTAACCCCGCCCTTCTTCCCAAATTGACAGTCCACAGTCCACTACAGAAGGAATCGAGTGCTCCCGGCTGTTGCAAGGCAGCTGAAGTGGGCGTCGGCTCCTTATCTTAAGGTTTTTTAAGGGGCCCCCGTGTCTGACAATTGAGTCCACATTCAGAGGCAGCACTGAGTGTTCCTGGAGAGCCTGGGGGAATATTTTATTTAATCCCCATAAAGACCATATGAAGCAGATCATCTTCACTTTACAACAGAGGACACCAAGGCCCAGAGAGGTTAAGTAAATCTCCAGGTCACACAGCAAGTCATGGTCGAGTTAGGATTTGAGCCCAAGCAGTCTGGTTCCAAAACCTGGGTTGTTAACTGAATCCCCTTGCTGCCTGCTAGCCAGGTCCAGGGGCCAAGGCCCAGTCTGTGCACCTGAAAACCTGCTTGCTCTTACTCAGGGGCTGTGATCCCTTGGCATGGATTGGGGCAAAATCCCCAGGTTCCACATCCCACTGGCTCCTGCCTTTCTGATGTTCCTTTCAGGGGTAGGGGGATAAGGATGGGAGTGAGGAGTAGGGCAGCGTCCCTCCCCATTTGAGGAGTGGAGCGCATCCCTCCCCATTTGAGGAGTAGGGCAGCATCCTTCCCTGTTTGAGGAGTGGGGCGCATCCTTCCCCATGCGTCGAGCACAGATGATAGATCAGTGCCATTGCTCTCCTCCTACAGAGTCGGCACAATTGAGGCGACTCCCACCAGAAATCATCTGAACCAAGAGGCAAATAGACCACAGTGCAGAGGCCTCCGAATGAACTCAAGGGGCAACTTTACTGCAGGAGAACCTCGGAAGAGATTTGCAGTGTCTCTTTTCTTGTTAGGACCCAGGTGGTGAAGAGGCAGCTGAAAGTTAACAGGGGATGGGGAGATGCTGAAGAAGCTGCGTCTAGGACACAGAGATCCCCACTGTCAACCAGATTCAAGGAGACAGGGTTTGGAAGTTCCTGACACTTGTAATAAGCTGTCACTAAGTCAGGCACTGTGCTAAACAGTTTATGTCGATTATCACACTGATTCCTCTGACCCTGTAAGTGCCTTTTTTTTTTTTTAACAGATGATCTGGGTGATCATAAGAGAGGTTAAGAAACTTCCCCAAAGTCACAAAGTTAGTAAGCGATAAGTCTGGAACTTGAACTGTGGCCTTCTCATTCCAGCACCTCTGCGTTTCCTGCTCTGCCACAGCCAAATCCGCAGAAGCGAGAGAAAAGCCTGTCTGAGGTACCACATAGGGTTGTCAGCAACAGAGACTAAACCAGCCAGGGGCAAGCAAACAGAAGTCCCCAGCCTGATGGTCAAGAGCTCAGGCTATGGAGTCCCAACAGAGTTGGGTTTGAAGCCAGTCTCTGATTTGTATCTCTGAATAATGTGGATGAGTTACTTCATCTCTCTGAGCCTCAGTTTTCTGATCTATAAAATGGGCACATCTGCACGCCTACCTCCTAGCATCATTATGATCAAATGAAGAGATGTATATCAAGTGCTAAGCCCAGTGCTGGCATGAAGTAAGGGCTCCTCAAATCTGGACTGTGTGTATGACTCAGCTAGGGGGTCAGGGGCTGAGCTAGAGCTGTGTGACCCAAACGGGACTGACTTTTAACAGTGAGTGGACAGCTTTGGCCTGTGTGAGACGGGATGAGGGGCAAAGCTGGTCAAGGCCAGACCTCCCAACAGACCTGTGAGGAATCTCTTAGAGAGAGGCTATCTTAGAAAAGGCTTCATGGTTCAAAGGATTGAAACGATAGAATCAAAAGCAGTAAGAGGGGTTCTAGTCCCCGAGCAATTTACCCTCTCAAATCCACCACTGAGCCTTAAAAATAATACTAAGGAGTAAACATGCCTCCTATGAAGCCATTTATAATTAAAGCACGTTCATATTCATGAATTAACCGGCATTTGCTTAATAGGGGCAAAATAAAGATTATTATCCCCATTTTAGGGATCAGGGGACGGAGGCTCAGAGAAGAAGCAACACAACAGAACTGAAGCTCCTGTGACAGAGCTTTATGCTATGGACGGAATGCGTCCCCCTTAAATTCATATTTTGAAGCCCTAATCCCCAGTGTGATAGTGTTTGGAGGTGGGGCCTTAGGGAGGTAATTAGATTTAGATGAAGTCGTGAGGGTGGAGCCCCTGTGATGGGATTATACATACCAAAGTGCCCGTGTATACGGTTTATACTAGCACAATATATTTTCTCATTTCACAGTTCACTGTCACAGCGTAATAATTAAAGTTTCCTATCATGAACTCATTCTGGCCAATTTTCTCCTCTTGCTTTGCTAACTGGCCTACCTCTGCCAGGTTCCTACTTGTCTATGACTTTGTGTGGGATTAGAAGAGTCCTCCACCATCTCCTTTGATTGGCTTCATTAAACCCCACAACGTTCACAAGATTGCAGTTTTACCGTGCAGTCTATTGGCATCGAATGTTCAGCGGCTGATCCCACCCAATAACCAAAGAGAACCTGACAGACATAGATGTTCAGTGATGGGCAGGGATCGATGCTGCTGTTCAGCAAGGAGAGATGTTTGTGTAGGGGCTACTTTTTAAGTGGTTGGTTCATTCCCGTTCTTCTGTTATGATTTTTTAAAAACCTACAACCTCACACATGTGGGGTCTCAGATAGTGATTACTCAGACCCCTGCATGGGGTCTGAACAAGGAACAGGGGTTACTCAGCAAACCAGGGAGACCAGTCCCCTGTCCTCCAGCCACTCTCACCCATGGTCCCATTCGAGGATGTGCTGGGAGCATCCACTGCAACTGCCCATCCTGGCCTTCAGTCTTCTACTATCTCCAGAGTAGTACCCAAGGAAGGAACCACTTAGCTGGTGCCCTGGGACCAGCAATTTGATCCCCAGTGTGGTTATAAGAAGAGGGAGAAGAACTTTGTCCTGAAGCCACCTGGGACCTTTGCCTCAGGAATATTCACAGAGTATCAACCAGCAAAGTGTTTTCAAATGGGGGACTGGGATCCTCCCAGATCCCAGTGAGGACTAAGGAAGTGAAATTTCAACTCCTCAGGTTCATTGATTTGTCTCCGTTAAGTCTGGACCTGATCACAGCACTCTTTGCTCCAAGACTGCCAATGGCCTTAACCAAAGCCCAACTCCACGTCAAATCGAGCCTCCCTGGTGGTCACCTCCAATCCTCTGAAGCCTGGTCCCATATTATTCCCTCACTCTTACTCATGTTCCTGAACAAACAGAACTTTTGCTCCTCCCTAGACACCCCTGCCACATCCTTGCTATGCTCTTCCTTCAACCCATGTGCCACCTAAACCTACTTATCCTCCTGGCCCTTTCAAGTCCACCTCCTCCCTGAAGCCTTTCCTGATCCCTTTATCTGGGTGCGATTGCCCACTCCTGTGAGCCTCCTAGGATACAGCCTCACTCAGCTGTCTCCTGCTCTGATAATCGCCACCCACGGAGTGGTCCTAACTTCTCTTCCAAAGGATGGTCTCATGTCAGTTCCTCTCGGGGCACCCAGGATGCAGTGCATACTCAGGAACCCTGCTGACATCTCTTACTTTATTTTGGTGAAATGGCTCTGCCAATTGCTATGTGACCTTAAACTGAGTTCTTTGAGCTCTCCAAGACTCAATTTCATCATCTGTAAAATTGGGATGAAATAAAATACCACAGGTAAGGTAAGACATCACAAGGCAGGAAGGACACTAGGTCCTGGCCCCTCCCTCCAGCTACCTCTTGTCTGTTTCTTTTGTAGGCTCATCTCTCAGGGCCAGGGCTAAAGTGAGGCAAGTGACTGGTCATTGGGGGTAAAAATTCCTCAAGGGCCAGTCTCTGCATTCTGCTCCCTCCCGAGGTGGTTGACCCCTGCTTGCTCTAGAGTCTGAGCAGGTGACTCACAACTGCCTATCTCCAGCCTGGCCCTCGCCTCTGGGCTTCAGGCTCAGGAATTTTGCTCGTGGCTAGCTGGAAGAGAGCTCAAATCTAAGAGCTCTTGTCCAGGACGCTGTTTTATACAATCTTGGGTAATTGATGGATGTTGGTCTCCCCACTTAGGCTGCAATGCCCAGCAAAGAGCCTGGCATAAAGCAGGCACCCCGTGGTGGGTGGTTCTCATTCTTTTCCCTCTTTCCACTCTAGGTTGTTCTGTTCATTCCAACTGACCTACTTGGTACCAGCCGACCAAGACCTCCCACCCCTCCCAACCCTGCCTGAACTCACATCTCCGACCACGTATGAAACCTCTTTATCATCCCTGTAACCACCTCCCTCCACTGCTTCCTCCAGGTCTGCACTCTAACATCACCTCCTCCAGGAAGGCTTCTCAGCGCCACACTGAGCACTCCTAATCCCAGCCCCTTCTCCTTATTTTGTGGGTCAGCCACTCTGCTGGGTGAGTAACCCCAGAGAGCACAAGTTAGGGGAAGCTTCCAGCTGGATGTTCACAAAGCAGTGCCCGGTGGGCACACTCTCTTAAAGGAGTTTAATGGGATGAAAAGATTTGTGCACCCCTGGTGCCCTGGAGCTATGTTTTGTCCACTGATGGCACTTGGCTGTTCCCAGTGCCCCGAGGGAAGTCTGTTGACTTCTTGTTTATGGTGATCCTCTGCTTGGCGTGGCCCAAGCCCTCTTCCCAGTCTGGCTGCGCTGGGAAGGTCCATGAGACCACAGAAACCTGTCTGCCTGGCTGTTGGTTTCCCAGGTCATGTAGCTGGAGGCAGTCAGCCAGGAGGGGCTAGGAGAGACCCACTTGCCCAGCAGAGAGGACAGTTTGAAACTGAGCAGGAGCCAAAGGCCAGGGTCCTGGAGGACTAACTGACCTGGAACCCTTGGGTGTCTCTTCTACTGTCCCCATTCCCCTAGACTGTCCCTTTTCCCCGTGGAGCGGCCTCCCCCAGAACTGCATTCAGCATCTTATGCCTAGTAAGAGGCCAGCCAGCGAGTGCCGGTGCCCACTCAGAGCCAAGCGCGGTGAGGGAGACCAGGAGGGACAGAAACGCTGCTCTTCCCTCTGGGCCCAGGACCACTTCACTAGCAGCCCATCCACCCAGCAGCAAACCGATGGCCAGTGGCTGAAGTCCCTTAGAGCTTTATCTGACCCAGATGTGAGGCTGGTCCCCTATGGACCCCGAGTGACCTGGGGCTGGGGAGGACGCTCAGCACCTTGGCCACCCCCAGCCCAGCAGCCTTGGCCTGTCTCATGTCAGAAGAGCAGTGGGGTCTGCAGGCCATTCATCAGGGCACAGTGCCCCCCTCACTCGGGGTCCTGGATCATCACCTGGGGTTGGGGGGTCGTGGCTGAATTGGAAATAGCAGAAGCACTGTCCCTGGAGGAGGATGCTGACCAAGGCTGGGTAAGAAAGAATTGCATGCAGCCAACACGTCAGACCTTGGGGATCCTGGCTGGCAACCCCTGGGTCAAGTTCAATCCACAGCTGCCTGCACATGTACACACACACACACACACACAAGAATGCCCCATACTCTTCAGTCCATCCACACCAGCGGACACGGCGCATCCCTCACAGGCACCCCTGTACATGTTAGCACATCTACACGCATCACAACCCCGCTTTCAACTGGAGGAGCCACTCCCTGAGCTTCCCCACCCTCCAGGGACACACAGCACCCTAGACACTTCTCGAACACACATGCCCACAGCCACTACACCCCCATAAGCTCAGACCCCCTGGACCCCCAGTTTCAGCTAATCGAGGCAGCCTCCGTGCCCTCTGTCCTCCACCCCTGAGCAGGAAGGTGGGAGTTCACTTAATGCCCTCTGAGCCTCTGCTTGGGCCCCAGGGCAGGTGAACCCAAGAAACGGGCTTCCATGCCAGCAGAGATGGAGAGGAAACGCACTCTGCCTCCTCTGAAGTCTTCCTTAAAAAAGGGAAGAAAGAAGGAAGGGGAGTAGGAAGAGAGACAGGAAGGTGCCTGGGGCTCTTGCAGAGGAGATGGGGTGGGAGAAGGCTCTGGCCCTCCCTCGCCCCCCAACTCCAGGCACCACCAAGCCTCTGTCCGCACTGCCTGGCGAGCAGCGCGGAGGGAGCGTTGGGCTGGGACTGTTGGCGCTGCTGCAGGAAATGTCATGGTGGGACTTCCAGCGGGGGCTTGACGTGTTAGCAGACGCCACTGCTGCACGCGGGTGCCAGTCCCCTCCATCCACCCCCGCACCTGCCCGCCTCCTACCCGCAGACCCCTTCTTCCTCCTGGCGCTCAGCTTACCTGGCAGGAGCTGGGGGTGCGGGGCTCTGAGAAGGGCACACGATCAGCTGGCGGCTTTGGGGACAGTCACATGCCCGACACCCAGAGGGCAGCAGGCAGGAGCTCGGGCAGGAGCCAGGGCTGGACAGCCTGCAGAGCTCCTGATGGCCCAGGGGGCCTGGAGGACAGAAGAGACTGTGGGGGACAGAGAGATGGTGGAACAGGTGTCAGGGAAGGGAGGAGGGGAGACAGGGAGTGGGGGAGGGAGGAGGCAGAGACAGAGAGGAGAGAGAGACACACATAGGGAGGAGATGCAGAGAAAATCACACACAGAAAAAAGACAGAGAACTAGACAGAGGGGGAGAGAGAGACGGAGAGAAAGCACGCTCCAGAAAGGGAGAGAGGGGGAAGGAGTGGAGAGAGAGAGGGAGAATTCGAGCAGCAACATGTGGCAGTGTTATCTCTCACTTCTAATGCCCTGCATTCAGCATGTCCCCCACCCAGCTAGAGCAAGCACAAGCTCACACACACACACACACACACACACACACACACACACACACACACGCTCGGGACAGCCCAGCTGCCAGGTCCTCATTCTCACCCAAGCTGGATCAGCCCTTACCTTGCCCCAGAAGCAACACGTGTCGGGCAAACACTCCCTGGGTCCGCAGCCCCAGCAGCTGCGTCCCCGCGCCCAGCGCTGCTGGAGGGGTCGCCCAAGGCAGGGCTCCAGCGCCAAGCCCAGTGCCCGCGGCCCTGGGAGCCAGCCGGCTTGATCGATGCCCACATTGCCATGGCTGTTCGGGTGGCCTGCAGGAAGCAGAGCCATTTGTTTTGTCAGAGCGTAACCATGACAATCACCCCATGCGCACACCGCTGTGCCGCTCCCCCCTCACCCCTTCCCTCCCCCCTTCTCGGGAGCACAGGAGGAAGCAGGAGGCCACTTAGCAGCCTCTGCTAATTCCTGCTGGGGCTGATGGAAAGGGCCTGGCGGGCGACGACAGGCCTGCGGGCAGCACCACCCCGGGGAACCGGGCTAGTCAGCGCCGGACAAAGCCCGGGCCCCGGGGCCCCCGTGCCTGAGACCAGAGCCAAGCCGGCCTCTTCTACATCTCCTTGTCCCCCAGCACGTCCATTTTAGGACCGAGTGATAGAAGCCGTCAATCCATTCTTTCCCCTCACCTCCCACCTCGCTGTGGCCGTGGGGCAGCCAAGCAGATGGCTCTGGTGGTCCCGGACATGTTATCTGCCAAAACCTTCGGCCATGCCCGTCCAGGTCCTGAGCCACTACCTCCTTCCCCGGTCACGCCAAAGCCACAAGGGAGATTGCCAGGCTTTTAGATGTGAGCTCTGGGAGGCGTCAGACTGGAGGCCTGACCTCTGAGTACAAAGCTGGATGGCCCAGAGAGCCAGAGGCTTCTCAAGATCAAGGACAAGCAGATCTGGAAGCCGAGAGGTCTGCCAGGTGGGAGCGTGAAATGTAACTTTGGAGTCTGGATGAAGGAGAGAGAAGGTGGATATCCCTGGAGTACAGAATAAAGCTAAATCACATACCTACACTTCCTGTTTAATCCTTAGAAACACCCAAGGACAGGGCTTTATCCCAATTTTATAGAGAGACTGCGGATCAGAGAAATGGAGTGATTTACCCAAGGTCACACAGCTGGAAGGTGACAGAGCAGGGATTCAGACTCATGCCTGTCAGCTTCCAACTCCTGGGAACCTCCTATTACACCCCCACTGGCCTTTTATGGCTGTCACTGTGGGCCTGGCACTTGCAAGCAAGGCCTGGGAGAAGTGCATGCTCACTTCTATACCAAACACTGAGAGGTAGAGGCTATGTTCCTCATTTCAAAAATGAGCTCAGAGAGGTGAAGTAATTTGCCCAAGGCCACACAGCAAAGAGATGAAATTGAAGGCCAGGTCTGCCTGACTCCATCTTTCCAGCCTGCCTCCTTCACCGCCCCTCAGGCTGCACACAAGGCAGATGACCTACTCCTTTCTGGACTCTCTGCCTAAGGAGGGTGGTGTCTGAGGATGGGACAGTGGGTGGATGCCGTGGGGTAAGAAAGGTGTGAAGGGAGGAGAAACATTGTGTTGGGTGTAGGAGCTCCCTGCCAGGGTGACAGATCTCAGCCAGGAGTCTGAGAATCAATGATTCCACCATTAGGGAATCGTATCTTGGGGTCCTCGAGGGCTTTCGGTCTGACCAGATCTTCATGAAGTGTACCTAAAACCCAGGCAGACATCACTGCAGGGGTCAGCCAGCTGAGAGCGAGGGCTCAGCAAGAGAACTTCGGAGAAAGTCTGGAGGGAGGGATTTTGCATGTGTGTGTCTGTGTGTGTGTTGGGGGGGTGGGGGCAGCTGGTTATTGCCGGGCAGAGGGAATGCAGGAGCAGGGGAGAGGAAGGGGAGCTAGGCTGTGGGAAAACGAACTTCTTCTAGTGGGTTGTTTTGCCTGGATTACCTCTGAATGCCTGCTGGGGTGTGTGATCGATCAGTCATGAGTAGAAAATGATGGTTTGGGGGCTGGAATGCTGCCTTCGTCATAACGGGGACTAACCAAGAGCCAAGGCAAAATTCACTTCGGTTCGAAACTATGATCTCCCACGACGAGCCAGGCTTTGGGTCCAGAGCTTCGCGAAGGGGCTGATGAGCAAGACTGAGATTCCAGGAACTTGGTCAGGTGGGAAGAGGCACAAGGGTTCCCAGCCAGCTTTTGTTCCCCTCAGCAGAACCCCAGGGCCTTTCTACAACCGCTGTCTCACGTTATCCTCACCCTCACCCCGTGCAGTAGGCAGAATCAGCCTTGTTCCCGAGAGGCTGGGAGGCTGAGGTGGAGAGGTGACATCCCTGGCACCCGAAATGCCTTTGAACCATTTTTCGGCTCATAGAGCCTCAGCTTCCTGTAGGTAAGGGGCTGGAATTTAAGGGGCGTGGCCACTTAGAATTCCAAGACTACCTCTCCCCCCCCACCCAGGTTCCCAAAGCCCAATTCTCAGCCCCGAGGAGGTTCCAAATCTCTGTTTCTCAAAAGGTTCCACCCTGGCCCCCGCCACCACCATTCAGGTTTCATATCCACCAGCCATCTTTTCATTCAGCCAATCCCAAGCTTAGGTTCACATTTCAGGACCAAACTTCTCTGGGAATCAAGGTCAGCCAGGTTGAGTGGTTACAGGAGAGGTGGCAGGAGACACAGGATCTGAGACCCGACCTGGGAGGAGAGAGAAGGCTGCCAGCCTGGAGTTACTCTCCGGACTCACCTCTGCTTGAAACCTTCAGGATTTCCTTACCCATTGGGTTGGTTTCCCAGGATTTGTTGCAACAAATGACCACAAACTGGGTGGCCTTTCCTTAGCTGCATCACTCTAACTCCATGTTCACATAATTATCTTCCCTGTGTGTCTCTGGGTCTTGATGTGTCTGTCTCCAAATCTCCCCCTCCTTTCTCTTAAAAAGAAAAAAAAAAAGCAAAAACAAACACCAGTCACTGCTGATTAGGGTCCACTAGAATCCAGTATGACCTCATCTAAGCTTGATCACATCTGCAAAGACCCTGTTCCAAAGGTCACATTCACCTACCCGGAGTTAGGACTCGAATGTATCTTTGCGAGGAACACAATTCAACCCATAAAACCCATTTCAAAGGAAATAAAGAAGGATTTGGGTCAGGCATGACTCCAAGAGGCCAGTCCTCTGGGTTTCCAGAAATTTGGAGAGGAGGGAAAAGCAAGTAGCAGCATTAAATGTGGACTCTGGGGCTGGATTGCCTGGGATGAAGCTCTGACTCTGTCATTCCCTGACTGTGTGACCTTGGGAAAATAACCTAACCTCTCTGTGCCTCAGTCTCCCCGCTGTAAAATAAAGATGATGAAGTGTTGTTATGATAATTAAATGAGTAAATATTTGCAATGCCTTAAGATAGCAGGGCACTTAATAAGCATCATATGTGTGTTTGTTACACATTGAAAGTCTGCCAGACCACTGCTACTGTTTTACAGGTGTGAAAACTGAGGTCCAGAAAAGGGAAAGGACATCCCCCAAGTCACCCAGTTGGGTCAACCAGGGTACAAGTCACCTCTGCTTCTTTCCTTCAGGGTCCCCCCCGCCCCCAGGGGGGAGATTAAATCTCCTTCCCATCTGTTGTGCAGTCGGAGAAATCAGGAAGATAGTCTGGGGCGGGGGCGCAGCCAGCAAGGAGGATGTGTGCGCACAGGGGAAGAGGGGGTCCCTGGGAGAACGAGAACGGAAGCAGGAGACTCCTCCCGCCCCCAAACACACACCTCTTTCCCACCCACCCCTCTGTTTGCAGGATGGAAGCAGTTGCACGACTGTTTCTGCCCACACGGAGGAAAACTAGTCTCCAGAATGTGTAACCAACACAGTCTGAGTGAGAAGGGAAAGCTAGTCCTTCAAGAAGGCAAGCTGGGGGCCCAGGGCAGGGCTGGCAGAGAGACCAGGGCTGGTCCGGGTAGGTATGGGGCTGGGGGTCGGTTCTCTCCCTTTCTGTGCATGGTGGGCCGGCTGCATTGACGCTGCATCTGAGATGATTGTCTCCGGCTTAATTCCCGATAGGGCTGTGAGGTCCAGAGGAACAGCCCAAGCTTTGAAGGCGGGTGGGTTGACATGTAACCCATCGGTAAAAAAACAAAACAAAAAACCCCAAAACAAAACAAACTCATGAACTCCCCTCCTCTCTTCCCAGCCCTCACTGGAGCAGGAAATAGCTTAAATGGCCCATCTCTTCATCTCTCCCTGAATCTATGCCCTGGGCCATGTGACTTGACAGTTCTTTCTCCAAAAAAGGTGGACTACAGCTACCACCCCTTCACCTTGGGCTCAGCCCCAGAACTTACCCAATGGGTATGATGTAGCCAAAGGCTTGTAAAGTGCTTGCCTGATTGGGCTGATTCTCTTGTGCCTCTGTCCTCGTTGCCATGAGAAGAGCGTGTCCACTGGTACCAGGAGGAGGGTGACAGACACACAGAGCAGGACCAAACTGCCCCAAGTAAGCCCGCTGAGATCAGCCAACAGCAGATGTTCACGCAAGTTTGGCCAAGCCCAGCTGAGTCTGGGGCAAGATCAACCGACTCTTAGCTGACCTGAAATCAATGGTTGTTTTAAGTCACTGAGTTTGGAGCGGTTGGTTTGCAGCATTTTCTGGCAATAGCTGATTGATAACCTGCCTCTTGTAGATTTCACCTTCCTGATGTCTTTTGAACACACCCCTCCTCTCCATCCCCTTGCCTCAGTACCAGCCTCCTAACAGCTTCCCCCTGGGCTCCCAGTCTTGAGTGTCATGTGTCCCCATCCATTTTCCCTGCCACAGTCAGATTTTTATGAGATCTGATGATGGCTGTACCTGCCTGTCACCCCTTTTCTCAACCCAGCCTAAGATCCTTCAATGACTCTCCCCTGGCTTTAGTAAAAAGTTCCCCTTCTTAGCTTAGCATTCAAGGCCCTTTATGATCTGCCCTGTCCTCTCTCTGGCCCTGCTCCTGCTCAGTCCCCTCTGTGGACACTTCCTCCAGCCACCTAGAACCATCTGCAGTTCCCAGAACTTTAAGCTGTTTCACACCTTTGGGGTTTTACCAGTGTTGATCCCTTCAACGGGAAGATGCCTTTTCCACTCTTCACCTGGCTGTTCTCCACTTGTCCTACAAAGGAGGGCTGAGCATCTTCACCTCTCCTTGAGAAAATCTACCCATCCCAGTTAGATAACCTGACCGAAGGGCCACAGGGGCCTGGCATAGTAGGTGCTCAACTAACGTCATGTTGGATGAATAACAGAATGAGGGAATGAACGAATGGCCTATCCTCTCAAGGGTAGTATCGCGTCTAACATATCCCTGTGTTTCCAGCATCTGATGCTGATCCTGACATGTAGCAGGACTTCATAAACATTTGTTTTAATAAGTGAATGAATGAGCATGTGGCCCTATCACCTCAGTGTCCCAGAGAGTCCTGGTAAGCGAACCCTCTCTTCCACGAGACAGTGGCAATGGGAGAAGGGGCCTTGGCCTCTGGCCTAGCCAGGAAGAGGTGGGAGGGAGGTCGTGGCACAGGAGGGGCAGGGTGGTGACAGCCATCTTCTTTGGGTCCAAACAAGAGAAGTTACATTGTCTGTAGAGAGTTTAAAAACAGTAAGACTGACTAAAATCAGTTTTCATTTTATTATCACCATGCACTGGGGAGTTAAAACAATGCTGTGACCAATAAGTCTTCCCCACTGAGCAGACCACTCCGTCTGCCTCTGCCTTGATGTCTTGCCGTAGGGGAGATACCCTCCCTTCTGTCTCCGATGCTCATCATCCCTGCAAAAGTCAGCCCCACCAGAGGACACCCTTGGAAAGACAGGGCAGCTGTGTCTCCAGTGATCCCCACCTGGGCTACAAAGGCTCACAGCCTTGGTGGAATGCTCCCTAGTTCAGGTCAGACACCAGGAAGCCACTGGCAGGGTCATGGGGCCCACAACTAGAAGGCAGCCAAGACAGGATCTGTACCCAGGTTTGCGTGCCTCCAGAGCTGGTCATCTTCACCTCGCCTGGGTCCTGTCTCCAGCTGGCCCTCGAGCTTCATTTCCTCCTGCCCACTGCTGGTACCCTTGGCTTTGGCTGAGGACCAGGGATTTGCTGACTATAGGACTGGGTCAGCCTGGAGGCTACCCTCCTCACCTTTGGCAGCACAAACTTTGGGAAAGACGCCAGCCCTGGTCTTGGAGGCCAGTCTTCACTCAGCCACTCGGCACTCACCTAAATAATGATACCTGACACTGGTTCCCTGGGGATCGAATGTCTGTAGTTCCTGGAAGACTGGCTGTGAGTTTTGACCTACTACTCGTTGTTGGTGGGGACCACTTCCACCTTCTGAAGCTTGAGTCTCCTATCTCTAGAGTGGGGTTGGTGATTCCTGTCTCTGCACCCCTCCCCAACCCTGCCCTGAAATAGCAGCCCTATGCACACCACCTGTGCAGGCAGCTGCCTGGACCTTCTCTCCAAATCTGCTGCCACCACCGTTACCAACCAGACCACTCTCATCTTCCTTCAGGATGCTAGCCATGCCTCCCAGCCCCTTCTTTCCCTCAGGACTCTCCAATCTGTTTTCCATGCAGTGGCCAGAGTGAACCTTGCAAAGCATTAAACTTGATCTCATGACAGCTGGATTAAACCAGCAAACGTTTTCCATTGCTCTCAGGATGCAGACACGATTCCTCTATACCTCTGACAACAAAGACCATCAGGTCTGGTCCCTGCCAATTTCTCCCATTGCATTTCCACTCTGCACCCCAAGAAACACTGGATTCCTTCCAGGACCTCATGATCTCTGGGCTACCTCCTGACCCACGCTTTGCCCAAACTGTTCCCTTTTCCCAGAACATTCTTCCCTCTTCTCTTAGTTAACACCTTTTCTTCTTCAGATGTCAATTCAAGCATCACTTCCTGAGGGGATCTTCAAGTTCGAATTCCCCAATTACAGGCTCTCTATGTCCCAAGTACCTGTCCTTTGTAGACTTTACAGAACCTATTATGACTATAACTTAACATTTTGTTATGGGATAGTTTCTCCCCTACAATGCAAGCCCAACGAAGGCTGATACCTACTGTATCTGCCGTGCCTAGCATGGTGCCTGGTGTGAGTAGGCTCTCAGTAAATATTTGTTTTACCAAACAAGTGAAATAAAATGAAACCATTAATGGGAAAGACTTTTAATCAAAAATAGAAATCCTAGGTATCCATTTGGAATTATTATTATACCCATTTTACAGATGAGGAAAACTGATGATCAGAAAAATTAAGGGACTTACCCAAGTCTCCTGGCTTAGCAGCAGAGATGGGGCTGGAACCCAGACATAGTTCCTGACACAGGGAGCAGCTTGATCCCTGCTTACCAAGCTCAGGTGGGTTCTGCCTCCACCTGTGGCGCCAGTGCCCTGCACCCTGCTGCCTCTCCAGGAGGTGGGCGGCCTGCAGTTTGCAGATGACTGCTGGCAGAGGTCCATGCTGGCAGGAGATGGCTTCTGTGTCATCAGGGGCCTGATTCTTATTCATGATCCGTTACCACACGTGGTGCCTTGGTACAAACAAACAGGCAGTGACAGCTCCTGGCTTCAAAGCCTTCCCGGGGGCAGGAACACAGCCCAGTCTGGCCAGGGGCCCCTGATGCAGTTCAGAGCAGGGAGAGGCAGAGGCTGGGGCAGATGCAGGCGGCTTGGAACAGGTGGCTGCCTGGGAGCAACTGGATGGAGGGAAGGGAGGGCTGCCCAGGGGACAGAGAAGGACTGAATCTCTGAAGCCATTATCTTGCCGCACTCTCCAGCTCTTTAAAAATAGATACATTGCAGAGAGAGGAAGAAGGCAAACAAAGAAAATAAACTCTTTCAAGTGTGGTCAGGAGCTATTTCTTATGTTTCTTACTCTCTCATCTCTCATGCTTTTTTTCCCAGGAGAAGAGGTTAATGCATTCCTAGTCCCTGAAATCTGCAGGCCAGCCCGGGACACTTGGTGGGGGTGTGGAAGGCCTACAATGAACCTGGCCCTGTGCCAGGGGCTTTCACAGTTTCCTGCAATCCTCAGAACAGCCTAGGGAAGCTTTTGTTGTTGTTGTTTTGTTTCAATTCAACAAATATTCGAGTGCCTCCTCTGTTAGACAGATGGCCTCCACAGTGAAGGCGGAAACTAACTCTATCATCGTGAATCCCACATTCCACATCTGTTACCTGAGAGCAGATTCTTGTCCCATCTCAGAAAGAAATCAGAGAGAAGGCACAGACGTCAAGAAAGTAAAATGAGGATTTATTAAGATACAGGATGCTCTCAAGGGGGAAGTGGGCAGACTCAGATGAATAGCTGCCCTGAGTTTCTTTGGCCAGCTGGGTGTACGGGATATAAAAATGAATGGGCAGAATATTCATTGGGGAGGAAGGGGTTTATGGTCATATTCTCTGATTTTCATCCTGGCTCCACCTTCCCAAGGGGAGGAGGGATTTTTGTCCTTATTTAGTCTTTTTTTTTTTTTTTAAATTGAAGTATAGTCAGTTGTAATGTGTCAATTTCTGGTGTATAGCATAATGTCCCAGTCATGCGTACGTTCATTTTCATGTTCTTTTTCATTAACTTATTTAGTCTTTATATATATATATATGTATTTATTGAAGTGTAGTCAGTTTACAATGTTGTGTCAATTTCCTGTGTACAGCATAATGTTAGTCATACATACACATACATAAATTCATTTTCATATTCTTTTTTACCATAAGTTACTGCAAGATGTTGAATATAGTTCCCTGTGCTATACAGTATCAACTTATTGTTTATTTTATATAGATTAGTTGGTATCTGCAAACCTCAAACTCCCCGTTTATCCCTTCCCACTCCCTTTCCCGTCTAGTAACCGTAAGTTTGTGTTCTCTATATCTGTGAGTCTGATTCTGTTTTGTAAATAAGTTCATTTGTCTCTTTTTTTAATATTCCACGTCTAAGTGATGTCATATATCTCTTTCTGGCTTATTTCACTGAGAATGACAGTCTCCAGGTCCATCCATGTTGCTGCAAATGGCACTATTTTATTACTATTTTATGGCTAAATAGTATTGCATTGTATACATATACTACAAATCTTTATCCAGTCATCTGTCAATGGACATTTAGGTTGTTTTCATGTCTTGGCTATGGTAAATGGTGCTGCTATGAACATAGGGGGTGCATGTGTCTTTTTGAATTAAGGCCCCCTCTGGATATATGCCCAGGTAAACTTATTTAGTCTTGATCGGAAGTATCATGGTGGTTTCCCGTCAGTTCAGAGGTTCCTGCTTTTCTTTGTTTGCCTAAGGATCCTGTGTTTAACAACATGTATGGTTTCCTGCCATTTGGCTTGTACTCACCTTTCTCTGCTCATATTTAGCCACCTGCCTGCTCTAACACATCCATGAGACTATGAAAGATTGGATAGATGCTACCGAGAGGAAAATTGGAGTGATATGTCAGAGAGTCACTAGGGTCGGGTGGGGCTTTGGATTGGGAAGTCAGGGGAGGCTTCTCTGAGGAAGCGACATCTGAGCTGAAGCCTGAAGGATGAGGAGAAATCCTGATGTTGAAAGAATGGGGTTGGGGAGGAGCAGTCAGAGATAGAGAGAGCGGCAGGCGCAAAGGATGGGAAGAGGTACTATGGAACCAAGGAGGAAAAAGGAGCTGTGACTGGCTGGAGCAGTGAGAAAGACCCGTTCAGAGAGGAGGGGGCAGGCGATGAGGTGATGAGGACCAGTGAAGGTCACTGTGGAGTTGGAATTTTACTCTGAGAGCTCTCTCTGCAATTCTATGAGAAGGGGGAAAATATGCTTTTGTTCACATTTTATGAGATCAACTTGGCCACTGTGTAGCAAATGGATTAGAGCAGGGTCAGCTGGGAGAAGGTTAGTGGGAAGATATTGTGGTAATAGAAGTTAAAGATGGTGGCGGCAGTGGTGGTGATGGTGGTGATGGAGAGCAGTGGATAGACTGGGTGTGAGGATCAAGGGAAAGGGAAGAGTCAAGGGTGCTTCCTAGGTTATGGGTCTGTGGATTTAGATGGGTGATGGTGCCATTCATAGAGGTAGGAAAGATGTGGGGAGGACCAGATTGGATTTGGCATTGGTGGAAATCTAGAAATGTGTCTTGGACCTAATGAGTTTAGGGAAAATCATGTATCCAGGTAGAGTTTATAGTTGGATATATAAGTTGGAGCTGAAGATAAAATTTAGGAGTCATGAAACTATGGATGGTAATTAGTACCGTCCAATAGGACCCTCTGTAGGCCGCAAGTTGGTTGAAGGCCACTTGTAAGTTCCATGACAGCAGGGACCATGCCTGTCATTGTCATGGCTCTCTGCCCCCAGCACCTACAACCCAGCACATAGCAAGTATTTGTTAAGTCAGTATTGAAGACTTAAAGGAAAAAAAAAGCAAAGCCAAAGACAGAATCTCTTTCTTCAAAGAGCTTATGTTATGCGAGATCATTCCGAGGCAAACACACAGCTCGAATGTACAGAACAAAGAGCTGCATAACCAGGTTGGGATCTAGGGCTGTCTGAGCCAGGGCTGACATTTACCTTAAGTCATAGAGCCTGCCCTGGTGGGTGGTCCAAATTAATAGGCTAAGTACACTTGCGGGGGAAACATTTAAAGAGCTTGGGAACAAGCATTTCCAAGCCCTTGAGAAGTGTTTAGTACAGCCTCAGAGGGTTTATGCACTGTTTGTTTTTACTTTCCTGTAGCACGTTTTGTGTATCGTGGTGACTGCCCTTGTCCTGTTGCATTGCAGTCCTTTACTTTGCAGACATCCTTACCATCCTCCCACCAATCCACAGATCTGCAAACTTTGCAAGGGTAGGGGGCTTTATCTGATCTAGCTTCATAACTTCAGAGGCTGGCTGGGTGCTGGGCATGTGACAGATAATAGATAACCAATGTTCATAACAGATCATAGAAGCTCAAAAGGTTTATTGAATAAATGAATTCTGAGTCATTTATTGAAGCAAGTTCTTCATTGCCTACTCTCTTAGGTAATGCTTCTTGGAATTACTATATATGATTTAATGGCAATAGAACTACATTTGGGGTTTTAAAACTCACTACCTGGTAGCTGTGTGATCAGGAGTAAGTCTCTTAACCTCTCTGGGCCTTGGTTTCTTCTAAATATCCTAGAAATGGTCTGTAATGCCTGGTTTCTTGCTTTTCGTACATGGATGAATTTATACGTGTTCTTTTGGGTGGCCAGGTGCTCCTGGCTGAGCTGAAGCTAATGCAGGACACTTAGGTGGTTGCAAACTCTGTTTGGGGAAGGTAAGACTGTGCAGAAAGCTTTGGGTGCTGGTGCCCGGGACCAGAGGTGGAAAAATTGGAAAAGTGCCTGGTGGAGAAAAGCACTGAAACAAAGAGTCTGTGTTATTTTTTATAACAAAAAATAATCAAGATATCCATGAAGGTCAGGCCATCAGCAAGCGTGGTTGATTCTCTGTCCAAAATATCTCTCAAATCGACCCACCTCTCACCATCCCCTCTGGCCCCAGCTCCAGCCCCTCCCCCACGCCCATTCTGTAGCAGCCTGCTCGCTGCTCTCTCTGCCTCCCCACTTGCGTGTCCCAACAGAGTGGCATTTTAAACATATAAATCAAATCACATCCCTGCCTTGCTTAAAACACTTTGGGGATTACATCACGCTCACAGTAAAATCCAAACTCCTCCCTTTAGTCTTGAATAAACTGGCCCAGCCTGCCTCTCTCACTTCATCTCCCACCTCTCTCTCTCCATCTCCCACCTCTCTCTCTCCAACCCGTGTTCCGGTCGTTTCCCCACTTCTCACTCCCTTGCTTTTGGCAGGATGGCTCTTAGGTCTCAGCATAAATATCACCTCTTCAGAGGGGTCCTCCCTGACTACCTGATCCCAAGGTACAGCCTTCCATTAGTTTATATAATTAAACAGCATCCTCTTTCTTTCCTTAGTAGCTATCCTCACAATTTTTAATCAGTCTGTTCATTTGCTTGTTTATCACCTCTCTCCCCTACTAGACCACAAATTCCACAAAGAACAAATACCAAGTCACATTTATTCCCTGTGTCACATTTATTAATCTCCTGGCACAAAGCAGATGCTCAAGAAATCGTCGTAGCATGAACAAATTCTCTCCATTCAGCATGGACCCCAGCATGGCTCCGATACAGTGAGGACAGAAGGGGAAAGAGGGCTATTTTGGCATCTTGAGGCTTCAGCGTGGGAAACACTGGACCACAGCGCCCTAGCAGATGCAGAAATTTGATCACCTGCAGAAATTGCTCCCAGGCCTCGGCAGGCAACCCCAGTTTGCCTAGCATGGAGTGTGCAGGACTACCTCTTCCCCCGAGACTTCCAGAAACACTTAAAGGAAGGAGCTTTGTGGGGCTCTGAGATCCTATGCAGTTGATGGAGCCCCACGCTGGCAGGTTTTGTATATTTATGTTGATGACACTTGCTAGTGGTTGCTCACCTTCCTTATGGTCCTTCCCTGTCAGCGGTAAATAAAATTGCACCTGGATTTATTAAGTATAATCTGCATCCCTGCCAGAGCTGTAAGCTCCAAAAGGGAATCAGGCCAAGCATGCCCTTGGAAAGTTGGCTCTGATAGAGGCCGAGGGCCTTTGGGAAACAATATGACTTAGTTCTGGGGAAAAGGCATGAGCAGAATCATCTCTCACAACTGGCTCTTTGTTCCTCCCATTTGCAACTGTTCAGTGGCCAGTGTAACACGAGCAAGAAGCATAACCTTAACCTGGCTCCTGCAGGAAGTTTGTGGCCTGTGCTCAACCCTCTGTTTCAAGGTAAAGAAGAGGGGGATGGTACTTAAGAACCAAGGGATGCTCATCCACCTACTTCACTCCTGGGTGCCCCAGACATCCCCACGGTCAGTGCTTGTCTGCACCATGGAATCAGAGGGAACAGCCGTGTTGGCAGAGTTGCCCAGTGTCTGGCCAGGAACGTGGTCCAGAGAGAAACAATGACCACTCTTCCTTCTCGCCAAGGAGCATTTCTGTTTGGGGTGGGAAGAGGTGCAGGGAGAGGCTGGGGCTTATGGCTTGCAGGCCAAAGACAGCCCACCGGGGTCTTCTGGGGCGCACGGGCTGGTGGCTGCGGCTGTCCCTTCTTGGCTTTATTTGTGAGAATATACAAACTCATTCTTTGATAGAGCTTGGACCCAGAGATCCTCTTCTGATAGTGGGAACAATGATCCCCACCCCGCAGATGGTTGTGAGGACAGATGAGATCAGGTAGACCAAGGGCTCGGCACAGTGCCCGGCGCTGGCCCGGCTGCCCCTGCTCCTCCTCCACCTTGGTTTCATCTCTCATAGCAGAACCAGGACCTTGGCAGGTCACTCTCAGCCGGCTGCCAATCCAATTTACTAAAGTATCCACATGAGAACCTATCACACATCTTAACAGCGCCCTGTTTGCATTATCCACAGAGATGCTAATGAAAACAGCTGTGATTTAGCGTGCACTCTCTGTGTTCCGGGGCATTTTCATCTATCAACAGATCTGGTCCTCGCAACAGTCCTGCAAGGTAAGTCTTTATTCTGATCCCCATTTTGTAAATGAGGACACTGGGATTCCAGAGAGGTGAAGGGAATTAGGGGGTAGAGCCAAGACCTGAACCTGGGACACCTGCTTATCTCCTCAGCACTGTGTTGCCTCTCCCCGACCTGCGTGAGAACTTTCCATGACCTGCTTTAACTGTGATTCTCCCTCCCCACTCAGGAGCCTTGCCCCAGTGGTGGCAGTCACTGTAGACACGTGAACAGGTCTATCAATAGGACTAATTGATCTGTGGCTCCCCTGGGCTCTCAGAGGCAATTAATTGCAATGACACATTCCCAGCAAGTTTGAAGGTGGTTTTTCTCCCTCTGAAACTTTGTCTCTCTGAGGTTGGACCCTGGACTCATTCCCCAGAGAATGGAGAAACCTGATTTGGTATCCCCAGGAGCAGTCAGGGGCCTCCCAGGAGCTAGGCTGTTGCCATGGCATCTGTCTGCCTTAGCTTCTCTGAGGCTGGGCCTGGCCGGCACGGTCCAGCTAAGCATCAGATCATGCCAGGCTGGTGGCAGTGTTGCCAAGGGGATGCCGGCCTCTGAGATGCTCTGGTGTTGTGCATATTGGAGGAGCGCCAATGGGAGGCAGGGACAGGGCTTCAGAAGGACATCTCCCTCCTAGGGACTGGTCTTCAGCTCCTGAAAAGTCCCTGCCTGTGGATGTCTCCCTAAGAGCCCAGCACAGTGCCTGGCACACACGCTCACTCATTTACTTATTAGTTCAACCCATGTTTATCGGGCACACTTGGTGCCAAGCACTGACACTGATGCAAGGAGGGAGTGAAAACACACACAGGGCTGACTGTCACAGGGCTTACGTTTTTTGTGAAAGAGGAAACTGCTCATGGAAGCCAAAGAGCAGCTGTGACAAATGCCACCAAGAGAGTCACATGGTTCTTGTCTGACGTAGGGGAATTTGACCTAATCAGTGAGATGGGAAAGTCTACTTGAGTTGAGATCTGAATGAGTAGGTGTTAACTAGAAGAGAAGCAGGAGGAGGATGAGGAAGAGCAGAGTCAGAGGGAACAGGATGTGCAAAGGATGTGCAGTGGAGACATCTGTATGGGACAGGATGAGGACCGGCCCAGGCAGGGCCTTGCAGACCGTGCTAAGGAATCTGGCTTCCATCTCAAGGGCAATGGGAAGTCATTGGAAAGCTTTAAAGCAGGGGGTGATGTGATCAGATCCGTTTTGAAATGATTGCATAGCTGCGGAGTGAAGCTTTGGAGAGACGGCTCCAAGCAGACGTGGAGATCACCAGTGGTAGGAAAAGTACTCAAGACGTTATTTTGAAACTATTTTCCAAATCTGTCCCCTATTGGCCTTCCTCGCCGACACCACCTTGGCTCAGGCATCTTCATCTCCTTCACGCAGTTCTAACCAGCCCCTAGCTGGACCACTGGCCTCTGCTGTTTCCCATCTGTCATCCACCCGGCAATGGCTGGCAGAGATCCCATTCAAAACTCCAAATCTGATCATGAGCTGCCCCGTGGAGGCCACGGTGGTTCTCTGTGTCTTCTTTCAGCCTGAAATGTGGGGCTCTCTCATTGTGGTCACATTCTCTCCCCTCCCCAGGTTCCCCTTGGCTTCCGGAACACAGGGTGACTTTTATCCCCAGGCAGACTCTCTGCCTAGAATGCCATTTCCTCCTCCCAGTTCCTGGCAGGTCTGCCTCATCCTTCAAGAAAACCCTGGGGAGTACTCCTGGATGGCTCCAGCCACCTATCTTTCCCATACCTTGGTCCAGATTCTGATTTATTTCCATGCTGCCTCTGTAGGTAACAGAGAGAATGATGTCTGGTGGAGCATCTACCCAGACCAGGCTCTCAAAAGTACATTAATTCATTTCAGCCTGATAACAACTGGCACGTGAAGAAAATATTATTTACACTTTAGAGATGTGAAAACCGAGGCTCAAAGAAGGGAAAGAACTCCCCCAAGGTTATGCTGTAAATAAGTGGCAGCAGTGGGGTCTGTCTGCTCTGAAAATCCACTCTCTTTACACCACAGCCTGGGATGGAGGGGTGGGGGGCATCATTTGACCTCTTGGGGTTCATCAAACCAGGGAAGGGATGGAATCAGAAAGCAATGCAACTAAATGGAGGTAAGTCTCTTGCTCCCTCTGTGACTGCTCCTTGCTCAAGGTCACTCTGTCTCAGACAATGATATTAATACTGAGTGTTCATATGTTATAAACATCTACAGGTTATAAATGTCTATGTTATAAATAACATGAACGTATTTATCACATATGTATATGTGTCAGGCTCTATGCAAACTGCTTAGCTAGCATTATCCCAACAAAAACTTGACAAGAACCCTGGAAGAGAGGTGCCGTGATCATGCCCCCACCACTCCCGCAGAGGGGAAACTGACACTCACACCCTCATCTACAGGAAGAGAGGCTGTACCAAGCTGGCTCCCAAGCCCACAGTCCCTGCCTCTATGAAATACACCTTGAACATCTACAAGGAATGGTTTACCCTGGGTCTCAAGGTCATTAAGTGTTCAACTACTCCTGTGGTCCATGTAGCTTTTCCTAGAGCCTGAACCCCACTGATCCCCCTGCTCAGGCTCTTCATGTGCTCCTGGAATTCCCTGGCAGGAAGGAGGCAATCTTTGTTTCAGTTGACTGTGTTTCATATATTCATCCACCCGTCCATCCATCCATCCAACCAACAAACATGTATTAGTACTTACTGTGTGCCATGCCTTACTATGGGCTGGGACTATGCAGATCAAAAAGGTCTGGCCCTGGGGAACCCGCAGGCCAGTACTGTTTCCTGCCCACCAAGGCTATGGGTGACAATGCAGAGACCAATTAGACATACCCAGTGACTGTCAAAGTTCGGTAGCCTGAGGGCATGCCAGAAAATCTGTATTTTTTCCACCTCTGGTAAAGTCTGGAGCAGAGGCATCCAGTTGATGGGAAAAGGAATTAGCTCAGCTGTTGCTTATCCCGCAGGAACATCGACAATGAGGAGACAGCTTGCAGAGTCTGGGCAACGTCATCATGGTTGGATTTCCCCTGCAGGCAGCTTGCTGAGATTTTTCTAGAGGCAGATTGTCGCAGCTTCTCCATCTGCATCAGCTCAGGAGGCATCTCTCAACATCTTGCCCTTCCTGTTGACGCTGCTGCCAGTGGGCTGGCTGTAAGGCAAGTACTGCCCTCCTGAAGAAGCTACTATAACTCTGCCTCTGTACGCCAGGCTCTTCGTAGGCGATGTCACCACTCCCCACAATGACCCTGGAATGTAGGGGCTGTTGTCCCCATTTTACAGGTGGAAACATTGAGGCTCACTGAGGGAGGACACTCAGCCCAAGATCAGACAGCCAGGCAGTGGAGCACCGGGCCAGGAGCCCAGGTCCCTCTGATGCAAACCTGTATCTTCTGCATTATTTCATGGCCCTGCCTGCAGGTAAGCACTATACTAAATGGTAATGTCTTCTAAGTTTATGATTCTTTTGCTTGTGGGGATTAAGGAGGTCTGAGTACTTCAGAGAGGCACAGAGAGGAAACATGAGAGACCGTGAAATACAGCTCTCAGCTTACATAAAGATAGTATCTAAAAGCTGGGAATCTGGAATCCATTTGCCTAGTTAATGTGGTGGTTGGATTTCCAGACTGGCCCACAAAATCCCATTTGACCCTTAAAGACTTGGAGGATTGCTAGCTGTATTTCAGTTACACTGAGCTGTCACTTATAATCCTGTTGAATCAAGAAACACATTTCAAGATTTCACTCATGATACCAGCGACATGTCTCTCTTCTTCAATGCCCCGCACCCGCAAGCCACAGCCTCAGAGTTCCTCCAAAAAGGCAAGGATGAGGCTTGATTCCTTTATCCTGAAGGTAAAGACCCCTCTGCGTACTGGTGAACACGCCACATCTGTCTAAGACAGTGCTTAATGCACAGCAGATTCTCAGGACATGTTGTCTGGAGAAAAAAAAAGACAGGAAGTGAGGAGTGCGGAGGATGGTGGGCAGGAGGGAAAGGGAGAAATCAGGACGGGAAAGAGTGATAGATAGACAGGAAGGCAATAGTTTCAGTCATTGTGGGTGTTTTCAGGGCAGATTCTGCAGGTAAGCTGGCCAGATGTGCCTGGGCTGTACTTGGTCTCCACCCACATAATTTTGCTTCCAGCTGGCTGGCCTGTCTCAAAGACAAAGAGTTCTTCAGCGGCAGGGAAGGTGGTCCTGGCTGCCCTTCATCAGGGCACCTACGCTGTTAGACCAGCAGCTCCCCCAGGCCCTGGCTGCCAGTGTGGGGCTGTGAGGGCTGATGCTTGTGCCTCACAAATGCCTCCCCATCCTGGGTGTCCATTTGCCCTTTCCTGATGGAAGAGACTTTGTCCGGCAGACAGGCATTGCTGGGTGTTGCCATGGTGATGGCTATGATGTCACTCAAGAGTAAATCAAATTGCAAGTCTCACGGTAGAACAGCTCTACATTGGGAGGGTGGTTAGGAAGGAGGAAGGGGAGTCACAGGGTTGGTCTGCGCTGTGTCAGTCTCCCACCTCTCTCGCTACTTGGTCACCTGAGATGAGGCTCGTTGGTTCATTCTTTCATGCCAATCATTTTTGGAGCACCTACTATGGACTAAGCGCTGTGCTAGGTACTGGGGATGGACGTGCAGATATAGTGATGTGGTGCCTGTGTGTCTGCACAGTTTAGTCTGGCGGGAGGGACAGGCACATAAGAAATCACACCATAACCTGTCACCACCATTGTGATTAGTTTGCTCTGGCTGCCATAACAAAGTCCCCCTGACTGGGTGGCTTAAACAACAGAAACTTCTGTTCTCACAATTCTGGAGGCTAGAAGTCCAAGATCAAGGTGTCAGCAGGATTCATTTCTCCTATGGCCTCTTTTTGGCTTGTGGATGACTGTCTTTTCCCTGTGTCTTCACACGGTTTTCTGTCTAAATTTTCTGTTCTCATAAGGACACCGATCTTATTGGATTAGGGCCCACCCTAATGACCTCATTTTAACATAATTACCTCTTTAAAGATCCTATGTCCGAGGGGGAGGGTAGAGCTTGTGCTTGGCGTGCACGAAGACCTGGGTTCAATCCCCAGCACTGCCATTAAAAAGAATAATGATACTAACCACTGTATAAAATAGACAAACAGCAAGTTTCTACTGTAGAGCACAGGGAACTGTATTCAATATCTGGTAGTGACCTATAATGAAAAAGAATATGAAAAGGAATGTATTATGTACACGTGTGACTGAAACATTATGCGGTACACCAGAAACTGATGCAACATGGTAAACTAACTATATACTTCAGTAAAAAAAAAACAAAAATCCAAAAACAAAACCAAAATAATAAACAAACAATCCTAATTTCCTGTCCCCCCAAAAATGATTGAAAACCAAATATTCTTTAAAAAAAAAAACCCCAAAACTAAGAGTGACTCAATAACTTAAGAAAAAAAGACTCTGTGTCCAAATATAGTCAGACTGTGACGTACTGGGAGGTGAGGACTTCCGCGTGTGAATTTCAGCCCATCACAGGAAGTTGGGAGACTATGTAAGAGAGCTTCCAAGCTAGCGGACTGGAAGAGGGGAAAGGAACTTCTTCCTGATGAACTGCCATTTCAATAGAGACTTGGAGGACTAGAAGGAGTTTTCCAGGAAGGGAGGGGGAAGATGAGATGAACTTCTAGGCAGAGGAAACAGATGTGTAAGGGCCAAGAGCTGGGAAGTCTCCTGATGAATTCTAGGAATTAAAAGAAGACCAGTGTGGCTGGCATAGAGTGAATGGTGTAAGAGGTAGGCGGATGCCAGATCACACAGCACCTTGCAGGCAATGGTAAAAATCTGGACTTTTTTCTATGAGCAATGGGAAGCAACTAATGGGTTTTAAGCAGAAGAGCAACTTGATCAGAATCTTTGGAAAGACAGCTCTTCCAATGGTTTTGGAGGGATACCCAGAGGCTACCAGAGGGAGTGAGTAGGGAACTTCAGAATTCTCCGTGGTCCTCTGGTCACCACCAAACGTCCTGACAGTTGTCTGAAGACACAACCATTTGAAGGCCAAGATATCCCCCCGAGAGTTTCTTCTCACCCTTTCTTCAGTCTGGCTAGTTGTTTGAGGACACCCATTCTGGAGCCTACTTCATTCTACAGCTCTGATAGAGAGTTAGAATTGCTCTGAGTGTGAAACTGATGGACCCTTCAACATCTTCTGAAGGCGATGTGTTTGATGACATAGGATGCCTGTGTTTTGCCTGCCAGGCCCTGTCCCTCCTTTTTGTGGTAGAAGCTCTGATGCTCCTTTTGTGAGTGATCCTTCCTTCACCATGGGCAGGTCTGGTGGAGCTGTCAATCAAGATGTCCTGCCCATCACCCAGCCAAGAGATGGACACAGGACCCAGGATTGCTCCCAGAATCTGAGTCTAAAGGAGAGTAACATGAAGACAGTGGCAGGTGAACATGATTCACCCACAGGGGCCTGGCAGGGATTATGTTTTGGTTTCCTGCCCCATGGATTCTTGGTTTCTCATTCTTCCTGAGAACTAGTTTGTGTGTTTGTTTCACTTTTTTCTTCAATCTGTAAGCTTTCCCACATCTTCCCAGTAAATTTCATTGCCTGAGTGAGCCAGTGCCTTTTTGTTGCATGCACTCAGATCCCTAACATCAGTCTTGGCTGCTGAAATCTGACATGGTGGCATGAAGAAGCTTGGACTCAGGAAAAGCCTCTTTTCCAACTGTCCTTTGTGGGGGGCATTAAACATGCTCCCTTAAGACAACTCAGAGGCACCACGTGGCTTTCTCCCTTGCAGTGTCTTGATCACATGAGGGTGAGTCAAATTTCCCAGCTTGCTTTGGATTTCTTTTTTTTTTTTTAAACGGGCATATGGGACTACCTCCCAAGCTTTAATTTTTTAATTTTAATTTTATGTTTTAAGGAAAACAATGGTTTTTATTTTTTTTTAACACCTTTATTATGGTATGATTCCTGTACAGTAAACTACACATATTTCAGGTGTACAATTTGATAAATTTTGATAGATGTGTATACCAATGAAACCACCACCACAGTCAAGATAGCTAACATTTCCATAATTTCCCAAAAGGTACAAATTTTGAATTCTCAAATTATCCCTTCCCACCCCTTTTACCTACTGGTAACCATAAGTTGCTCTCTATGTCTATGAATCTGTCTCTCTTTTGTAGATAAGTTCATTTGTGTGCTTTTTTTTTTTAGATTCCATGTATAAACAACGTCATATGGTACTTTTCTTTCTCTTTCTGACTTACTTCACTTAGAATGACAATCTCCAGGTCCATCCATATTGCTGCAAATGACATTATTTTCATCTTTTTAATGGCTGAGTAGTATTCCATTATATATTTATATATTTATATAATATATATATATTCCATTATATATATATATATATATATCACATCTTCTTTATCTAGTCATATGTTGATGGACATTTGGATTGTTTCCATGTCTTGGCTATTGTAAATAGTGCTGCTATGAACATTGAGGTACATGTGTCTTTTTGAATTATATTTTCCTCCAGATATATGCCCAGGAATGGGATTGCTGGATCATATGATAAGCCTATTTTTAATTTTTTGAGGAATCTCCATATTGTCCTCCATAGTGGCTGCAACAATTTACATTCCCACCAACAATGTAGGAGGGTTCTTTTTTCTCCATTAACTTCTTGTCTTTGTCCGTTCTAGGTTGACACGGAGGCCATTGCTGTGAGGGAGGGTTCCTGGATTCTGCATGACAGCATCAAATGCTGCAAAGAAATGGCGCTTCAAATAGTGGGAAAATGAGAAAGCTACTGGTGGCCCTCCTGATGGCAGCCCCAGCAGAGCAGTAGGCCAAAGTCACTGCTGGAGATGCAGGGAAGCGTTGGTGGAGAAGACCTTGCTGGCTGTGTGACTTTGAGCAAATTCCTTGGATACTCAGTTTCTTTACTTGCCAAATTGAGAGAAATGTTAAGCCTACCGCTTCAAGGTTGTTGAGAGAATTAATTCAGCACATAGAGGTCAGAGTTTTCAGGAATTTGGTCCACATATCACTGCTGAAACATTAGATCATGTCAGTTGGTACCCAAATAAGCCAATTCTCTTTGTAACAGTTGTGCGTTTATGTGTGCGGACATCGACGTGAATGGTGAGCACCCCACAGCTGCAATTCTGTGGATGTTATTCTTCAGGACAAGGCCAAGTTAAAAGCTAGTCACTTTAAAGAAAAATTATCAAGTAAATAATAGGACAGATAAGAAAAGGGTGCGGCCATCAGACAAAGGCAGCTTTGGACATGGCGCTTACAGAGGGAATATCAGGAAGATGGATGTTGCTGGTGAGGGTGGCAGGGCAAAGGGAAGCAAGGCTGAGCTGGGCTGGATCTGGGCCCAGGAGGGTCAGAGATCTTGCAGAATATTCTCCCTCGGGCCTTGGTGAGGAGGTGTCTGAAGCTTCCCCTGAGCTGGCCTGGACGGGATCTCTGTGTACCTCCCGATGTCCTAGGTGTGGTTGTGGTACCTGCTGTATCTTGGGAAGATGAACTCTCGTCCCCTACCCCTGGGGATGAGCTGTGCTGTGGCCGCAGGGGCAGATGAGAGTGGCCTCCATCTCTCCTCCATCTGCTTCTGGGCTGATTCCTTGCTAAATTCCCTCTCTCCAGTCAGGCATCGGTGGGAGCCATGGGTTTGGGGATCAGATAGGGCTAGGTTTAAATCCTGTCTCTGCCATTCACTGGCTTTGAAACCTTAGGTAAATTCCCTCCTGCTCTGAGCTTTGGTTTCCTCATCTGTAAAATGAGAGTGATACAATTTTGTTTTTTGAAAATGTGTTCTCTACTGAATTCCCAAAAAGATTTGGAACAGCAGCAGGTAGAGGTTATAATGGCCTGGTGACTCATGCAGCTGCTGCGAGGACAGATGGGATGCCCTGCACGGGCACCCAGCACAGGGCTCTATAAATATGCGGGTCTTTACCGTCTCATATAAGGCCCAACTCACCCCCAGGCCTCAGTGTGTCTACCCGTGGGAGGGATCGGCTGTGGGAAAGTTGGGTGGGACCCTCTCCAAGATTCCACCTGGCTCAAGCACACCCTCTTCTCCGTGCCAGGCTTTGTTCCGTTCTGAAAAAAGCTGGCAGGCAGGATGGGTTTTGTGCATCTTTCCATTCTGCTTTCTCTCCCATCTGTCTCAGGGAAGCAGGTTTAGAATCAGAGAGACCTGTATTGGAAGCTCAACTCTATCACTAGCAGCCAGGTGACTTTCAATCTCTATATGCCTCCATTTCCTCATCTATCAAGTGGGAATAAAAATAAGGACTTCGTATGGGTTCTTATAAGGAGGAAATAAGATGAGGAATGTGAAAAGGCCCAAGAGGGTTCCCAGATCATAGCAGGTGGCCCTGAGACTCTTATCCCTTCCCTTCCCAGCAGGAACTCAGGATCTCGTGTTCCGAAAATACATCCCATGACCTCAATTACCCCGCAATGACAACCCCAGCTCCTTCCCCTCCCCTCTCTGTCTGTTTGTCTCTCTCTGCTGTGGATCCTGCACAAGGTGACTGAAGGCAAGAAACCACTCATATGTGTGTTTAGGGCTCTTGGCTGGGAGTGGAACTGGGGCGAGGGGCAGCTGGCTGAGTGACAGCAGCCTGGGGGGAGGGCCTTGGCATGGGCGAGGGAACACAGTTAGCACTGACGAGGCCCGGGGTTCCCTCTCCATATGGGCCCACATGGGCCACTGCATTCCACTTAATAAACACTGATGAGCAGGGTTTGAGCAGGGCACCGGCCCAAGGTGGGTGAGTGGAAGACGCAGGGATGGGCCCCAAAGCAACAACGGCAGTAACAATAGCCACCACTGCCCAAGAGCTTAGCCTGGTTGTTCTAAGAGTTTTCTGTGCATTACTTTATTTAACCCTGATCTTTGCTCTTGGAGAGTTCATACTATACTTGTAGTGACCTATAATGAAAAAGGATGTGAAAAGCAATATATGGTTGTATATGGATGACTGAAACATGATGCTCTACACCAGAAATGGACACAACGTTGGAAACTGACTGTATTTAAAAAAAAACTGAATAAAAAGAGTTGATACTGATGTTAATGATGATTCTAACTTCCATTATCTAGTACTTACCCTGCTCCAGGCACTGGGTTGAGCACTGTCCACGTATTTTCTCTTATTCCCCAGCAACCCTGTGAGGCAGATAGCATTTTACAGGTGAGGGAACTGAGGCTCCTGTAAGTTCCCAGTGCTGGATCAGTGCTTCTCACGCTTTTGTGTACACATAGAACAGCTGAGACCTTGCTCCATTCCAGGTTATTCTGATCCAGAAGGTCTGGAGTAGGGCCTGAGATTCTGTGTTTCTAACTGGCTCTGGGAGATGCCGATGCAGCCGTTCGTCAGCCCACACTGGAGGTGGGAGGTACTAGATCACCCAGCTGCAGAGCGGCTGATCTGGGATCTGAAGACACACCGTCACAAGCTAAATCGAGCATGGGACCAACTTTAAACAGCACATAAGGACAGTGAAAAGAGAAAGGGACACTTTCTCTTTTTATAATTGAAGTATAGTCAGTTTCCAATGTTGTGTCAGTTTCTGGTGTACAGCATAGTGTTTCAGTCATCCATATACATACACACATTCCTTTTCATATTCTTCTTCATTGTAGGTTACTATCAGATATTGAATATAGTTCCCTGTGCTGTACAGTAGAAACTTGTTATTCACCCATTTTATATATAGTAGTTAATATCTGCACATCTCAAACTCCCAGTTTATCCCTTCCCACCCACTTCCCCCACTGGTAACCATAAGTTTGTTTTCTATGTCTGTGAATCTGTTTCTGTTTTGTAAATAAGTTCACTTGTGTCTTTTTTTATTCCATATGGAAGTGATATGATATGGTATTTTTCTTTCTCTTTCTGGCTTACTTCACTTAGAATGATCATCTCCAGATCCATCCGTGTTGCTACAAATGACATTATTTTATTCTTTTTTATGGCTGAGTAGTATTCCATTGTAGAAATATATCACAATTTCTTTATCCAGTCATCTGTCAATGGATATTTAGGTTGTTTCCATGTCTTAGCTACTGTAAATAGTGCTGCTATGAACATTGAGGTGCATGTATCGTTTTGAATTGGAGTTTTCTCCGAATATATGCCCAGGAGTACAATTGCTGGATCATAAGGTAAGTCTATTTTTAGTGTTTTAAAGAGTCTCCATACTGTTTTCCATAATGGCTGCACCAAACTGCATTCCCACCAACAGTATGAGGGTTCAAGAAAGGGACTGTTTCTGAGGGATGAAGGAAAGCTGCGTGGAGGAGGCAGTCTGAGTAGGACCACAGAGGTGGAAGGGAAGGGGCATCCCAGGTTCAGGGAACCCATGAACAAGAACACCGAACAGGAAGAGAGTGGACTGTGTTTGAGGGATACCAGAGCATATGGCATGTTCTGAACTGAATTGTATCCCTCCAGATTCGTGTTGAAGTCCTAATACCTAGTACTTCGGAACGTGACCTTGTATGTGGAAAATAGGATTGTTGCAGACGTGATTGGTTAAAATGAGTTCCTATCGAAGTAGAGTGGGCCTCTAATCCAATATGACCCATGTCCTTACAGAAAGGACATGTGTCTTGCCTCTTAGAGAGAGCAACATACATACAGAGCTAAGGCATAAACTGAAGTATTTCTAAGAACTGATTCAAGTTTATCTCCTTACCTGAGGTCATTGGGGAAGAAATGGATCAAGAATTGGAAGGTATTGTGAGTTCTGCTATGTGTCAAAGACTGTGCTAGGCACTCTCCATGCGTAATTTCATCTTCACTGCACTCTTAGAAGGGAAATCTTGCAATCTTCACTGCACAGAGGATAAGACTGAGGGTCAGAGGGTTTAGGTTACTTGCCCAAGAACCCACAGATAAGAAATAGCACAGCAGACATCAAAACCCAGTGGTCTAACTTCTGCCATCCCTTCCACTATCACAGAACACCTAGTGATGGAAGAGATGACCCAGAGCCTGGCCACCATTCGAGGGAGGAAATGAATCCAAGATCAGAAGGTTGGCAAAGAGATCTGCCTGCAGAATTCTTACCATCTGAAATAACAGTATCCTTATTTTTTGAACTACTTTAGTTGGACCGTCTGTTGTTTGCAACCAAAAGCATCCTAACAGAATCAACCATTTAAAATGGGCCAGGTCCTTAGGTCTAAGATATATTGCAAGAGCTGCATGCCAAGAGGAGCTAATATGCAGTACTCTTGTCTCCCCACCCACATTCTGAACCCACTGAGAAATAAGAACCACAGAAAGGCAGATGGAGCCCCCAAACATCACCTTTGCTAAAGATAAAGCTGCTATTAGAGAACATGGCTCTGTCTGTAGGGAAGTGGGCTGCCTTATGTCACACCCAGAATAGGCAGACTCGCCCACCTGGCAGTAGGCAGCGTTGGGCCACGGCAGGGACTGGAAGAACCAAGCAGAACCTGACTTCCCGTGGGCAGCTCTCTCCCAAGAGAGGGGGGAGGAAGATGCTGGGCTCCTGTTGCTAATTTTCATATCCCAGAGTCACCAGTGAGCCAGGTCACTCAGTGGGGAGGGCGTGTGAGAGAGTCTAGCCAGTGTTGCTTCTAGACGACTCATCAAGAGTGGGGAAGAAATTTTTTTCCAGGAGGGTAAAATTGAAAGAAAGAGAGAGAGAGAAGGCAAGAAAGCAGAATAATTGTGTATTTTGAATATATTTTTGTTTAAAAAAATGGAAGAAGAAAACCCCTACATGTGTGTATGTGTTTGTCTAAGCACAGACAGGCATGGAAACATATACGGCAAGGTTCCCCCAAGGGCTGAGGGTGGAGGAGGGAGGGAAAGAAGATAAAGGATGTTTAAGGGGATAAGAGGGCAACGAGGTATAAGGTTCTTGCCCACTAGGAGTTGCCAGTCCTGCAGGGAAGCTCAGACGACGTTCGGGATCCCATCCGGAAAATTAGATAGTGTTATGGGTTCAGGTTGGAACTGGATCGTGCAGACTGTTCTTGGGAGATTGAAGAAGTCAGAGGAGGGTTCATGAAGGAGATGAACACTGATTGGAAGGTTAAGAGTGCAGACCAAGTGGTTCTCAAAGAGTGGTCCCCAGACCAGCAGGGTCCATATCACCTGGAAACTTGTTAGAAATACAAATTCTTGGGCCCCACCCTAGATCTACTGCATCAGAAACTTGGAGGATGTTATAACCAGCTCTCCGGGTAACCCTGATGCTTGCTAAAATGTAGAACGACTGATGTAGAAGATGCAGCTTCGGGTCAGATCACCTGAGTTTAATCCTGGCTCTGGTTCTTAGGATCTCTGGCCTTGGGTAGCTCAAAAAAACTTCAGAGAGTCTCAAGTTCCTTGTTGAGGAAAATAGGAATATTGTCCTGTCTTGCACAATGATAATTACTAGGTATATACAGGCACCATTTTTGATAATGAGGTCCAGAGTTGAAGAGTCACAACCTCTGGCCTCAAGAAGCTAGCAGTCAGTGGAATGTACTAAGAGCAAATATTTATTGGCTTAATTGTGCCAATTAAGTTGAGTGCTTTACATGTATTATCTCATTTAGATCTCCCAACACGCCTACGAGGTAAGAACAATGATTATCCTTCTTTCCAGATGAGGCTGAGTGACCAGGAAAAATGCACATGGCCACTGTGTGGATAGGGGAGCCAAACAGGTTGTCTGACTTCAGAGCCCAAGGGAGAGAGATCTCCAAGTGGCTGAACAAGCAGGAAGTAAGACCAGTGTGGGACCCCCTTCCCAGAGAGGAGAGATCAGAGCTGAGAGAGGGGCTCCAAGTAGAGGTGAGGGCAGTTTTATCAGGACCCCCTCCATGGCCACTTACGTGTGGAGATAATTTTGTCCACAATTCCACACCTACTTCCGATTTCAAAGGGTCTACGTTTCAAAGCTTTAAAGCTTTTGGCTGAAGATCATTGCCAGAATTCTAGACCAAGTAGCAGGTATTCTGTTCCTTGCTCTCCAGAAAAGTGAAAACAGGAAAGAAAGAACTGAGTCGTGGAGAACATGCAACAATACAGCTGCAGCATTTCAGGGCTAATGGCATAAAAGCATCCTCACACCAAAGCATCACCGCCATATTGAATTTTTGGTTGTGTTTAACTTTGGTTAATCTCTGCTTGCCCTTTCCCATCTCTACTACCCCTTGCTGGGTTTGTTATCTGCTCTTCTCTGACCTGTTCTGTGTCCCCAGAGGCCAACCACTGCAAAGCCCATCAGTCAGCTGCCACTGGCCTCTGGCTTCCTGATGGACACACCAAGAGGAGATCGGAAGGCAGGAAGAAAGAGAGATGGGGTCTCTGTCCTGCCCGCTTCTTCCTGCCTGGCTACGGGGTGTCTCCTAGTGCTTTTCTCTGTGACTACAAACCCTGTAGAGCGTCCTCTTCCGTGGTCCCAGCTCTCACCAGCAGCTAGCCTCTTCCTTTGTCCTTTGAGGTCTGGAATGACGGTAACTTTCTGCTATTGCTGGCTCCTCACCGTCCTCCATAGCTTCCCTTAACCCTCCCCACAGCTCATAAACAGCCACTTCCTTACAGTCTCTTTCTGGTACAACTTTTGAGCATTCCATCTGTTTCCTGAGTAAGACCTTGCTGACACAGACACCAACACCAGTAACGGCTAGCATCGATGGGGTACTTACCACATGTGTGACCTTATTCCAAAAGCGTTACATGCTTTAACTCATTTAAACCTTCCTGGGTGTTAGGTGCTATTAGGCATTATTCTTAAATGAATGCTAGTTACCTTTGGCCAATGAACTTCAGGCATGGTCCCAGATGAAAGAAACAGAGTGGTAAGTCAAACAGAAGCTCTTGGAATGGTGTCTGACTTTTATGACTCATCTTGCAGATGCCGGGTGCCTCTGTCAGTGACAGCCTCTCATTGGGGTCTATTTTTCCTCCCCAAGCTCTTTGGGTATTGGAACTCTTTCCTGTGCTCCTGGGTCCCTCCAAGCACCCAGCACAGGCTGAGAGGCCAGCAGCAGATGCTCCGTGAGCTCCTGCGGACTGATTGATCGGCTGATACTGTGTGGCTGAATGAGTAGATGCTTTCAGAGCAGCTGCTGCCAGGGGAAAATTCCAAGTGCAAAATATTATTATTAATTATCACGATTGCTCTTTCGGCTGCAGGCACTGTGTCTGCTTAGAGGAAAGAGATAAGGCATCCTTGCCAAAGTCAAAAGACTGATTAATGCTGGTGGATTTTTGTCCTCTGAGAGGAGGCTACAGAACGTTATGGTTTTGTTTTTAATGACTTCTAGACTAAGTTAAAAAAAAAAAACAGCGATGCCTGGATTTGAAGCCTGGCTAGGCTTAAGACCGTGTGACCTTGGGTGAATTATTTAACCTCTCTATGCCTCAGAGTCTTCACTGATTAAATGAGAAGTTAGGACTAGGTTATGTCTAAGATCCCTCCTAGTAGTTCTCCAAAGATGCTGGGCAGTGCAACACCAAGGCCCCAGCTGACTGGCTCTCTGCGCTCATCCATCCCTTGTCCTGCTAATGGCGTAAACTCAAATGCCAATGCCTCTTGCCTTTTGGGTTCCTTTGGGTGTCAGAGTTGAATGTGTTCTCCTTTTGCTGCTGTGAGAGTCATGGGCATAGTGGGGAGAAGCGACAGACCGACAGAGTCTCTTTTTCCTCCTCCTCCCTCTTCCTCCTTCTCTTTCCCATCCTCCTTCAGGGTCACAATAGGATCAAGAACAAGAATGGCGATGACAGCCACCAGTTCCCACGGCGGGAGGCTTTGCTTGGTGCCCAATCATCGTTATCAGCGCTTTCTGGGAATTAATCCTTTTTATCCTCCGTAACACCTCAGTGAGGGAAATGCTGTTATTACGCTTTCTTTGCTGATGAAGAAATAAAGGCACAAGACTTTTGAGTCTCCTCCGTGAGGTCACACAGCTGGAAGTAGCACCCACCCTCAGAGCTGGAAGGACCCCATCAGGCCCACTGTGGCTCAACCTGCCTGCCCCTGGGAACCCCTGGGGAGCTTGAAAAATGCTGTTGCCTGGGTCCTACCCAAAGGTTCTGAGTTTGGGGTGCAGCTGAGTTTTTTTTTAATCTCCCCAGATGACTCTAACATGTGGCAAAATTCAAGAACCACTAATTTCACCTAATTATCTATTTTGCAGATGAGGGAATTGAGGCTCAAAGAAGGGAGGCAGATTCACTTGAGTTGCTCTGGTATGTGTGCCCCCACCCCCATATCCCTCAGGTAGGGGTACAGGGGAAGTGATGCTGGAGCTTGAAGAGCTGATCCTGCACTATGTGGCCCTGTCTCAGCCCTGTATGTCTGAGTCTCCCCCGGGGTACCACTGGGGATGGTCTTCACTAATCCTCCTTCATCCCTCTGTCCAGATCAGCATCACAAGCGTCGAGGTAACTGGGGACCCCAAGCAGGGGGCTGAAGAGAGATCAGAGATGGAGACCTTGCTGTGGTCAGCCCTGGGGACTTAATTATCCTTCACCTTGACCTAAGCCTTGTTCTTATCCTCTCCCAGCACATGATTTCCCGAGCCGAGTCCTCACAGGTTTGAACTGGCGGAGATCAACAACATCTGATCTATTGTGCTGGTGCTGAGCACACTGACCCCAGGCAGAAACAGCCTAGGGGCTTGGACTGAAACAGAATCATAACAGCAACCTTCTAAGAAGTGCTTTCTATGAGCCAAGCGCTATGAACATTATTTCATTTAAGCCTAAGTGGGAAATATTATGAATCCTATGTTTTAATTGTGGAAACAAGGGACTGGAAGGATTAAATGATTTGCCCAGGATATGTTAGCTAGTAAATGACAGAATGGAGATTTGAATCCAGGTCACCTGTTGATGTTAGTCTAAAAGCCACCTTCTCCAGGAAGTCTTCCCTGAACACCAAGATAGACTAAAACAGATCCTTTCATCATGCTCCAGCATTCTCTAGTGCTACGTATCTCCTTTAATAAGTAAGTATTCATCAGTGCTGCTATTTCATGAGGCTCTATCTCTCCCACAAGACCATAATCTCCTTGAAGGGTTTGTTTTTGCTTAACACCCCCAAACATATCCCCAGTTCTCAGTGTAGTACCTACCACAGTGACAGACCAGTTGTTCAATAAGTATTGAAAGAAAGAAAATGGTCCAACTGACCCCCATAGTCAATGTTTATACCTACAGCACAGTCTGACAGATTTCCCCCAAATTTACATCAACCACTTGGGGATAGTCTCCAAAATTAGCCTTTTTTAAGAATGGAGGGTGCTCCAGAAGGAGGAAGGTCTCAGGTCCTTGCCATATTAAGGATATTGGGAATCTTTGAGAAATTTTAACCTAAGAAGAAAGAGAATTCCATCACAATTGTGCATGCCTTGCACATCATTATTGGCCCAGTGGAGGCCAAGGAGCCTGAGCTGAACAGGGACAGATCTGGCCCTTCAACTGGATCATCAGAACTTACTAAGCTTTGTCTATGTGCCAGGATGTCCAAGATGCCCATGATGTAGCATGTATGATTGCATTTAGTTACATGTAGCAGAAGTCTGTCCAGGAGATTAACCAAATTGGGGTTTGATTTTTATATCTGACAACCAGTCCAGAAGAGGGAAGTCCCAGGCTCTCACAGCTGTTCAAAGAAGTCCTTGATGACTCCAGATGCTTGCTCAGCTATGCCCAGTGTGATTTTTTTTTTTTATCCTCATGGTCACAAGATGGTTGCTCCACCTTGAGGTGTGAAGTTCAAGGTTCCAGATGGGAAGATGGGGTGAGGGTGGGTGGGAATGAAGGACCAAGGGCCAAGAGCCACCTGGAATCCTTTATCAGGAAACCCATCCTATAGAATTCAACTTGGATCTTATTGGTCCAAATCAGGTCATGTGGCATCTGAGCTTCAAAGGGGTCTTGGGCGGGGGTGAATGTTTTTAAATAAGCATGTTGCCCGGTTGGGATTCTGTTAGAAAGGAAGATGGGAAGAATGGATACTGAGTAGGTCACTGGCAATATTGGCCATATTAGGCTCTGTGTTCGGCATGCAGAATATAAAGATGAACAACACAGCCTCCTCCTACCTTCGGGCATAGCACCTGGTAGAGGAGCCAGACAACCTTTTACAGTACAATGTAGACATTATTAGAAGAGTGGTGGGAGCACAGAAAAGAGAGAGTGAGCAGATTATTGGGAAAGCTGGAGTAGGTATCACAAAGAAGATGACATTTTGCCAATTGGGATGGATGACAATGGGATAATAGTTTTCACATTAAGTGAGGACCTAACCTTTCTAAAGCTGGTCTCAAACTCCCTGTTAGCCCTAGATCTTGGGATTACTCCATTCTGAATGCTTCAGACCCACATATAACTAGATCTATTTTTCCTTCTTTGGGATGGGTCTTGAAGGATGAATAGGAGTTTGGCAAATAAACAATGAGAGCCTGGCCATTCAAAATCGGATTCCAATCTGTTGTTAGGCTCAGCTCTTGGGATTACTGTACTCCCCAGACAGCTTGCTGTTCCCACATATCCCATAGTCCATTATTCCTCTTTGCCCTTCCTTCTGTGCACATGCTATTTTTCCTGCTTGGAATGCCCCTTCCCCTTTATCCTCTGGAGTAGGCTCTCCTGTTCTGGTGACTCATCATTGGCCAGCTGTTTACAGGGCAAGAAAGAACTTCATTAGAGTGAGATGTATTCAGAAAATGGATCGCAGTCACATGGCCCAGATGCAGACCTTGGCTTTGCTGGTCTTAGGAATGAAGGAAAGGGGGAAACTAATGCTTTGTTGTTGCCTCACTTTCCCCTCCCTCTCTTGACTCAGTGAAAAGCAGCAAGATGACCCTGGGCAGGTTGCATTGTCCGTGCACGGGGATTCTCCCTTCTCCAGCCACCTCCTAAATTCTTGTTCATCAAATTCCATTCTTTACCACAACCTCTTTATCCAGTCATCTGTTGATGGACATTTAGGCTGTTTCCATGTCTTGGCTATTATAAATAGTGCTGCTATGAAAAATACATGGACAGTGGAATACTACTCAGCCCTAAAAAGGAGTAAATTAATGCCATTTGCTGTGACATGAATGGATCTGAAGATTGTCATTCTAAGTAAAGTAAGCCAGAAAGAGAAAGCACTTTATATGTGGAATCTGAAAAAAAGTATTTATATGTGGAATCTGAAAAAAAGCATTTATATGTGGAATCTGAAAAAAAGACACAAATGAACTTATTTACAAAACAGAAACAGACTCGCAGACATAGGAAACAAACTTATGGTTGCTGGGGGTGGGGACGGTAGAGGGTGGGAAGGGATAAATTGGGAGTTCAAGATGTGCAGATACTAACTACTATATATGAAATAGATAAACAACAAGTTTCTACTGTACAGCACAGGGAACTCTATTCAATATCTGGTAGTAACCTATAATGCAAAAGAATATGAAAAGGAATATATGTATGTATATGTATGACTGAAACTTTATGCTGTACACCAGAAACTGATACAATGTTGTAAACTGACAAAAAAAATTGAAATCAGATTTCTACTAGCAAAATAAACTCTGTAGTATCTTAAAAAAAAAAATTCTATTCTTTGCAGTGATCTCACAAAGAGCTTGGCCTCCAGAGTCAGGCCACCTGGGATTTGGATTGTGAGCCGTGACTCACCTAGAACAAGTCATTCAACTCCTAAAAGGTCCATCTTCAAAATGGAGATAACAGCACAAACCTTGTTAGGGTGGTTTTGAGGATTTAATGGGATAACTCCCATGAACTGGAGTGCCGAGGCTGATGGGAAATACTCAGTACATATCTGGCATTATTGTTACTCTGAGATTCTTCTCTCACCTCTTAGCTCTTTTCTTTCTTTTCTCTTTTTTTTTGTCTTGAGCCATTTCATTTGATTGGAAAGCATCTGGTATAGTGGGAAGGACATAGACACCAGAGTGACACACCCCAGAGTTCTGATCCCAGCTCTGCTGATTTGCTGGCCATGTAACCTTGGACAAGTTACTCCTCTGAGTCGTCTTCCTCATCTGTAAAGCCTGGACAATAATACTACTTTGTAGTTCTTGTAAAGATTAAGCTAGTTAACTGTCTGACACTTAATAGATGCTCAGTAAATGTTAGCCACCCACGCTTTCTATTTCTGAGCCTTCCTAGGCATTGATAAACTAGCAGTTCTGAGGCACCTCACTCACACAAAACCTGCACAAGGTGAATCTTGCCTGAGAGAGACTGGGAAGGACAGTCTTCACAGCGGGAGAACCAAAAAGCCTGTCGAGTAAATGTTTGGGGCTCAACTCCGCGTGATGCAGGGACGGAGACTGCTACCCTTCTCAGAACACGTTCCCAAGAAAGCATGGGGAAAACTCAGTCCAGGGGCTCATCTGGAGGTCTGCAGTGGAATTCAGTGCTGAGAGCATTGTTTAGAAATGATATTCCTAGCCTGCAGGGGGTGAAGATGAAAGTGGATTTGCTGGTGAAAAACAATATGAAACAAATACATGCATGTTCATGCATGACTGAAGCATTATGCTGTGCACCAGAAACTGACAACATTGTAAATTGACTATCTATCTATCTATCTATCTATCTATCTATCTACACATACACAATAGAAAATAAGAGAGTGGATTTGCTTCATTTTTCTGCAGGAGTTAGCAAGTAGAAGAGGAATGCTTCAACAACAATAGTGGAAAGTGGGTGCAGCACTAGAATCTTCCGTTTGGCCCTCCAGACCCACACTCCATTTTGCTTTCTGCCCCAGAAGCCTGGACAGCATGGACCGCATCTGTGAGTTCTGCCGTTTTTGAGCCTTGGTTGGTTAAGGAGGGAGGAGAGAGAGTAAAGTGGGGATGATTTTTCCTGCCCCCTCCAGGCAGTTTCACGGCCAGCTGGCTGGTCTCCAAAGGTCACAGCTTTCATTCAGGCAACTGTCTCCACAGAATGTTCTCTCCCTTAGGGTTCCTGCTAACTGCTCCCTGCCCCCTCCCTGGCAGCCTGTGGTTTCCAGCCCCAGCATGTTGCACCCTCCCTTATGCTGCCCCCAGCCCTGCCCACATCTCTACAACTGGTTCTTTTATTAAATTTACCTGAAATTACCCAGTTTGCATGTGCTGCATATTTCCTGCTAGCACCTTAGCTGATAAAGAGGAACTTGTCACAGATCCTCTGTCCAGTGTTTTTTTGTAAGTCCCTGGTTCTCTTTGCAGTGATATGTACCAGTTTCTGGTGTAACAGAGTGCCACAGACTGGGTAGATTTACAGCTGAAATTAATTTTCTCACAATTGTGGTAACTAGAAGTTCAGGGTGAGATCAGGGTGCTGGCAGGGCCCTTGTGAGGGCCATGAGGGAAAGATCTGTTCCTCGGCTTGTGGATGGCCATCTTCCCCCTGTGGTCTTCCCTCTGTGTGTGTCTGTGTCCCCATTTCCTCTTCTTATAAAGACACCAGTCTTACTCGATTAGGGCTCACCCTAAAGGTCTCATTTTAGTTTAATCACCGCTTTAAGATCCTATCTCCAAACACTGTTTGTTACATTCGGAAGTGTGGGGGTTACGACTTCAACATGTGAGTTTTGAGGGGGACACAGTTCATCCCATAACTGGGTGGTTGAGATATGGGGGTGTGATTGCCAGGTAGGAATAAGACTTGTTGAAGGCAGTGGGGACATAGCAGCATTCAAAAGGGATGAAGTCCTTGCTTTCAAGGGGCTGACATTCAAGCTGGGGGTGGGGGGAAGCAAAGGAGAGACAGATCACATACAAATCAATAACAGAATTATTCCAACAGTGATGAATGCCAGAAAGACAAACTCGGGGTATGACAATGACTGTGCCAAGTCCAACGGGTCAAGGATGGCCTCTCTGAGGAGGACACTTGGAAGCTGACACATGAATGAGGCGGAAGAATTGCCATTTGACTCCACCCATGAGGGGTGGGACAGTCCTGGCAGAGAAAAAGTGGGCAAATCATAAGCAATGAAGTATTTTCATCCAGAGAACAACTTTTGCTGACGCAGAGAGAGAAAGAGAGAGAATTTGGGGGACATGTTTATTTTCATTGGAGAGATTTTTATTTTATTTTATTTTATTTTAGTATCTAAGGGTACCTAATAAGATAAACTAAAATTAAATAACATTTAAGCAAAAATATAAGAAAATGCTTCACGTTAGCAAACTTCAAAGTTATTAAATGCCCTTCACAGCAAAATGGCTCTTTGGCATCCATTTAATGTTGGACTTTAAAAAAGATTCATTAATATCTGGCTGAGGAAATAAAACTAGATAAAAACTCGATAAAACTAGGAGCCTCGTGGGATTTTTGATTCATACATATTATTGGAGAGAAATTTTAAAACCTAGATGAAACAAGCCTCATTAGAGCGGGCCATTCTCCAGGACAATCTGTCACACAGCAGCCATCTCTGTACTTGGACACTATCCCCTCCTTTGCTGGCCCACCCGGGAGCAAAGTTCATCCTGGCTCCGTGGGATACAGGCGATGCAGGATACAGAGATGACTGGGCAGTGCCCCCAAACCAATCCCAGTTTCCCCCCATGGTCTGCTACGCAGCACAGCACAGAGGATTACTCTGCTGGAGTCAGGCTCATATTAAAATACTAATCTACATTTAAAATGTTTCCATTGTGTCCATGGGGATCTCCATTCCATATGTTTGCAAGAGCTCTGGGGCCAGCAGTGTGTTTGATTTTGAGTGCTTTAAAATGAAGGCTAAAGGTGACCTGCAGTAAAGCAGTGCAAGTAATAGCAGAGTGATTATGACACCCCCTTAGTAAATGTTGACTTCAAGGCTTTTCTTGCCACACACAGCATCGGAGGCTGTTAGGCTGTAACAGATCCTAGAGACCATCTCCTTTAGCCAGTTCAGCCTCCCTCAGTTTCACCTCTTCCCTTCCCTCCTCCCTTCATCTCTCCCTTCTTCCCTTTCTTCCAAAAATGTGTTAAGCCGACTGCCTGTATTAGCTTCCTTTGGCTGCTATAACAAATGACCACAAACTCAGTGGCTTAAAAAAACACAGCTTTATTATCTTACAGTTCTGGAGGTCAGAAGTCCAAAATAGGTCTCACTAGGCTAAAATCAGGCTATTCGCAGAACTGCATTCTTTCTGGAGACTCTAGGAAAGAATCCATTTCTTTGGCCTTCTTGGCTTCTAGAGGCCACCTGCATTCCTTAACTCACGGCCCCTTCTTCCATCTTCAAAGCTAGCAATGGACAGTCAAGTTTTTCTCATGTTGCATCACTCTGACTCTGATTCTCCTTTCTTCACTTATAAGGACTGTTGTCATTCCGTGGGGCCCATCGCGATAATCCAGAACAAACTCCCCATCTCCAAATTCTTAATCACGTCTGTAAAGTCCCTCTTGCCTTGGAAGGTAACATATTCACAGGTTCTGGGGATTAGGACATGGACATCTTTGGAACCCCGTTATTCTACCGACCACATCCAGAACCCTAAGCTTAGAGCATTTTATAGAAACACTAGGGTTATAGGCCTTTTAAACAATTCACCACTTGCATCATACATTGGGTGTAATTTCCATTCACTGAAAGAACACTGTGCCCAGAATTTCTTTCATATGGCTTGCAACAAATATACATCTAATATGGGAACAAGTCTTTACATATGGACCTATAGTCTGGCACATCCATACATGCAGTTTAATTTCTAGGGGTGCAGAGGTCCAAGGTAACCATGTAGAGCACAGGCTCACAGTGGGAGAGCACTGGCGATGAAACATACCATACTAATACACCTCCCAGCTCTCACTTGGCACTAAGTAAGATTAATGTGCTGAAGTATTGCACATTTTTACGATGTTCCCAGCAATAATCTCCCTGGGGAAAGGGTCCAGCATTTATTTATCTTTCTCTCCTCTCATTCTACCAGAACAGTATCCCACGGTAAATGCCCAATATCTGGGGTGAGTGAAGTTCAGCTATTGAGAGAGGTGCTGAAAGAACAGTTCCCTGGCATCTCCAAAACTTTGGACAATGACTACAATTTTTCTGCCTTGGTAATTAGTTCACTTATAACACTGTTGTTTGAAATGGGAGGCCTCCACCTTCGCCCATCACTCTCTATTTTCATATTGAGCTTTTTGTTCTTTCGTGGCCTTTAACACCATCTGACATTATGTTTACAGAACTATTTTGTTTTGGTATGTGTCTCTCCCACTTGAGGGCAGGGATTTTGTCTTGGGCATGACTGTATCTTTAGTGCCTAGGACTGTGCCGGACACAGGAATAGAGGCACAAAAAATATTTGTTGAACAAATACATGATCAGATGCTGAAATACCCTCAAAATGCTGAAGAACCCTCAAAAAATTATGACCCAGAAATTAGATAGTGTGTTAATTATCTGTTGGCTCAGTAAGAAAGCGGGACTAAGCTTTCTTATATGGTATGGGGAGACTCCATGGGCAGAGCAAAAAAGGTGGTTAAGTCATTGATGATTCTTACTGGGATGGGGGGAAACACAGTATGTGACCAAAACCATGGGGCTTGGGCATACCAGAACCTCAATATCAGCCTTATATTTATAAAATGTATTTCCATTTTACAAAGCTCTTTCCCATACTAGCCTACTTAATACTCATTCCATCTCTAAAAGAAACATGGTACTGGATATGAATTATTATTTCCTTTTACAGATAAGAAAACCTAGGTTGGCAAGATTTAATTATTTGCTGAAATGGATTTAGGATTTCTGTCTTCTAGTTTATCAATCTTTCCGTTTAGCATGGTTGCCTCATAAGATGTCTTTAAGAGAAGGCAGGTGGGGCTAGACATGTTTTGAAAAGCTGGATGTGGGTAAATGTGTTTTAACTTCACTGTGCCTATAAAGCTCTGCAGGATTGGGCTTCTGTCTGCATCTCCAGTTTCATTTCCTGCCTCTTCTTCCTCCTCCTGAATCTCAGCTACTTTACCCTACTCATCAAGCTCCTTCCTAATCCAGCGCCTTTTCACTTCCTGTTCCCTCTGCCCTGAACACAGTTCAACATAATTTTACCTGAATAACTCTACAGAACTGAGTATAAATGCCCCTTCTTCTTTTTTTTTTAAAATGTCTTGCTGTTTTATACTCCTCCACTCCAATTTAAGTCCTTTTCAAATCACCCTGTAATTTATAATTGCTCATTTAGTATCTGTATCCCAAACTGAACAAAAGTTTTGAGGGCAGGTTACCTATCTGCTTTGTTCATTACCTGATACTAAGCACATGCTACAGTTCACGGAACATAGTAAGCATTCAGTAAATATTCTTTGCATGGAGAAAGGAATGATCAAGTGGTGGAAGGGGGCCACTCCTTAGAGTTGGAGTCTATTCCTTAGGTTTTTAGTATAACGCCCTGTAGTTAAGGAGTTACAGCAATGATCACCTATCTGTTGCTGTGTAACAAGCCACTTCAGAATTAGATGGCTTAAAACAACGACCATTTCATTTACTCACAATGCTTTAGGAGAGCAATTTGGGATAACTTCAGCAGGGTCGTTCTGCTGGTCTCATTGGATTTAACTCATGGGGTTGCTTCCATCTGGCAGCTAGACTAGGAGTGGAAGAGCCAAATGTTGGTGGAACTGGATGTTGACTGGGCCACTCTCTTCTCAGGATTTTTCATGCTCAAGGATGATTATAGTCTCAGGGAAGCAAGTAAAGTGGCCAGCCATACTGCTTTGTCTGGCACCATTGTGATTTTAGCAATGAAAATCCCATATCCTGAGAAACTGCTTAGGAAAATCAGGATGGTGGGTTACCCTAGCAGTAAGAAAGGAGTGAGAATTACAGCCAAGCTCAGAACTTCCACAGTGAGACTTCTGTTGCATTCTAGTAGTCAAAGCATGTCACTAGGCCAGCCCAGGTTCAAGGGAGTAGAGAACTGAACCCTATCTCTTGATGGGAAATGCAGCAAACACAGACTGTAAAGGAGAATGCATACAGGGATAGGAGGATTTTTGCAGTCTACTACAGGTAAAGAAAGTAAGACCATAGACTCAGAAGTCAAAGAAGGCTTTTTTGTTTATTGAAAAATCTGTACAAAGGAAGGAAATATAGGGAGAGCCATCACTACCAAATGTTAAGTGATAACTCCAGTTGAGTGTCTTAATACACTATGGCTTTCTTTTATATGCAAGTACAACCTAAAATACTCCTCCTTTGGAAAAATGCCTTGAATTAGCAGATTAGGAGGGATGTTGAAATATTCAAATAAAGGACAGAAGACTTCTTGGCAATTAAGAGAAGAGAACAAATGTTCTAATCACACGTTAATAATATCAAAAAGGCTATTTCAAGGGTAGTATTGATAACCCGTTTGTCCAGCAAAATATTTGGGATAATAAAACTTTACACTTATACAAGTCTTGCTATTTGCCAGACACTGTTCTAGCGTAGGTGATTTACATCGATCAACCCATTTAAAACTCACGTTTATAATGAGGAAACTGACGCCCAAGGTCCCCTAGATAGAAAGTGGTGGATTCGCATTTTGAACCAGGCAGTAGCTCTTAACCTGTCTTCCCCATTTTGCTACCATTTTGCTGAGAGGTTAACTTCCTTTTCCTAACTAGCGGTTTTGGAAGAGTAATCAAAGGTCTATCTATCTCGTATGGAGGTTGTTCTTCCTTGTTAGAATTAGAGGGAGGCGGGGAGAGTTTGGCCCCGGAACGGAAGACCAGGGCTTGGGTTCCCACCCGGGCCGGAATGGAGGCGTCTCTTGCGCAAGCGCGTTGGTCTCCTCGGTACCATCCCCGGGTCTGCACCTGCTTAGAGTAGCCCGCGAGCCCGTCGTCCCCCCACCTGCGGACGTGGCTGTCGGGGTGGGCGAGGGGAGGCGCAGCCTCGAGGGTCCGCAGGGCGCGGGTGGGGAGGAGTGGGGAGCGGAGGGACCCAAAGCAGGCCTGGAAAGCGCGAAACCCCCATGTGGGCCCGGGTGCCCGTGGGGCCGTCACCCTGATCCGCGCACGCGGCTGAGTAGAACTTCTCAGGTGCCGTGGAGCAGACCAGCCCTTGAAGAATCATCTCCGTGCACGCGCACCTTTTACCGATAAGCAAACTGAGCCCTGTCCCCTTAGGAAGCCCTGGAGAGAATTTAGCTTACTTCTACTTCTCTGAGCCTGGGTTCCTCATCTGTGAAATGGGATGAGCAGTTCCCACCCCCACTTCGTTCGGTGAATCTGATTAAGCTCTTACCAGGCACTGCCGTAAGTGCTACTTAATCACAAGATTATTGTGGGGAAATCAACTGAGATGATGGAAGTGAAAGCGCTTGGCATGCTTTTAAGCGTGTTAACAAATGTAAGCTCTTAGGAACTCACATTTATGTTTGTAGTTCGTTTCTATTAAGAAAGAGGTCGAGCTTTGCTGTTTCCTGGCCTCAGGTCACCCCACTTTCCCTGGCCAGATTTCTTGCAAATGGATCCAATTAGCCACTGGAAGAACTGAGAATAGGGTTGGCTCTCTGCAAATAGATGACTATGAGTTTGCCCTTGTAATGCAGAATATCTTTGCACCTTCAAATGGATTAAAGTGAGTTGGTAATTTGTAACTGCTCTAAGTGTAATTCTCTGGCATGTTCAGAATATATTTCAATCTCCTAATTAATTTGGGAGGTTGGAAATTGTTGATGTTGAAATGGAACTTTTGGCTACTGATTCCCTTCCCCTTTTGGTTGATGAAAACCCACTAATAGGAAAAATACCCTTCGTGTTCTCCTTGCTCCCCTTTTTGATTCACAAGGCTCAGTGTTCCATTGATGGACACATAGTATAATATTTATTTTCTCCTAGTTTAAAACATGTTTATACAACAACTGACTTGGACAAGACATTGTGTTAGGTCCTCAAGACATGAGAAGATGATTATGAAATGGTCCCTGTGCTCAAGGAACTTGCAATATTGAGAGGAAAGAATGTAGTGGGAGATCTCATACAAGTAGAATTAAATTAGGACAAATAGGGGTTTCACAGACAACAACCATTATTTTATTAAAGGTAGTGTTGTGTCTGTTTTACTCATGATTGGTACATCTTTTGGTGAATGCTGTTTAGAGCTAAGGTTACATGCTTTTCCAGGCCTTTAGTTATCGTGAAAAATAATTTAAGTGCTTTACCTGCTTCTGGTCCAGTATACAGCATCACAGACATGCCCCTGACTCTGGGAACATATTCTCAAAGGACCTGTGTGAGGCACATAAAAGGAAAATTTCTAAAGCTTAATGTTGTTTCTTGTGTTAGCGCTGTGGCTTTGAGATTTGCTGCCCTGTCCCATGAAGATGCATTCCTGAGTCTCAAGCTCTCTTCTCCTTATTTCAAGGTACAGCTAGTCTACCACACCTTCCTATCTGTATCATATTGAGCTTCTCCTTCTTTAAACTGTGGCATTTGCAGTCCGCTGCTCTGATCTTGACATTTAATCATAAAGCACCTTGCGTTGTTAGTAACTTTCATTATAAATTGTGAATTGTTGAGCAGGGATTCAGGGACAACATACAGTAGAGGAAAAAATGCAGGCTTGGAGAGGAACAGATTTGAGTTTGAATTCTGGCCCCGCTGCTTACTGGCTGTGTGATCAAAACTTTGTGAACCTTGGTTTCTTCCGGTGTCACACATACAAGCTGCCTTCTGCAGGCTTGTTACTCATAGTGTGTAGTGAGAATTAAATAAGATAATTATTAAGGTGGGAAGCACCATTCTCTCCTTAAGCCCTATACAGTGTTAGTGTCTATAGGTTCTATTTAATACTAGTTGAATGAATAAGGGTCTGTCACATCCAGTTAAATTATGAGTGTGGACTAAAGGTTTTCTCTTTCACCTAGAATCATAAAATTTTAGAATACACATCTTTAGATTCTCAGCCTGATGTTTTACCCTCTATTTGGTGTAGTCCACAATGAGTATTTCTTTAGCGCTCATTGAATTCAAAGCACTGTCTATGTCAAAGACATAGACCAGGCAGAGTTCCGGTTCTCAAGAAGTTTCAGTCTATCTGGGAAACTAGGGCTATCTATTTCTTATGTGTGTCGCCTCTATATCAACAGCTCAACTTCTGAAAATTGGAATTCTCTAGGGTATGGTCCAAGTCATCTTTTCACTTTACATTCTCCTTGGGTGAACCCATTCACCTCCATGGCTCTAAATACCTACCACTTGCCAGAGACTTCCAAATTTATATCTAGAGTCTAGACTTTTAAACTTCAAACTCATATATCCAGTTGTCTACTTAACTAATGCATTTATTCCACAACTACTTCAAATTAAATTTATCTGAAGCAAGCCTCCTTCTCCAAACTTGCTTTTCCCCCCAGTGTTCCCCATCTTCACTGAGTGGCTGAAGCCAGGGACCCAGGAGTCATCCTTGTAGTCTCCTGTCCCTCATAGCTCCCTGCCCACATCTAATAAATCACTAAATCATACAGCTTCTACCTTCAAAATATAACTGGAATTCACCTGATTCCATCTCCACGGATAACACCAAAGTTCAAACTATTGTCATCTGCCCTCCGTGCCACTGTGACAGCTGTCTCTCAACTCCCTCCTCTAATCCATTTCCATGTGACAACAAGAGCGATCTTTTTAAGCACAGAGCTTGTCAGGCCACTTCTCTGCTGAAAATCTCCCAGGGCCTTTGCTGATGGATTAAGATTCAGAGTCATTCCCAAGCCCCCTGACAGCCCACAGACGTTGCCCCTGCTGATTCCGTAACTCCAGCTCTCACCATTCTCCACCCAGGTGCCTCCTTCCGGCTGTACCGAACTGCTCTTTGTGCATCAGTGATCACTTTTTTAAGGAAGCCTTCCATGCCCCCCCCCACAACTATTTAGATGAGGTTCCCTTATGATGCCTCCTTATAAAACCCTGACCTTTTTTTGATACTTAACTTAATTGTAATTATATAGTACTATTTGCATGAGGATTTGGTTACTGATTTGCCCGTTAGTCTGCAAGCTCCTTGAGAACAGAGACCGTGTCTCCTCAGCAGCCAGCAGTGTGCCTAGCATACGTAGATGCCCTATGACTGATGGTTGAGTGAGAGCGGTGAGATAGCTTCTGTCAGTTACCAAAGAAAAGCTTAAGACAGTGAGTGTGATGAAAATTCAGGGGAAAGAAAAGATCACCAGAACCTGGGGTGGGTGAGACTTGAGTTCTTTCTTAAAGAAAAACAGAAGAGTCTTCAAAGGTGCTTATGAGCTCTGAATATTCAGGGGACAAAGTGTGTACCAGTTTGGCAGAAGAAGAGTTTCATATACGGTAGCAATTTGAAATAAAGTTGGGGAAGTGAGTTGAGGCCATCTTGTCGATAGCTGTGGGGGCCAGACTAAGAGATTTAAACTTATTTTTTGCCATTGATAGTTTTTAAGCATGGGTGGTAACATTTGCAAATCTGTGGCCTGAGAAATATATCTTGGGGGACTCTCAGTTGCCAATGAAAGAAATCTATGCTAAATAGGCTTAACAAAAGGGAATTTATTGACGACACATTGGGAAGTCCTGGGATAGACCCACTTCAGGCAGAGCTTGATCCAGCAGCTCAAATGATGTAACTGGTTTCTTCCTGAATCTCTCTGGGCTGCATCCTTTGGGTAGGCTCCTTTCTCTGCCAGGCTTTTTCCTCATGGTGATAGGATGGCTGCAGCAGCTCCAGGGCTGCATCTTTCAAGGCTGAAATCTAGGAAAAAGAGATCATCAGCTTTCTGATAGCTCCAATAACAGTCCTGGGGTTGCATCTACATGGCTGGGACTTACTGGTTTGGTTCCTGTGTACCTCTCAGGACCACTAGAGGAATACAGTGTGCCAGCTGGCTTTGGCCTAGTTCAAATCACAGCCCTCCTTTCCCAGCTCAGGGAGATCAGCAATATTTGCCACCCCAGAATGTCTCTTTGGCATGTAGATTATTTTGAGCCGTAAACAAACATGGCCCAAAAGACCTAGGAAGAAGCTTTGACCTTTCCCCTAACTGCCTAAAGAATGTAGATGGAGGACCTGTTCCAGGAAGGGAGCTATCACCATGGATAGCTGTAGTATGAACTAGGTGTGTAGGCAGGAGGAACCCAGCAAAAGCGGTTATAATTCCTCTCTGTGTCCCACTGCCTCTGCAGGGCCCAGCAAACATTTATCTACCATCTTCCTTCCCTTTGAGGTCCTAAACCACTACCTCCAGCATCCTCTTGTGCCTTTAGCTGACAATGGTATTTGAGGTGAGGGTTTCAGTACAACACTGTGGTGAGTGACTCAGTTCTCCTAGGTCTCTCCCATGTACACATATTATTAAATTTTTGTTTGATTTTCTCCTGTTAATCTGTCTCATGTCAATTTAATTCTCAGACCAGCCAGAGGAACCTAGAAGGGGAGAGGAAAATTTCCTCCCCAACACCACACTGAATGAGAGCACGGGAGGAGCAGATTTCCAAAAGAGAACAGGATCGTTGCTGGAAGCAGGGTACTTAAAGGCTGGGCCCCAAATCAATACACGTCCACAGCAGGAGGGAAGGGCGGCGTGGCGATGTAGAGAATAGAGTGGAGCAGAGAGAGACCGCTGCTGGGGGTTGTTCATTCTTCTGTTTCGTGCAGTGGCCTGAGAGCATTACACTTGACCGCTCAGTTCTTTGCAACCATCACTGCCCCTCTTATAATGCTCTGCTGGCCAGAGGTCCCCACAGAGCTACTGAATTGTCTCCGTGGAGGTAAATCAGAAGGGAAGAAGGATTTGTGATGGATAAAAGGTGTCTGGGGGGCCGTACATTTATCTCATTGTCCGTAAATCAGTCATATGCTACCGTTGAAGAAGAGCCTTACTGCTTCGCTTTAGCAGCTACTGCAGCAGTGTGTTTGGGAAGCAAGGCTGCTAACTTGGCAGGATTGTTAATCTAGGCTTCTGGTGATTTAACTTTTTCTGAATTTGTTATTAAAAAAAGGGTTAAAAAAAAAGACTGGATTCTTTTTTGGTTTTCTCCTAGTTTTTATTTATTACACAAGTAATATCACAACAACAGTCAAGGAGGAAAAAAAGGAGGGAATGGTAGGCTACTGTAAATGTCTTTTGAAAGAGACAGACAGTCCTTGGCAGATGTGTAAATACTGTCTTCAATTTATCTTTTATCCTCTAAATGTTGACTGGTCGAACAAACAAACAAACCTCATTCTGTAACAGCACCATGAGGCATATTAGTACAAAGTACAGCAGTGCTCTGTTGAATTTTGAAGTAAGTACTGGCTGGGTAGGAAAAACTACGGTCCTTATTCATTCAATTTTCAGATGGAAGATTTTGAGGAAATTGGGACTAAAGGAAGGAACCTGTGTGTTTGTTTACCTTTGGCCTGGAGTCATTTCTTCTGCGGCACAGTCTTGTATGTGAAGGAAATGTAGCTTCTGAAACATTTTCAGTCTTCTAGTGTAATCTCTTGAGAGCTGGCTGGGTCATTGAGTTTTCAACTTTCTGAAAACCCCATAGAACCAGGAGAGCATTAAATACATATTTGAGAACATGAGTAATGAATCCTTTTGTTGTGTGCCTGGCGGAGAGGGGAGGATGGCTGATGTGATATTGTGATTTATAGTGAGAAATCTATATTTGGTCTTTCTGGCACAGAGCTCCTAAAATCCTTGGAATTTCCTAAATGATGAGAGCCTTAGAGGTGTCTTCTGTTATGTTAATGAAGTGACTTTTGGACCCCACTTAAGGTTGAGGGCTGGTTCCCAGAAGACCCAAATCTGTGATTAGTGGGTTGGAATTTGCAGTCCTAGCCACCACCCTCCAGGAGGGGAGAGGGGCTGAAAGTTGAATCCATTACCAGTGACCAATGATTTGATTAATCATGACTCAATGGAGCCTCCTTAAAAACCCCAAAGGACAGGGTTCAGACAGCTGAGCACTTGAGATCTGGGGGAAGTGGATGGCCTGGAGAGGGCATGGAAGCTCTGCACCCTGTCCCCAGACTCTGCCCTGTGCATCTCGTCCATCCAACTGTTTCTGAGTTACGTTCTTTTATACTAAACCAGTGATCTAATAAGTAAAATGTTTCTCCATTCTGGGAACTGCTCTAGCAAATTAATTGAAGTCCAAGGAAGAGGTCATTGGAACCTCCAATCTGTATCTAGTTGGTCAGAAGCACAGGTAACAACCTAGGCTTGCAACTGGCATCTGAATTTGGGGTTAGGGGTGGCAGTCTTATAAGACTGAGCCCTCAACCTGTGGAATCTGATGCTTTTTCTGGGTACTGTCAGTGTTGAGTTGAAACCTGCCAGTGCCCAAGAATTGCACTTGCTCATTGATGTGGGGAAACCCTCCTCCCGACATTCGCATTGATCTCTGAACGCCAAAAGGGCTGGCGTGGGACTGTCTCGGGGTAAGATTGTTATCTGATGGATTGACCTACTTTGATACAGGATTTTTCCCTCCAGCACTTTGAAGTCTTTTTAATAATACATGACTCATCTATTAATTTTGTGTGATTGAGACCATCAAATGCTACCATTTTAAGACCCATAACTGAAAGAGCATAGCTTGTCTAAATGTGTGGGGAAGACTAGTATTTGCTAAGCCGTTGGACATCTGTAACATCTGACAGATATGTAGGTGGTAAATTGAATAAATAGGCTCTCTCATATATCAGAAAGTGGTTTCTGTAAATAGGAAATCAATGTTGCCCACAATGAGTCAGATCTGAAGTAATGGTATTCAAAACTGGTGACTCCCACTCAGGTATTTTAAGGACTAAGTCAGCCATCCTTAACCCTTTTCAAAATGCAAGGTACTAGAATGTGACAGGTGGTGACCCTGAAGTATTATCTGTCCCCTCTGGGTTTATTTGCATAATACACACACAAGCCAGTACAATCAACATTTATCAGCTCATGCCCATCAAAATGAATGAAGCCATTTCCTAAATGCTTCTGTGGAGTTGTGGTTTTCCTGTCTGTGACACCGAGCCTCCAGTTGCCCAGTCCTCACTCCTCTCCTGTTCCCACGAGGCTGCTCCTGTATTCATTCTCTCCCTAGCCAAGCAGACGGGAACATGGTGCTGGCTGCCCCAACCCTCCTTACCTTCCCACACTCACTTCAATGTCCCGCCCACTTCAACTGGGTGCTGCCTCCAATGAACTATTTTCAGAGCTAGTTTTCAGGAAAATTGAAAAATCATCACCATCCTATGGAAGTTTTAAGGCACTCTTTTTTTACAATGATTTTTAAAAAAAGTATTTAACCTCATAAATAATGATGTAATGGATTATACAGTACCAGCACCTGATATCTGGGACCAGCAGTCTGAACCTTGCTTTTCCTTTAAATCAGGGCAATTCTTTACGCCTGTGGATGCCTTGGCGGGTGTAGACAATGGTGAATTGCACCACTCTCAACTCTCCCTCTTAATCCCACTGTGTTTGTTCTTCAGAGATACATGGCTCGGATTGCAGCCGCTCCTGGCCTCTGCTGTGCCTCTCAGACCCTTCCACCTGCCAGCACTGCACGGCCCTTTGCAAGTTGGTCCCTGTGCTGGGTTGGATGTGGGTAATTCCTCCCCTCAATACTCTCTTTGTCAGCCCTGAGCATCTAAAGCGAAAACATGGTTGGCAGGAGCAGATGCGCTGCTGTCCACCCACCCATGCTCATCCTCATTAGCTGTCTTTCTTCGAGGCAGATCATCAGGGGAATGCAAGTTCTCGTCCTCCTGCAGGTGCCAGAAGCCGGATGTTCACTGACTTAACTCCTCCTAAGCAGCAGCCGGTTCCTCCTTCTTTCCTCCTGTGCGTCTCTTGAACCCAGTTTGAGAAAAGAACATTCGTTCGGTGCCTCGGCCAGGAATGTTCTAAATATATTAAGCCACAGCCCTTGGATCAAATGCCTGTTATGCAGAAGGCAGGTCCTCTTTGCTGTATCTTTCAACCCTCATATCAACTCCGGGAGGCTGGAATGGAGCCAGAAAGACCTGGGTTTGAATGCTGGTGCTGCCGTTCCCCAGCTGTGTGACCTGAAGTACCTCAGATGATGCCTCTGAGTTTTATTTTCCCATCTGTAGAATGAAGACAGTATTCTGCCGTCCTTAGGTCTGCTGTGAGATTTAAGCAGGATTGTTGATGTAAAGCCCTTACCACAAGGCCTTGGCATGTTGTAAGTGCTTAATAAAGGCTAGCCATTATCACAGAGAGGTTGAACTGAGTCAGGTTACTTGACTTATCCAAGATTATACACCTGGCTAATGATGGAACTGAGCTGTGAATTCAAGTTTTTTGAATCTATTTCCTTTCCTTCCTCTCCTCCTCTATTAGAAAGGATGCTGTGTTAGTGCCAGAGCACTGTGGGAAAAAAAATGGGAGCTCCTGGGTACTTTGGCAGTGTGCTATGCAATTAAACTCCAAGGCTAATAATAAAAAATTATAATATGATGGTTAATATCTATTGAGTACCCAGTATATGGTAGGAGCAGGTGAGGCATTTGGCATCTTTTCAACAGTGTTCTCCAAAACTCGGTCATTTGTGTTCTATTGTCACAATGTTTGCCATTTCTGTATACCACCTATACCATTATATTGTTTAATTTTCTTTAAAAATTAGCTCTTATTATTACTTAAACAAATGTATTTTGAAAGAAAAGTTGTCAGTACTGTAAATAGTTAGGATCATTCACCTTAACTAGAGGAAAATCAGGGAAATAGACGCAGTTAAGGCAAAGCCATGTTGTCCAGTTCCAGCTGGATGATTCTCTGGACCTGAAGCCTGTTCTTTGTCAAAGAGGGAGATTAGCAGGTGTTAAGTCTTTAAGACTTACTGGATCCAAACAGGTATTTCCTCTGTCCATAGCTGGAACAACTGAAAAGGAATGGGGAAAGAACAACATTCTCACGTGTGACCCTGTGTACTTTATTGCCAGGTCAATAGGCTACCTAATAATCTCAGTGGTCTCAGTGTTCCCGTTTCCCCCCAAGGGAAACACTGCCATGTGACAAGCTGGCAGGGAGATGTCATCACCCCATTTTACAGGTGAGGACTGAGGCTCAGAGGGTTCATGTCATTTACTCAAGCTCAGGCAACTATCAAGGGGTAAAAGATGGGGTTAGAACTCAGGTCTTTCTTGAGGAAGCGTGGGAAATGTGTCACAATTCAGTGGGCTTGATGACCGGGCCTGCCCAGGAACAGCAGAGTGCTTGCTTGAGTTTTCTGTTATGAGTTCCTGGCTGATGTCTCCCTCAGTGGCCTGTCATGAGTCTGTCCTGCGTGAATTGACAGCAGCCCCCTTTCTAGCTTTGCTTTTCTTCACCGTGTTCCTTCTCTGCAGAGTATTAGATCCCTGCAGAACTGAGGAGGAATCATCTGCTTAGCCATGTGGCCTTACGTACACAATCTCATGTACTTCTCCCCCATCCTGTGGAATAGGCTTCATTGTCTTTGTTTTACAGCTGAAGACGTGGAGACGCTGAGAAGTTCAGCAAGTTACCAAGACTGTACATCCAACAAATGACCGAGCTGGAAGGCAAACCCCAGCGTGTGACCAAGCCCCTAGCAAATGCCCTGATGGGAAGCCACCCTTTCCTCTTACAGTCTGTGGTGAGTCCCCCAGCCCCAGCCCCAGCCTCCAGGACTGAAGCACTCATTCCTCCAGCTGCTGGGAGTGTTGGTGGCTGGCTGAGTCCCCTCCGCGGCCTGCTTGCCTCTGCAGCACAGCTCTGCGGGGCCGACTCAGCTCCAGGCTCCCGGTGGGATCAGCCAAGCCTTTAGCCGTGACTCCATCACTGTCCTATCCCTCTGCCCACTCTCTCTATGGCCGTCACTCTCCCCCAGGTGTGATCCAGAGCACACTCTCCAGGAAACTTGGAAATGTCCATATTCTAGTGCCCGACAGTGAGCGCATTGGCCCGCACCCTGCTGGTGGGAGAGGAGAATGGCTTGCGGGCCACGTGGCCTGGATTAAACTCTCACCCTCCATCACTTACAGCAGTGTGATCTTGCAGACTGATTCTCAGAATCTCGGTTCTGTTATTTGTAATCCAAGTATGATAATAATATCTATGCCATCCACTGTGGCAGTCGAGATAACAGGTCCTGTATTTAGAACAGAGCCTGGCACCTGGTGACATGGCACATGGCAGTACGTGCTGGGCATCAGTAGTAGGAGACGCTGCTGAAGGATGCCCTCTGCGTTTCCCCACTTCCTTGAAATCACACTATTTCCTCAACACTTGTCCTGTTTGCTTTGCTGGCTCCTCTTCCTCCTTCTCTCCTCTTCATTTGGCTAGTCTTCAGCGTCTGTCCTGTTCCCGCTTTCTCTTCCCTTCTTTTTCCATGTGTTATCTCCCCAGCCTCCTCCACTCTGCCACTCCCCACTCTCCACTCTGAAAGTGGCCTACAAGCCCTTGAGTGCCGAGAAGAGCCCCTGAAGTGGGCTACGTGTATTTTTTTTTTTAATTGAAGTGGTTTTTGAGGAGGATGGGCAGACCTGTCATTTGCATGACTAACTGGAGCATGGCCCATTTGGGCTGCTCCAAAAGTCAGTCTGTCAAAGCTTGTGAGTTGTGTGAGCGATTTGGTTTTCAACTTCTGCCCTTGAGTAAGGGCACCCGCCTGTCTGTAATAGGTGCTATTGTCAAGGCTGATAATGTAGAGAAGGCAGGAGGGGGCGGAGAGAAGGGGGAACTGCCATTTGAAGTTCGGTGACAAGACACGGAGAAAGGGATTCTGCAAAAGTCCCAGAATAATGAGGACAATGAGCCATTGTTCTCCGGGCTTCATTTTTAGACTTGTTTTGATTAGTACCTTAAATCTCAGTTGTTTACGTGTGAATTACAAGACTTCGAGGGAAACATAAAACCCATGAAAATTACATGCAAAGGAATTCCACCGATGGCTTGTGTTTTGGATTCAGTTGATTGACAACTAAATCAACGAAAAAATATTTTCTGATGTCAAAGGTTAGCGTTAAAAAGCGTGGTTCTAGGAGGAGAGGGCACTGGGAGAGGAGAGCCAGCACCAGAAAAGTTGAAAAGTGGGGAGAGAGCTAGCATTTCCTGGTCAACAACATACGCTCTGCACCTGACGTATATATTTCATTCAGTATTCAGGAGATGAAGGAGAGGATCTGTTACCCCATTTTATAGATAAGGAAATGGGGACTCAGGGGAAAAATCTCTTCCTCAGGCCACACTCAGGAAGGTCTGACCCTAAAGCCTGTGCTCTTAGCCCCCACCCCTCCAGAAGAACTGACTGATTTAGGAGTAGGGCACCACGTTGCTGTGACTTTGAGGTCTTCAGGCAACTTTCATTTCTGTCATTAAACCATGTGACATGTAGGGACAGTGCTATAAGGTCATGGCTAAACAAGATATTCCCAAGTAGTGACCTTGCTTTGTTTATAACACAAACAAATCAGAGTCTTACGATGGATTCACAGCCCTCCTCCCTCTACACCCATCCTCCCCCAAACACACACACACACCGTGCACACGCTCTCCTCGATTCAGAAGAGTCTTGGGCGAGCTTCAGTTCTGTTCATTCTCATACTAGCTTAGCTATGGTTCAACCCATTGTAGCCAGATGGATTGAGCCTGCTTTCAATCTGCTTTCTGAGTTTAGGAAATTCTGGAGGCAGGTGGTGTGATAACACCTGGGTACTAAGCTAAGGCCTCATATTGGCCAGTGAAATCCTTTCATCACACGTGTGTGAAAAATACTTGCTTCTATGAGGAGCTATTCCAAATGATTTCTTATCTGATGCCTTTTTATGACTGCTGCAAAGGCGAGAGAAGGAGAAATTATTTTGAAGCAGAGAGTTTAGGAAAGAAAGAAAGATGTTTCCTCTCCTCTGTGCTTGATTTTTTTTTAATAACTTTTGTGGTTGAAATTTGATACTTGTGGTTTTGAAGAGTGAAATTCCCAAGGCTTTATGTTGGACTTTTTGGGGCTCAGGTCTGGCTGCCTTCCCACAGCCTGAGCTGAGCATGATCGGAGCTGTTAATATTGGCAGTTGAATTTACAGCTGATAAACAACTGCCACTAGTTCACAACAACATCTCAAAAGTTAAGTAATTTAAAAGTGGAGTGCCTGTGAGGGTCGCTGCTGGCCTCATCGTGGTGTTACAAGAGGTGATGCTGGGTTTCCCTGAATCTTGGGTTTGAAAGGTCTTTCCAAGATTCTTCTTGGTTGCCTAGAGTCCAAGGATTTCATAAGGTCAAAGAAAGGCCCCTCAGAGAACATGTGAGCAAAGACTGTGAGCCCAAAGCATCAATTTTGCTTTTTCCCTTTACTCCTGCCTGTGAAATATTTTCCAACTATTTTCCCACATTGTTGTTAAGCAAGTAGTTCTTCGTGCTTTACTGCATAGACTTTCAATATAAGGGGTTGAACCATTTGCTTCAGGAATAAAATGTTCACAGGACTCCCCCACTGGGAAATCCACTTGCAAGAATAAAGCTTATGCCATGGCCTCAGGTTAAGAAACCCATTTACATTTCTTGCAAATGGTCCCCTCCAACCTGCCCTCACCTTCATTTCCCAGCTCACACCCTCTGGGGTTCTGATTTAAAAAGCACTTAATGAGGGTCCTAATTAGAACCTGATCGGGTTGCTAATGAAGTAGTTGACAGCCCAGATCAATTAAAAAGGAAAAAAAAAAGCATCCCTGGCCTTTTGTTTGCAGCCTCTCCAGGAGATGACATTCTCTTTTTAATTGCTTCGAAGCAGGCTTTGCTGGACCAATCGGCCTCTGTCTTCGCCTCTGGGCTCCTGGTCACGTGGCCTGTGCCGGCGAGAGGCTGCACTGCAGCAGGAGGGAAGCATTTGGACTTTGGAGAACAAGGTTTCTCTTTCTCCGTGCTTGAAGCTTTATAAACCTTACACTTGTAAGGGGATTGTTCTGCCTACCTCTCCTTGCCCCTGACCACCCACATAATAGCTATAAACCCCAATTAAGCTGAATTACCATTTAACCAGCACATCCCCCGTAGTGTATGCATGTATATATCTGAAAAAGTAGCGGGGAGAATTGAAACCAGAGAAATGTTTTAAATAATATTTCTTCTTCTTTTTTTCTTTTTCTGCTTACCTGGATGCTGGACCCTAGACACAGAACTCTAGAGTTTTGACGATTATTTTTGGAAGAAATAATAATAGTGGGTGAATTCTGGCATCGTAGGCATGACTTGGGAGAAAAGGAAGTTGATTTCTAGGTTGCATGCATCTCACACAATGTGTGAGGATTACTGTGAAGCCAGGCCTGCAAATAAGACGGGAGAACCTGCTGATGGGAAGCAGACAGTGAGATGAGGGAGAGGGAACCCCTGGAGAAGGGCGGTGGGGAGCGTCCGGGGGCAGTGTGTGTTTACACTGAGGAAGAGAAGGGTATTACAAGTGGTTTAACAAAATATTTTTTCAAAATACATATTGAGCATCTGTTATATGCCAGGCACTATAGTGATCAGGGGTTCTAGAGCATTGAATGAAACATGATTCTTTGGAAGACAGTCAAACCAATGATTGTACATGAAGTGTGTAAAGTGCGGCAAAAGATAAATTCTGAGCACTGTGGGCAAGTCCTATATGGACACTGCAGAAAAGAAGTTTCAGCTGAGACATGAAGTTTAAATACGAGATGGCTGGGCAGAGGGGCCAGAGCAGAGTCTCCACTGCAGGAATGGCACAGAGGAAGTGGGAGGGAGCGAGGGAGAGAGAGCAGGTTTTGTTCTAGGATCTGAGAGAAGTCCTACCTGTTGGAGCAGAGAAAGGAAGGGAAGGATTTCATGAGCTGAGCCTGGAGCGGTGCCCAGTCATTCACAGCCTTTTAAGTCACACGAAGGATTTGGGACTGTTCTTGCAGTAAGGAAGGCATTAGAGGGTTTTAAGCAGGGGATTCTTATGATCAGATTGTATTCTTGAACTATCCCAGCAGCTGCGTGGGGAACTGAGCAGAAGGAGTCCAGGTGGGAAGTTGGGGGGCTCATCGGGGTTTTTACAGTGGTCCAAACGGAAGTCACCGCTGGCCTGAACTAGGGTGCCGACAGCGGGGGTGGGAGAAGGGGGTAGGCTTGAGACACCTTTAGAAGTTAGAATGAGCAAGAATTGCTGGTTAATTGGATGTTGGTAGGGAGGAAGAGGGCACAGGCAAGAATGGTTCCTAAACATATGCTTGAGCAGTGGGTTTTACAGTGGGACCATTTACTGAGATCAGGAGCGATGGGGAGAGAGTAGAACTGGGGCGATTATAATTCAAGCCCTGGCCATATTTAGTTTGAGGCATCGAATGGCAGTGTCAAGTAGGCCAGTGGGGTTGGTGGGTCTGGAGCCTGGATGAGCTGGAGAAGCAGGAGTGCTCAGCCCACAGCAGGCTGTGAATCTGCGGCGTTCCATGAAATTCCCCTCCCAGAGGGCGCTCAGACCTGCAGCAGAGCCCTGAGGAATCCCATCGTTCAATGGCCTCTTAGAGAAGGAGGAATGGGGAGTCGCCAAGACAACTAAGAAGAAGCTTCCAGAGACAAGAAGAGAAACCTGGAGAGGACCTCGCTGTGATGGTTTTCATGTCCAAGGCTCTCTGGGAGGAGATCACGGTGGACCGATCACCACTCAGGCCTGAGAGCACTGATTTTCCAAAATGTTTAAGTAACAGAACTCCTGCAGTAAAATCTTACATAGATGACACGGGGAAGAGTGGGGGCTGGGCTTGCGGCCCTGCTCGCCCAGCCTTCCTCTTGTCAGCCCCCCTCCTGAACCCCAAGGCTCTGAAGAAAGACGTTGGAACAGCCATTCCCTAGAGGACACCCGCCTGGCCCACTGAGCGAGGGCTCCTCCCAGCAGAATCATCTCGGACTGTCTTCCAGGGCCACACCCACTCCGCCCCATGAACCCACCGAAGGCCTGGCTCCTTTGCTCCCTGGAGCTTACGGAGATCTGTGTTACTCCAGGTTAGGAAGTATCAGGGAGCCGATTACCAGACACCTCCCCCCATCCCCCATCAATAAATGCCTCATAATCCTTTGAAACCCAGCTTAGACGTCATTTACTTCACGAACCTGCCGGGGCCCCCGATTCAGAACGGATCCCGCCCCCCCTCCACGCTGCTTTTCGATGCAGTCATTTCACGGACAACTTGGATTATTTGTTCACACTCCCCTCTCCTCCCAAACTCTGAGTTTCCCTAGGGCAGGGACCAAGTCTGTACATCTTAAAGCCAGGAGAGTGCCTGGCACAGTATGGGTGGGGAATACATGTTTGCCCCATTGGATTAAATCACATTGTATTAAACTTGGAAGGGCCCTCAGATAGTCTCCAGTCCTGCCTTCTTGTCAGTGAAGGAGAGGGTAAGCTCCAGCTCATCGCTGGCAGAGCTGGTTCTGAAATCCAGAATCCTGACTTCCAGTCCAGTTTTCTTAGGATCCTTCCTACCGGGCTCAAGAGTTAGCAGCACTGAATAAGTATGTAAATGTTGGGGGAGAAAATCCCTAGTTTGCAAGCTGGGGGTGGCTCCCGCTGGCTTAAATGGTGCTGTCTCAGTATCGCCCACCAGACCCACGGAGTCAAGTGACTTTCTGCGAAGTTGCTTTTCGTAAGTAGGAGTGTGCTGGCCTCTCCCGCCTGCCCTCACCACCTGTCATAGTTCTGGCTCCTTCACGATTTCCTGTCACTTTAAATTCTTACTTTCAGAAACAGGGCCATTTCCTAGGGGAAATGCTTTGTTTGTTTGTTTTTAATCTCCTCTTACAGGATTTGGCCCAAGAATGGTTCCAATATAAAGGCTCTGGCGCTTTCTGTGTGTGGACGGGGGTTAGCAATTCCTCGGGGGGAAAAAGTAAAATTGGACTCTGTTCCTTGGAGACAGAGTAACAGTTCTTTATTTTATTTTATTTTTTTGAAGACCAGTTGAAGAGCGGGTTCTCAAGAGGCATCCTTGAGTGTAAGAGTGGCCAAAACTTCTCTCTCACCTTTAGTAGAGGCGATGCTGTGACCCCCCCCCCCACCCCCAATTTAGAAAGAACTGGCTGACGGGGCCGAGAACCTGCCTGTTCACTTCTCTTTCCTGTTTCTCAATTCCTGGGGCAGCTGTTTCCCTTCAGGTCCACGCCTCTCGCACTAGGCCACTTCCACCTCCCAGCTTTTGGCTACGAATTATTGTCAGCCTGACCAATTTTGTTGAAGAAGTGGAGAAGGCAGTAGAAAGGAAAAGCAAAAGCTCTGGACTTGATGCCGTGCTCAAACCCCAGCTCTGCCGCTTACCAGTGTGCAATCTGCCCCTTAACGTTAGCTCCATGAGCCTCAGTTTCCTCCTTTGTAGATTGGGACTGATAGCACCTCCGGGGGGTGGGGGTAGTTGTGAGGACTGGTGAAAATGAATACAAAGCCCCTGGCCAAGTGCTTGTCCCACGTAAGCCACCAATGAACATTTGTTGTTAATTAATCACATTATTTTAGGTGAAATCACTCACTGTACTTGCCTTAATCCTGGTTGCACATCAGAAACGGTTCTGACTGGTTACGACTGATCCGTCTGCTCACCCTTTTCATGGACATGAGTGCCTGGTGCGGTAGATGCTTTGCCGCTCGAATTACTGATGTCGTTAACATCACCATCCTGATGCTTTTTGATGGACTTGCTCTTTTAAAGATAGGTTCTTGTAACCGGATGCAAACAAAGAATGAAACCCGGATCACGTTATATGTTTTGCCTGTTTTGAATTAATGTGAATTAATCTGTCAAAATAAAGAGATAAAAGTGTTTAACCTATGGGGGAACTTGGACTAATGGAGCCCCGATTCTGCAGCTGCTCAGGGTATCCTTGGCAACTGGTTAGGTGAGAGCCAAGCTTCCCAGAGCTCTGCTTTTGGATGGAGGACACACAAAGGTTATATTTTCAAAGCTCTTTGTGTCTGTCAGCTAATGTCTGTAGGCAATATGTGGCTTTTAGAGAGCCTGTTGAATCACAAGCAAGATGTGGGTAGCCAGATTCTTTCCCTTGAACAGAAATATTATACTCTTTACACAAATGTCTGATTTTGATTTAATAGCTCTCTGGTTAAGAGGTGCCATATAACAGCATCTTAACCCTAGTTTAAGAGCATCCTGAAGGATTTTTTCTTTCTTTGTATCTTTATACCAGAATCCATCACTTTTCTACTCAGAGGCACTCCCTGAAGGAGCCCAGCTACTTGATAGGCCATTCGTAACATCAAATACAATGACTTGTTTCTCTTCACTCTTTTTGCAGTATTGGGGATTTGCTGGAAACTGTTTTAGTACAACCTAGTGGTACCCTAAGGAAATAATTAGGAGCACCCCAAAAGCTTAAATCCATCTCAGCATTACTCATAGTAGGAAAGCATTGTCAACACCAGAGATGTCCAGTAGTGAAGGAGATGAGCCCACACCATACAAGGGAGACTGATGCAGCCACTAAATGTTGCATTTAGGAAGGCTTTAATGGCAGACATGGGAACATTTTTTATGATGTCATGTTAAAGTAGGACATAAAATTGTATGTTGTGCCTGATCGTGACTTAAATTTTAAAAGATACATAGATGAAGACAGTCGACTGAAAAAAAACCACACGCATACAATCTGAAAGTTGAGGGTTATGTTTTATTGGGCGGACATTTCTGAGGACTCAAACCCGGGATGACAGCCTCTCAGATCAGTCTGAGGGGCTGCTCCAAAGAGGCAGAGGAGGAGCCAAGATATATATGAGTTTTGCAACAAAGACCAGGTAGTCGAAACATTGAAAAATTACTGTTAATTAGAGAAAGCCAGATATCTCAAGTTAAGGAATTTAGTGCTCTTCTGTGTGTGGGAAGATGCAAGAGTCTCGGCGCATTGAAATCATCCCTTTAATATGCACCTAGCTATCTAGGGCCAGTATCCTGTACTTCCCATACTGGGTCCCCTTAGGTGGCACCACTGGGGGTGGCTGCAGTGGTAGAGGGCTTGGCAGCAGGTGGCCTGCTTGGTTAAGATTTCCTGATTTCCCTCCGGCTCACCGTGGAGGGTGGTGAAGTAGTGGCTGATGACCTGATGGCCGCAACATCCTGAGTTCACTGATTTGGCAGGCGATACTTTTCATTCACAAGACTGAAAGGAAATGCTCCAAGATGATAACTGTACTAAAGTTGTTCCCTGGAAGTGGGGCTATAAGTGATTTTTATTTTGTTCTTTATATTTTTCCATACTTTCTAATTTTTCACAGTACACAGTAATAACTTCAATTTAGGTGAAAATGTTATTCAACAAAAGTCAAGACAAAAGCTCATAGGTCCACGGAGGTGATGGTGGTAGAACCTTTAAATTAGAAATTGGTAGCAAGTGGCAGAGGCTGGATATTAACGTTTAGCACTGATATAACATTTCATGGGAGGCATTTATGGTTTTATTGCACTTGAACTCATTTTCATACCATCCCTGTGTGGCAGGCAGTAGGAACTGTCATGATTTTTGTGGATGAAAAAAAAAAAAACAGGGACAGAATGAGCACTGCATTTTGCTTCTACTGGTGTTTTTAAGCTGTGAAATTCGGGCCCACATGAGGACGTGTTGCTACTGTTCCTCATTCACAGACACATAGACATTTAGGATTGGCAGGAATCGCAGAAACAGCGTGCTGTCCACTGCCCTACAAAAAGGAGACCGAGGGGAAACTGAGTTCGCCTAGTACGTGGAAAGGTCATTCCCGCGCTCACTTGTTCAGCACAGGGAATCTGCCCGAGGAGCCTACTGCTTTAACATATGACATTATACCTGCTGAGACTCCTCCAAAGAAAGGGGAGGGATGCTGGATTTTTACCAAGTAGATTGGAGATGGGGCAGGTAAGGAGGCTACTGGAAGCCAGAGAACGTGGGCCCACCTCCTGCTTGCTGAGTTCTCCCCGGGTCAGTGTATCTGGGGCTCTTCTCATCTCCCTGTAACAGTCAGACAACCTAGGCTCCTCCTCTGTGGCTCTCCAGTCTCCTACCACCAATGTCCCCAGCGTGCCAGCCCATCTATGAGAATTCTCGTCTTTGGGATTCAGAGTATATTCCCCTTAAGGCGACAAAAGAATTCTAAGCTACTCTCCCTCCCAGTTTTCTGATGTCATTTTTTTAAGGTGGTCACAGTCCAGATTCAGAGGAGGCAAATACACATATGCCCTAACAGTCACCATCTCTAGTGCTTTCATCAGTGCTTAATGGAAGATGAGTTTTTTTCTGGAGCATCCAGGAGTTTCCCAGAATTCCAGAAAAGGCAGATGTTAATGTGAAGATGCAACTTTTGGAGTTTAACAGATACCTGGGTTTGAATGGAGGTTCTTTCTTTGGCTAGTTGACCCTTGGTTTCTTCAAAGTGTAAAAAGAAGGAAATCAGAATAACATAACAGTGGCTGTGTTAGTCGGGATAGGGTATGCTATGCTGCTGTAACAAGTAAATCTGGAAATATCAGTAGTTTAGTACAGGGAAAATTGAGTTTTTGCTTGTGTAAAAATCTGATGTGTATTACCTGGGCCCTCCTCGATCTGGTGAGTCTGGGATGCAAATGACTTTTATTTAGTGTTGCCACCATCTAACATGTGACTTCTAGGGTCACTGAGTTTGGGAAGAAAGAGCTAAAAGGTCATGCACTGTCCCTGAAATGCTGTGTCCAGAAACGACACATGTCACTTCCTCTCATATTTCATTGATTGACTCAAACTCATCATATGGCTTTGCTTGACTGAGTGTGCAGTAAATGTCTCTGCCACATTACTAACATTAATCGAGCCCTTCCCATGTGCCAAGCGTGCTATAAATGCTTTACACGCTGATCCCATTTACCCTGAACATTATGAAGCAGTTGCTAATACCTCCGTCATATATAGGATAAACTGAGCCACAGAGAGGTTGGGCAACTTGCCAAAGTCTCATGGCTAATGAGTGATGGAGCCAGGATTTAACACCAAATAATCTGACTCCAGGGACTGAGTTCTCAACCTCAACACCCATTGCCTCCCTAATAATACCTCTCCTGGTAGGGTTTCTGTAAAATTATAGGCAATGTAAATAAAACACTTGTTATGCAGTGTCTGACGTGTCAGAATTACTCACAAATGACAGCTATTTTTTTCTATCATCATTGTTGTTGTTGGCTACCTCAGATCCTTTCTGAGTCAAGGCAGAGTATAAATAGACGTCGATGTGATAGAGCTTTATTAAAAGGTATCTCTTTTTCCTGGCATCTGGGGTTGCATGGACTGCTTTAATATAACCTTGCAGAGAAGCATCACGTAATTACTGTGGTGTGGAAGTATTTTAGCAAGTCGTGCCCATTCTTACCCTGTAATGGCATGAAAGCAAAGTCTGCGTTTTAATTACTGGCTTGCCATGTCTCGTTACTGGTATCTGCTGGGCTGCTCTGAGCAAAATTTAAGGACACAACAGTAGTGTATGTTGTATTTGTTTTAATTAAACATTAGCACTGATCTTGACTGGTTCTCTGGGTAGTTAAAGCAAAGAGACTGTGCTGTAATGTGATTTCTGCACCGTTTGGGGTAGCCAGAAATACATTTGGTGTTGAAGTGACTCCCCTGCCTCTTTCCTGCCGGGAGTTAATTGATATCCCTCCTGCCCTTTCTCAGGGAGCCTTGGCCGCTGAAGACGGCCTGAGGGATGGGCAAGTGGGTAGGCAGGATGATCCTGAGCAATGAAACTGTTTGGGATTCTCTAGCTCTGCATAGGCCAGTGAAGGATATCACTGAGTTTGTAGAAGGACCAGGGCAATCAGTGACGCAAAGAAATATGACTGTGCTGGCTGGTGCCATTCCTCGCCAGGTGGGAGATGGAAGGCGGAATCTTGGTACTGGAGAAATATCTGTAATTCTTCCCTCACACTCAGAGTTGGGGGATGACTTCTTTTTATTTCTTACCTTCTTTCAGAAGCCCAACTTCTGCCATAGATGGCAGCCCACTGCCATCTGACAAAAGAAGATGTACTCATAGGAATCTCTTACTGAACTGTCGATTGTGAGGTGGTGCTGTGCTCAGCAACGGACCAAGATAGAAGGATCAAGAGATGCACTGCCCCCGCTCATCACACAGAGATGGATACACAGTAAACTAAACCAGAACCGCGAACGTGCTAAATAGAGATACTCAGGGGAGTGCTCAGGAAGGGGAGATTCACTCTGAGGGTCCGGCTACGGGATCGCTGGCCACCTCACAGACCACTTGTACTAGTCAGAACCCACAAGTACCACTATTTCTAAGAACTAAATAGGTCGCGATAGGTAATGCAATTCCCCAATATCATTTTAGCTTTAAGTGATTATCATCTTGATTGATCTTTCGGTTAAGTACTGATACTTCTGACATTTTGGAAACTATGTCAGCCAGATATTGGACACATTTTTAAATAAGTCTTTAAAAAGAAGCGTGCTGCAAAATAACATATATCCTGTGACTACAATTATACGAAAATACCCATATATGTGTCCACCACCCAGGTGGGAACATGCACGGTGAAGGTAGTTATTTTCCAGTGGTGAGATGATGACTTCTTTTTTATGAAAAAAAATTTTTCCAGTATTGCATTGCCTTCAATTTAAAGAGAAAAGAGCAAATAATTATTTTGTTCTAGCCAAAACATTACATTTTTAAAAAAAAAATCAGTGGGAAAAGCATCAATGGTGAGGTTGAGAAAGGGAATCTTTAAAAATAACTCAGGAACAGTCACACTTGATGGAAATTCTGAACTTTGGGCAGAGAACTTGAAAGGGGTTTTAAAGCAGAAACACAATTTTGGGAAATACAGGAAGCTTTTAGAAGCCAGCAGATCCCAGTCTAATTACAGATTTGCTATTGATATTTTTTTGAAACATCAGAGCAAAACTAAGAACACACTATATATAAGAAAAATTTCCCCGTAACACACAAATGCCATAAACCAAACCATATTTCTGTTTGTTCCTTATGTTCTAATATTTGCTCACATATAGGCACACAATTTTATCATAACTTTAGACACATTTATTCAGTTTTTTTTCCCACAAAAGACTCTAAGTATTTTTTACTTACACTGTACAATACTGTATTGTTTCAAACATGCAGAGAACGGTTTACTGACTACACTTTAAAACATCAATATTCTGGAACATTTATTCACTTGAACTATTTGACCTTCTCTTAAAAAAAATAGCATTGAGATTGTAATTAAAAGGAAAGAGCTGTCAGTCTTGTCATCTTTGACTTAAACAGACATGAGGAAAGGTGTCGGTCAAGGTGACCTGGATCCCCACCACTAGGGGACTCCATGGCTAGGACTCTGTGGCAGAGAGTCTTTGGTCTAAGGTTCTTCCTAATGCTTCAGAGCGTTTGATCTATGAGGCTGACGTTCTAGAAAGCTGAGCCACAAATTAAGGTCCAGCACCGCGCCTGCAGCTGAACCCTGTGGTATCTTGTCCTGGTGAAAACAGGATGCATATGGCCACACAGGCGATGCTGTGAGGTTTAGAGTGCAGGACCTGTCTCTAGAAACCTGCCTGGCCTGTCCGACCTTAACCTGGGCTTCACCCTTTAAAACCACATTGATTTTTGAAGTGTAAGCTCCTGACCATTTCCTGTTCTGCCCTGATTCAACCTGCAGAGCCTGATTGCACCATCTCAGTCCGGTCCTGGCAGAGCTGCAGCCAATCTTGCCTTTGCTGTGCTGGGCCAAGTGGAAACACTGAACAGATACCCGCGGGATGGCTGCAGGTCTTGGTCAGATGCAGTTAGAGACACAGCGCCATCTAGTGGAATGAACAAAAAACGCTCCTCATTGCTTTTTTTCTTTTCTTTTTTTTTTTAATTAGCCGATTCATTGAAGTAGACCAAAGAATCAAGTGTCCTCATTTGATACCAAAGGAGCCTGAGAACCAGAGAAGGAAATGGATTTCCCAAATATCACACAGCCAGCTAGGGGCAGCATCGACACAACAGAAGTTCGTCACTGGAGCCTTGGTTCAGCATTCTTTGCCCGACACTGAAATAAAGAAACCAGAAGGTAAAAGAGCTTCTAGTTTTGGTTGAGGGGCATTTCAGCTCTCTTCTGAGGTGGAAGTGAACATGTGTGGGAGTCAACATCTGAAGAGAAGGCTCAGTTATTTATTGTTTTTGGCCAGACTCCTGGTGATGGGTGCAAGGCTAGAGCAAATGCAGTTGTCCACCCCTCTCCTTCTCCCCTACCAATCTGCCATGAAACTGCACGAGATAAGACCACATACGTTGCACTGGGTTACAGAGCAGAAGATGCCACAGGTGACCTGTGCCCAGAGGAGAGAGAAGAGAAACATCACGTGGGCTACCAGACCTAGTCTTTCCCAGCGCTTTTCCCTCCCACATTTTTTCGACCTAAGGAGAATGTTGCACCTTTGTGGTCCCCAGGTGCTTCCTGGTCCTTCCAGGTCTCCAGATCCCAGAAGAGGGATAGGAGAGGGAGGTGGGGAGCAGCACCCTTGTTTCCTGCACTCTAGAGGCGGCCATGAGGAATTGCACAGCATGTGTGCTTCCCAGCCAGGTCTGCAGCTAAAAGGCATCCAGGCTGGGTAGATTGTGGAGGGAAAGCTGCACGCTGCATTATTCAGTGTCAGTTTGCAGGGTGGAGGGAAAGGTGAAAGCCATCGCCTAACTTCATTCCCTCGAAATAAAATCCTAAATGTTGACTTGCAACAGATGGCTAAGCTTTAGGGTAAATCTTCCTCTAGTTTCTCATGGATACCCTAAAACAGCAAAAGGATTTCTTGGTGGCATTCTCTTCCTTCAGAGTCTGGGCCTTCCCTTGACGCCTGGACCATCATTTCAGCAGGAAGGATGATCCATCTTGCCTGAAACTGAAGGTCGTTGGCGGAGACTTAAGCCGTGAATGTGAGTATGCTGTTAACCTTTAAGCTCATGCGTTTCATTTAATTTCTTTAAATCAGATTAGAGGAAGGGGAACGATTCATGCCATTTGTTTTTCTAACCCAGGGAATCTGACTCGGGGACTTCTGTGGATTGGAATGTCCTGAATTGGCCAAGACTGGACAAGACCTTCAGTGCCCAGGGCCCTGGCTGAGTCACAGGGCAGTATCACGTGGCCCCGTTCATCCCAGGCAAAAATGTTCTGGGTTCTCTGGATGACAGCGTGGCTGATGCCGAGTGCTGAAGGCCTGGGCTGCAGCCCCCAGACCGAAAGCCCACCCCCAAGTGGGGTCCTGCTTCCGCCTGCTTCAGTTGCCTCCCCATCGCCACTGTCCTGCTCTCCCAAAGTCATCCTCCTCCAAAAGTGTGTGGTTAAAACTGGGCTCTGTGGCAGCATCCAGGAGTCTGTTGAGATGGAGAAGCACAGACTGTCCTTCTTTTCAGCCCCAGACATCCCTGAAAAAGGGGCTATAAAGGGTATCTTCATGATGGAGATCACATTTCCTGCAGGAACACTGTTGTAATTGGGGCGCATTTCTAACCAGAGTCCTGGCACCGAATGAATCACAGCGCTATCCAGCAGCAGGTCACAAAAGCCAATATGTCCCCAAGCCTCTGTAATCGTACACCAGAA